>NC_139593.1:14135413-14190413 GCF_946808225.1 Silurus aristotelis | reverse complement strand
ATTGCTTTACTTTTTCAACATTTTATGTTACAGCCTCATACCAAAATGGATTAAATTCATAATTTTTTTAAATTCTACAAACAATACACCATAATAACAATGTAAAAGGAGTCTGTTTAATATCTTTGTAAATGTATTTAAAATAAAAAACAAACTTCAGGTGGGCTGTCATGTGCCTTTTACTGAGGAGTGGCTTCCATCTGGCCACTTTACCATAGGCCTGATGGTTGTTCTGCTGGAAGGTTCTCCTCTTTCCACAGAGAAACACTTTGTTTTAGTGTCTGGTGATTACGATAAAAAAAGAAGAGAAACAAGAGCTAAAATTGGGCTTTGAAACACCAAAAAAAACAACTGAGACAACTGAACTCTGTCGACCCCTGGCAAGGGTGAGGCATCTCACAAGGCAGGAGATGTGTCCATTATGGCGGTGTCCCAACGTATCACACAAAAAATGTATATGGTGCTTCAAAATGGGTATATTTTGACTTTTTTTTTGTATCAACATCGCCATCGTACCAAGTCGAACCACCGTAATTTAGGGGCTACCTAATATTTTGTACTATTTTGAACATTTTGTACTTTACCTGATTTTTATTTACATTGAAAGTGTGAATACTTCCAGGCCAATATTTCTTATTTGTTTTTTTTTTCTTTTTGCTTGGTTATTTGCTTTTCTTCTTTTGTTTCTCCCTATTTCTTAATAAAATGACCTCTTTTGCTGGAATTACTAAATCATACAGAATGAGGTGCGTCCTGCATTTAAAAGAAATATTGCCCAATAAAATTCGGTATGACATCTAAAAAAGATTTAATTTTAAATTTTTTTAATTAGTTCAGTTAATTTGCTCTTATCATTACCTATCTGGTCAACTTTAGTAAATTTGCTTGTAGAATTAGCAAGCAGCGTATTGCATGTTTACCTTTGTCTAAATTAGAAAATAATTTTTCTTTTGTCTTATTGTCAATATTTTTTCATGAATATTCACTTCTGAATACTGGAGCAGCTTTAAATGTAGATACTGTGTATACTGTATATACAGTTTTACTTTGACTCAAGTAGATTTTTGTCTCAATATTACTAATGTCAGCTGAGTAAGCTTTAGACACATTGATGAATGCTGTCCGCCTACTTTATGACACTTCTTACACCTTTTATTACATTAAGTATTTATTTTTTTTTAAAAAACATACGATTTCCATGTCCAGGTTAAATTCATTGTAATCAATAGTCTTCCATAGCATGAATAATGTATTATTAAATGGCTTTAAAGCTCCTGTGATTGCATTGTGGGATTCAATTCATGTTCCATGCAATGGCCGTGGTCACAAAATTGTGTAATTCACATGAGACTAAAAGTCAATATTGGGATCGGGAACAAGTGGATTACCCTGTCCTTGAGCTTCTTTCTGTTAATATTAAGATAAAGATATAACATTTATATGTGATACTTACAAAGCATAGTAATTGGTTATGCTTATATGATATATGACAAACATCAATCTTACTCTACTCTTGGAAGTAGGTTTTTTTTTATCAGTATCCTATAACCTTGTTTTGTTTTTTCAATCTGCATTCACATTCCAACACAGGGCTCACACAGGCACTTAACAGGATTCATTTGATTCACATAAATGAATCATAAAATCAGGTCAAGATCAATGTTGGTACTAGAAAATCTTGCAAAACTAAACAAAAGATGTCAAGAAACACAATCCAGAATTGTTCCTAAACAGAACAAGGTCAAAATTCAGGAATCAGAGATCATACCAAAAGAGGGCAAGGCAAAAAGGACATTGGACATTCGTTGCCACCCAGACGAGGATGGATTCCCTTTTGAGCCTGGTTCCTCTCATGGTTTCTTTCTTTCTACCATCTGAGGAAGTTTTTTCCCTGCCACAGTAGCCATTGACTCGCTCATTAGGGACAAATGTCTAATTATAAGTAACAAACGTATACATTTATTTTATTACCGCTTTATCTGTGTAAAGCTGCTTTGAGACTATGTCCATTGTTAAAAGTGCTATACAAATAAAAATGTATTTAATTTAACTGAATTGGCAGAGGCAATATCAAAGCAGGCAAGGTCATTCACAGAAAAGCGTTTCGAGAAACACCTCAGAATTCACACCATTGAGAGGTAACCACCATTGCCTTGTGAAGAGGAAAGATCGTCGATTAAATCCAAGGCTATGAGTGACCATGGTTCCTTTTTCCATATCTTGTCTGAGAGTTAATGTGTATTATCTACTAATGTTTAAATATGTGGGTGTCCATATCTGAGGTAGATATGGATCCATTCCAAACTCTGTTAATGTGGAGTGATGGTACCCAATTGCAAAACAGGACACTGACAGTTTTAGGGTTTGGTTTGGTTGAAGGACCCTCACAAATCCAGGACAACATATCAGCACTAACATCATTTTAAGTAGGGATGTTACATGAGTTTGAAAAATAAACAAGTGAAAAGAGGACCAGCTGGCTTGCTAGGGGTTAAACCTCTTATCAGGCTTGATTTTTTTGTATCCTGTTAGATGAATTGTCTTATTTCTAACTGGCCCAAATTTGCTTTCTGAGGCTTTTACAATAAATTGCAGTTAAGAATCTGGGTGACACAGGGCCAAAGGATAGGGATGCCATGAAACTCTGCTTTAATGGTCTTGATGCTTTCAACAACCCATACCAGAAGAATTAGGGGTTTTTTTTTGTCTATGTAGACTATTACTGAGAGTTAAGATATTTACTGAGGACCTCACTATTAATAAGCATTCAGGTCTTCATAATATATATAATGTCTAAGTTTAAAATTTTTCCCCCACAAAGAAGGAACTAGTGGAAGCATTTGACTGATAGATGTAGCCTTGTTTTAAAGCGTCTGAAATGTGTTCCCCATATTACTTCTAAATTGAGAAAGAGAGGATAAGCTGGAGGGCAAATGTCTGAGCTAGATGTAACACACGTCTAACCTCTTGTCTTCTTCTTCTTCTTTTGGCTTCTCCCATTAGGGGTCGCCACAGTGGATCATCCGTCTCCAAACCCCCCTGTCCTCTACATCTGCCTCTTTCACCCCGACTACTTGCATGTCTTCCCTCACCACATCTAATCTCTTGTCCAACTGCACTAACACAGATTCAATACATAATATCTCCTTAATGATTGATGGCAAAAGTTTCATAATTATTTTTCTTACATTTTTTTTCCAGCCGAATTCCAACACAAAAGGTTTTCCATTTATGTGTGTGCCAGCAATTAGTTATGTAACATAATCAGTTATATGACATAGCATAACAGACTTTACATAACAAAGATAATCGGATTTGTTAGGGAGCACATTAGCTGTCTTCTAAGACATGATTTAAGCCAAAATTGAAGACAAGATGTCTCTTGACAATAACAATCCAATATACTGTTTGGCAGACATTATCACCTCGATCATGCTGACAAAGAAACATGTTTACAGATACAAGTAAAGTGGTCACCTTGATATTAACAGTGACAGGTTTAAAAAAAAAAGTTTGCCATTGTTATTATGAGACCATAACAGGGAAAAAAATTGTAGTTGATTGTAGGCTATGTAGGATTATAATTGCTAAACCTAGACCAAAAACAACAATAAACATGCAATTAAAATATCTTATTTATATACAAATAAGTTTTGATAAATGATTGTGTTACTTCTTCACACATTACATGTCTATAATTGTTTTGCCAAATGTATCTTCTATATATTATTAAGCAGAAATATTTTTCCAATTCAGGCAAGTACACATTTATTTGTGATACCAAGGTCTTTTAAAATATCTTTTTATATGACTAGAGATGTAAATAAGGCACATACAGGAGTTGACATAGCAACATTAGGTGACTTTCACAAGACATTTTCCTACAATTATGTCATAAAAAATATACTGAATTTATACACAAAATAGAAAGACCTAAGAACAGTGTGAGTCGTGGATGAAATATTATTGTTTGTATTTCCGATTATTCTCAGTAATACTGCTTTTATGTAACATTTCCTGTGTCCTTATATACTGGCTATGTCAGAAACAGAAAGTGTCCTAGGAATCAGCTTTCTCTGGAGAAATGAAGTTCAACAGTAGTCTTGTGAAATCAGTTATCGGCTGAAATGTCACATTTATTAAACATCGGAGGAAATTTTTTTTTATCGTCCTCTGATTTTTTAATAAATGTGTTAGTTGACTCTTAGAAGCTTACAGCCATATCTAGAAAACATTGTAGCCACCTAAATGAAATCATTGTATACACACACTACACTGTGTATCAGATTATTGATACACTGTACATGCATACACCATGTGGGCTACATGGTATTGGGACACCTGAGTTTTCTAGCCAGATGTGCTTCTTCACCAAACTGTAATCACAAACATGGAGACACAGTTGTACAGGATGTCTTCGGATGTGGTATCATTTTCCCTTCACTTGAACTAGAAGACCCAAACCTGTTCCAGCATAACAATGCACAAAACAAACTCCATGATATGCTTCACATGGGTTGGAGTGGAAGCTCTTCAGTGCTTCAGAGGTCTGACCTCAAACCTTTTGATCACCTTTGGGATGAAATGTAACACTGAGGGCCCCCCAGACCTCCTCACCTCACCTATATCAGCACCTGACTTTACTAACACCCTTTTGTCTGAATGAGCACAAATCTCCACAAGCACACTCCAAAATCTAGTGGATCATCTTCCCAGAAAAGTGGAGGTTATCATAACAACAAATGGAGATGACATGCAGAATTTGATGTTCAAAAATCACAAATGAATCTAATAGTCAGGTGTCAACAAGCTTTTGACTATACTTTTATTATACAAGATACTTATATATTTTACAGATTTATTACACGTTGGTGTACCTCAAGTCAAGAAGCTAATATAATGTGCCACTTGAACACCAAGGTGCCGCAGTAGGCATTAACGGGGAAACAGTGATAAATTGTTATGCTGCATTGCTCTTCAGTATCTGACACTACTACATTCTGTCCTTCTTATTGATGAGTGTACTTAGTATTCACATGTGGACAGCAGGGATGCAAGGGGCGGAGAGACTCCAGAGCCCGAGAGCAAAAGCTTAAGATTACTGAAAGTAGAACAGTACGACATACACACACACACACACACACACACACACACACACACTCACACACACTCACACACTCACACAATCCGATAATGGATTTTTCTATCGTTTCTGTGGATGCTGCAGTTTCCCAGTTAAACTGGAATGTAGTGATGTATGAGCAAGTTACAGTAACTCCTTTGCATTCCATTTGTTATCTGTCCATCTGAGAGAAGTAAAACTCTTCTCACAAAACCTTTCCTGACGCTTACATGTTTACAGCCCTACGGCTATCAGGTGTAAAATGGAAAATGTACCCATATTCTGAAAACAAAAAGAAAAAGTGAATGATCGAAATGAAATATGGATGATTCATAGATCAGTATTGTGTCCAGACGTAATCTGAAAGGTGAAAAAGCTCTTCAGAAAATATACGGTTAAACAAAAGGTTAAAGTATACAATGGAAATAGCGAATATAATTATTTCCATTACATTCAGAAAGAAAAATGCAAAACTTTTGAACTGATTTTTAATTTTGCTCGTAATATCTCTATGTAAGAAATTCAGTAACACACCAAATACCGTTCATTTATTATGTTAGTGTTATTATTCAATACAAGACTGATGTGAGACTTTTCTTTAGATTGTCTAGCAACTGTACAATAAAGCTGAAGTAAATTAAAACTTTATGTTGTTGAGAATTAAAACTAATTTGGAAAAAATGAAAATGATTTTTTATTTCTATAAATTCAGTACTCCTAATGTATTATAAATGCATGCGTACATAATTTGATTAAAGTTAACACAGAAGCTAAAGAAACATACTTTTATATATATATATATATATATATATATATATATATATATATATATATATATATATATATATATATATATATATATATATATATATATATATATATATATATATAAATGTATTATTTGTGATATATAACAATTTATGAATAAACCTTCTTTAGAAAAGTAAAAAAAAAAAAAATGACATTATGTATATTATTCCATTTTCAGGCTTTTTTTGATATCTGGCAAATGTGTGTGCAGTCAAAGTGAAGACAAGAATAGCACCATATAATTACGTTTCAACTGCCTTTTTACAATATGTCTCCCAGCACTTGTGGTGTATTAACCTGAGTTAGTTGCATCTCAGGAGAGTAGAGTGTGTGTCATCTGGGGGATTAGGCGTTCTGCGGGAGAAAATTGCAGCTCAGATTTGTGGAGGGATATGTCAGGAAGATATGTACAGAAAAGTATATTATTTGTTGATATGAAAAGACAGACAGCTAAAGGGAGGAGATCATGTATATAATCTTGAATTTATTGTATACAGTATAAACTATTAGAAGTGTGTATTATACTTATTATATCATTTTAGTCACTTACAATGTTAGGCAGCCATTGTAAACATTTCTCAATAACTTTCCTTTCCTTGAATTTTGCATGTCATTTACTTATAGAGCATATATTTAGATTACATATACAGTTTGAAACACAAGATTAATTTGACAATTATATATTACAGTAATGTTTAACTGATATTTATTAGCAAAATAAACTAGATTGAATGGTTTATCTTTATCTTGGGTTCATTATTAGTACACACGTAGCACAGATGCAGTTAATTTGCACACATCTCTCTCTCTCTCTCTCTCTCTCTCTCTCTCTCTCTCTCTCTCTCTCTCTCTCTCTCTCTCTCTCTCTCTCTCTTATCCTACTACCTTATCTATGTTTGATATAGAGTGGCAGAACTCCACATCCAACAACCCATATATATATTTATATATATATATATAAATAAAAAAAAAATATTATATATAATATATAAATAAAAAATAAATATATATATATATATATATATATATATATATATATATATATATATATATATATATATATATATATATATATATATAGTCATTTTTGCACCCCAAACCTCACTGACACCATTCATTTGGAACTGTGGCAAGTTTCCATGGTATAATCTGGGTGAATAATCCATAGCTGGGTGTGCATTATTCAAATTAATTATACTCAACATTGGACGGTTCGTTGCTTTAAACTTATAGTTTGAAGGCGGATTTCTCTGTACCCCATTAAATTATGAATTACCAATTGGGCTATTTTCTTACCAACAGATGCTAAACCAGAGCAATTTCACTGCAAACACATCATACTGTGAAGTGTTCATTATCTAAATCTGGTCAGCGGTGGTCCTTTTTTTACTGTCATTCAACCTCCACAGTAATAATAATCTAATCATATTCAGAAAGTATAGGAGCATTGATGAAAGACAAGAAAATAATACATATTGGAAAGTGGTAGCTCCGTGGTAGCTCATTAATTCTTATTTTGAAATTGTATCTTAGTTGTTAAGATGTAAGACTGCTGATTGTAAGGTTGTGGGTTTAAATCCTGACACTATTAAGATAATGCTATTGGGCCCTTAAGCAAGGCCCTTAACCCTCAACAGCTTGGTTGTATAAATGGCAATTGTAAGTTGCTCTGTATAAGGGTATTGGGCCAAATGGCAAAAAAAAAGCAAATGATGATGGGAATATCAGCTATGAAATTCAGATTGCTATTTTCTTGGTATCTTCATGTAGAACACATTTTCTTTCTATTAGGCCGTGTCTGGTAAAGCGTATAGAAGCGTTATTTACAAATGGATTTATATATCAAGGTATTACATAATTAAGGTTTTGAGTTTTAGGAATTCAGGGAAGAAATCCAGTTTGGGGAATATATGGTAGGATTTATTAAGGAAGTGTGCTTAGGACTCCTCAACCTTGAAACTGCTCGTGCTTCACTGTGCTAAAGAGAATACCAAATGACATGCTAATGTACCTGTCTTCAACACATTGTTCAGTGACCTTAAATATATTGCTTTCTTGCTTCACAAAGGAAGGACAAAAGTTACCGTCCTCTCCTACACGGTATACATGCAATAGCAAAATAGATAGTTAGAGCACAAATACATAAAATATTTAACATTTATTTGCTCAGATGAGAAATATTTATTAGGGATAATATTGTAAATGGGTCATGTTTGCTACTAGATTTCATGTTTCAAAGCTGTAATTGCTCATATCAATTACATTAAATGTTGTAAACATTTTGCACAGTTACTTTGAAATAAGTGATTATTCATCTCTGTTTTGATAGATTTTTTTTGTTTTGTTCAATGCAGACACTTTTTAATACCAGCTCCAATAGCACACTTATAAAAGCGGTGGCCCTGAACCACTCCTGAAAAATATCTTTGGCATTAACGAAACAAACCATCCCCAGATCAAAGCTTGGTGTCTGTCTTATATAAAAGGTTTCTATTTTCCCTCAGTATGGCTTGCATTTTTCTGCCTCCTCCCTGCTCTTAACTTCTCTTTGATTCATGGGCACACCAAAATTTGTTATCAGTCGCAACAAGAATAGTGAACACGCTCTCCTTTTCAACCGTACAGAGGCTATGTGCCAAATGTGCCCCACCAGAATGACTTGCATAATATCGCCTAAGGAAAGGGTTTTATGTTTCCTTCAGTACTGCACAGCTCTGTACTCAGGTATGTCTTTGGTATTTTTGGAAGCTGGTGGGAAAAAAAAAAGGGAATATATTACTGCTTTGTTATGACTTTTTGCCCACATACAAAAGTACAGTTTATCACACACACTGTCACATTGTTATATCAGTTTAGACATAAAGTTAATGTAAAAAAAAAAAAAAGATTTGTGATTCCTGAATACTTCTATAATACAAAGCAGCTGAGCATCACAACCTAATGTCTTTGCTGAACTGTTGGAGAGGTGGTATCTCAGTTGTTAAGTCTTTGGGTTGCTGATCAGATGGTTGAGGGTTCAAGCCCTAGTATTGGCAAGTTGCCACTCTTGGGACCCTTAAACAAGGCTTTTAACTTTCTTTGCTCCAGCAATGCTGTATAAGAAATAACAATGAGTGGGATCAATTGAATATTCTTTTTAAAAAATTACACAGAGTTGGTCTTACTTTGTTGCTAGGGACAGCGTCCACTTTCTAAAAAGTCCTTGCACTTGATTTGGGACGTGTGAGGGATTTTTTTTTTCCATCCAGCCATGAGAACATGAATGAGGTTGGGCATTGGGCATTGGGCACTGACTGAAAGACCTGACATTCGTTTAGCATTCAAAGGTGTTTAGTGAATTAATGGCCAATGCTTGGTGAAGGTCCATCATCAGCAAAACATATCTATATGTACAACATTTCCTGTACAGGGGCTCAAACTAATTGAAAAGTCATTGTGTGGTGTCCACTTTCCTTTGTCCTAATAGTGAGCATACAGTATATAGTTATATATGCTAATACATGACATAATAGAATTGAATAGAATATAGAAGTCTCTCTGGATAAGGGCATCTGCCAAATGCCATAAATGTAAATGCAAATTAGTGCTAGTAGAGGGCATGTGAAAGAATATTCCAGTTGCATAGAAAGTAGTACAATACCATAAGTCTAATTTCTTCTTTCGGCTGCTTCCATTAGGGGTTTCCTTCTTCCTGGTGGCTCCATCCTCAGCATTCTCCTACCAATATACCACCCTTCTCTGCACATGTCCAAACCATCTTAATCCGGCTTCTCTCACTTTGTCCCTAAAACATCCTACATCCTACAAGCTGTCCCTCTAATAAACTTGTTTCTAATCCTGTCCATCTTCGTCGCTCCTAACGAAAAACCTCAACTCTGCAGTCTTTTAGTCAATGCCACTGTCTCTAAACCATACAACATCGCAGGTCTCACTACAGTCCTATAAACTTTTCCTTTTACTCTTGAAGATACCCTTCTATCACAAATCACTCCTGCTATCACTCTTCTCCACCCACTCCACCCTGCCTGCACTCTTTTCTTCACATCTCTAACACACTCTCCATTACTTTGCACTGTTGACCCCAAACTTCTCCACTTTCCCCACCTCTTCTCCCTGCAACCGCACCACTCCACTGCCCTCCCTCTCATTCACACACACACACACACACACACACACACACACACACACACACACACACACACACACACACACACACAGTCTTACTACTACTGACTTTCATTATTATAATACCATAAGTAATCCAACTTAATTTAATTAAGTATTGAAATGCATACTGGAAAGCCATTACTAGTTTGTAATGGTTATTATATTGGTTTTACAGCAACAGAATTGCTCTCCCTTTGGCATAGTGCTTTCCTTTGTTTAATTTGAAACTACAGTATTATGCAATGTTAAACACACTACTACATTTATACGCCTTTTGGGTTTGTCAAAAAGAAGGTGTTATGTAGAACTTTCCAGCAAAGTATTTCCCTATCATATTACACTATTTGAGGAAACTAAGAGCACTTAAGTAGCCAAAGAACCTTTGAAGAAGCAGGGTTTCCTCACTGCTTTTGCCAGTTGGTAGTTGTGTACACCCTGAAACAGTTTCCGATGACCTAAAAATTAGCACACAGTAATAGCAGCAATATTTCTTCTACAAGATCAAGTTATCTTTCTGTTTTTTTCTTGTTAGGGACAGGATTTTTGTTGACATTAGAAAAAAAATGCTTCAGGACATTAATTCTGGGCCTACTAGTTATCCAAATACCTCTTTTGCACCAAACATCTACAGATCATTAAGAAAGCAAAGGTTTCCCCAAACTTGCTGTATTGAGACGAACAGAATGATTAATATTGTCACAGATTATCTAACATTAACCTTGTCACCCTCCAGTCAGACCTGAGTTTGGCTCCCAATCATAAACCAGAGATACCCCAGTCACAACCCTATTTCAGTCAGACTTATGTCAGACTTCCAGTCGTACCCCAATGGCAATTTTATCAACTCTTGTCAGACTTCCAATCATACACCATTCATATTTACATTTACGTTTATGGCATTTCGCAGAGTCTCTTATCCAGAGCGAATTAAACGTGAGCAATTAAGATTTCCTCAAGATACCAGCAATAACTTGTGACCTTCTTATCTGGAGTTCAATACCTTAACCACTAAGCTACCACCTCCCTTATCAGATCTCCAATTATATGACACTCTAAGCATCCCCCATTATACTTCAACCCCTAATGAGGAACTTCATGGCCCCTCATACCTCAACGATACACCATTCTTGACCCAATCTCAGTTACAACCCAATTATTCACACAGTCGCTGTTCAATCTTGCCACAACTAGCCCATGATCATTCTGTTCACAATTAGTATAGTTTTTAAACTGCCTAGTTGCAGACCACAAGGGGGCCCCCTACAAATGCTTAAATCATTCGCCCCTTATTGCCAAAAACCTGTATTCTGCTGGGGGCCTTAGGCAACTGTTTGGAGCACTAGTATAAAATAGACTTGATGTCAACATAAACCTATATACTGCTTTAAAAGGGTTCATTCCAATACAATTCCAAAGTCTAATGCAGTCCTATATGTCAGCTTGATACCACACCATATGCTTCCAAGCTTTTTTTTACTTTTACTTTAAAACTTAATGACAATTGATTTTGTAGCTCAGTTACTTGCTAGTGTAATGTGACATAGGGAGACCAAGTGAATACGAAACAGAAATGCACTGCGTTAGGAGTATCTCACGAGACTTGGCGAGGACATAAATGCTGTTTCATAAACGCTGTTTCCTGGTGAACTTTGGTTTTTAATTTCAATTTAATAAGCTCTTCAGTTTTGATGTTTGATGTATGACATCATCCAGAATTGAGCATTTTGTCAACATCAGAATGAAAGAAGTCAGGCTGGATAGTGACAAATTCCTATTGGAAGTCTTTATACATGTTTATGCAGGATGATGTCAGTTGTCAAGAAGGGCTTTTGTAAATGTCAAATGTATTAGGTCCTAACACTCCTTTATCTTAATACATACACCACAAAAAAACAAAAGTGTGTGTGTGTGTGTGTGTGTGTGTGTGTGTGTGTGTGTGTGTGTGTGTGTGTGTGTGTTTGTGTGTGTTTGCACCTTCTGTGGAAAACAGGGTCTTGCTCTCTTGCCATCAGCAGTCTGACACTCTACTGCAGAGTCAGCAATCTGTCTCTCTGCTGCTCACCCCCTCTCTCTCTCTTCTTTCTCCTCGCCACACTCCTCCCTACCCTCCCTTTCTTTTCTGTCATCCCACTGGCATCAGGGTGAAGGGCTCACTAAAAAGAAGGAGTGTGCGTTTTCATCAGCTCAAGTGCCAGGGGTAGTGTTTATCATCGTCCGTCCTCCTCTTTCTCTTTCCACTCCTCTCTTAGACCCCTCCTCCTTCTCTGACTCCCTCTTTCTCTCTCTCTCTCTATTTCTCTCTTTTCACTCAAAGCTTCTGTCACCGCTGCTTTGCTCAGGCTCTTCTAACCACAGCTTGCAGGAGCGAGCGATGGAGAGAGTGCAAACACTGTGTACTTGCATTCCACCTGAATGAGAAGAAGAAGGGCTAGACTAGCACTGTACAAAACTCTTATGGATGCAATGCTGGATTGGATCACCCATTCTTCTAAATCCACTGGATTCAGTCCATGAGTGCTGGATCGGTTCCTTTCAGTGGAAGTCTGGCTTTGGACACAGGATTCTGTAAGGCTTGCAGTTCTCTTCTTTTGCTCCTGATTCAGCACCAGAGTGGCAGGTGCCATGGAGAGTTGAGCAATTTTGGGATTTGTAGTGAGCAAGCAATACGGAATCAGAGCTTGGATTTGTAGTGTGGGGACCACGGACAGGATTGTCCATGGACGTGTTTGGATTTTCAAAGATGGCTAAACTGACAGGGTGAGTGGAAGCACCACTATATAGTGTTTTCACTGCTGGGTCAAGAAGGGATTTTAGCTTACTTTGCACACAGTGATCAATTACTGGAGGGTTTGAGATATCTTGAAGGATTCTTTCATTTGTAATGCAAATGAAGTTAGAAAGTGGAAAATCAAGGCTGGGTTTTGCAAATGCATGTTATGTTTAAGTAAACAGAACATTTAATTAAAGTGTCCATTCATAGGCAAAAATGTTATTACAATTAATAAAATATTACAATTTAGATGCATTTTTTTTTGTATTATAGTGTAAATGAATATTCAACTCTATTGAAGCCTTTTGCTTGTTCAGATACATTGACAGAAACTTTATGTTAATAGATGCTGTATCTTTCCATATCCATGCCTATAGACAGCAATGACACAAATATACAGCTCTCTGCAACACATAAAGTTGCACCGATTTGTATTATTTAATCTGAGCCTTTATAATCTTTATATGGGATTTGGGTTTTTGATAATTAATGTTCCATGGTCTGTTTATTTGCTGCTTACAAAAGTTGATTGAAAGATAGAAAATTAGAAATAAATCTACTTAAGCTTGGTTGTTAGAGTGTGTGTGTGTGTGTGTGTGTGTGTGTGTGTGTGTGTGTGTGTGTGTGTGTGTGTGTGTGTGTGTGTGTGTGTGTGTGTGTGTGTTCTATAGGCTGCTATAATGCTTCCCTCTCCATACAGATTCTCTAAAAAAAAAATGACAGTGAGAGATTGATGATCATCTCTGACAAAGATTACAAAACACTGCAAGTGGCTCCAATTGCTGTCTATTGTCTCCAATGATAATTAGTTGAATAGTTATATTATATAATAATAATAATAATGCAATTCTTACAACATTTCATTGATATTCCTCTCACATTTTTTTTTTACAAAACTGAAAGATAAAATATTATTGAAACTTTTCAAACATTCATGATGCTCACAGTTTTTGTTTAAAAAAAAACAGAATATGAATTATCTTCAGATCTTTTAACTTCCAGTTTCACCATCTGCCTGATCATATAAACACATCCATGTGCTCACATCAGATTCACATCTTTGTGTCTGTCAGAGACCGAAAAAGCTGATGGGTTTCTGAAAGTGTATTTGAGTAACCTTCAGGGAATGAATTTCTCCTGTGGACTGTTAAATAGAAGAGGGTGTGAATAAAATGCACCACTAAACCATTACAATACTGATATTTATGGTTCTCTCGTTAGTGTGAGATTGTACACTTTGTATTGGAAAATGATCTACTGTATATTCTTATTCTTATACTGCGCTTTTTATATGGCTTGTGAAAAGCCTTTAATTGCCTTTCAGAGAATTTTGCTTGCCTCTTCACACGTCATCATCCTTTATGAGTTCTTTTTGTTCCTGAAAAAAGGCTACAAACACAAACTGTCCCTTAGCTAACTCCCTCCACTCTCTCAAATCCATCATACAAATGCTCTTCTTTCTCTCTTTCTCTCTTTCTTTCTTTCTTTCTTTCTTTCTTTCTTTCTTCTCTCATTTTCTTTCTTTCTTTCTTTCTTTCTTTCTTTCTTTCTTTCTTTCTTTCTTTCTTTCTTTCTTTCTTCTCTCATTTTCTTTCATTCTTTCTTCTTTTCTTTCTTTCTTTCTTTCTTTCTTTCTTTCTTTCTTTCTTTCTTTCTTTCTTTCTTTCTTTCTTTTTCTTTTTTTTCCTTTTCTTTCTTTCTTTCTTTCTTTCTTTCTTTTTCTTTCTTTTTCCTTTTCTTTCTTTCTTTCTTTCTTTCTTTCTTTCTTTCTTTCTTTCTTTCTTTCTTTCTTTCTTTCTTTCTTTCTTTCTTCTCTCATTTTTTTCATTATTTCTTCTTTCCTTTTCTTTCTTTCTTTCTTTCTTTCTTTCTTTCTTTCTTTCTTTCTTTCTTTCTTTCTTTCTTTCTTTCTTTCTTTCTTTCTTTCTTTCTTTCTTTCTTTCTTTCTTTCTTTCTTTCTTTCTTTCTTCTCAGACTCTGCCATGTTGGGACATGAGGAAATGAAATGAAGCCAGTGGCAGTTAATTATATTTGACTTTACAGTAGAGAGTAGACAGTTTCCTTTTTTAAGTTTGCATCTGTGATGTGTCCTAAATTTAGAAACACAAGATTCACAGCATGCCTTTAACTATGTTTTTCAGTCTTCTTCCGCTACATGATACTTTAAAGGATAACTCACATTTGAGCAAGTTATTTCCTGCTGAACTTCTCTGATATTATAGTTGCCTGGTGGAAATGATATATTTCTAGAGAAAGCTTTCTGTTGCTGACCTTCTGTCAAACCTGTCATCTCACATTAACAGCTTCTGTGACAATATCATTACAGTTTTCTCACTCTGAAAAAGAAAAAAAAACAAGGACAACACTACAAAACCCATCAACACTACCTACACTGTGGGAGAACTGGACAAAAAACACTGAATCATTCTTTATTGTGAAATTTGAGCAGAGAGACAAGAGCTCTCACAAATAATTCCATTATAATTAATTGAATGTTAATATAAAATGAAGTCACTTCCCCTATATCTTAACCCTTGGTAACACTTTCCAAGCACATAGTTTTGTGAAAGAAAGAAAGAAAGAAAGAAAGAAAGAAAGAAAGAAAGAAAGAAAGAAAGAAAGAAAGAAAGAAAGAAAGAAAGAAAGAAAGAAAGAAAGAAAGAAAGAAAAAGAAAGAAAGAAAGATTGGTGAGTAGATTGATGGATGGATGGATGGATGGATGGATGATCAATCGGTAAATAGGTAAGTGAATAGATACATGAATGAATGAATGAATGAATAGATGAATGAATGAAAACGCATGTACATACTTGGACAAAATTTCAATAATTCTTGAAAAATCGCTTCAATAATGAATGCAATAAATGAAACTGACAAAAGAAAAATTAAATATTTTGAATTGTGGTTTAACAGAAGCGTTAAAAAAATTATGAAACTGTCCTGGGCAAAAATAATGGTACCCTTAACCTAATATTTCGATGCACAAATCTTTTGAGGCGATCGCTGCAATCAAACAATTTCTGTAACTCTCAATGAGACTTCTGCACCTGTCCACAGGTATTTTGGCCCACTTCTCATGAGCAAACTGCTCCAGCTGTCTCAGGTTTGAAGAGTGCCTTCTCCAGACTGGATGTTTCAGCTCTTTCCACAGATCTTTAATAGGATTTAGATTAGGGCTCATTGATAGGCCACTTTAGAATATTTTAATGTTTTGTTCTTAGCCATTCTTGGGTGTTTTTAGCTGTGTGTTTTGGGTCATTATCCTGTTGGAGGACCCATGACCTTCAACTGAGAGCGAGTTGTTCCGATGCAATGATAGTCTTGAGATTTAATTGAACCCCACACAGATTAAAGACCCCCTGTGCCGGATGCAGCAAAGCAGCCCCAGATCATAACCAAGCCTCCTCCATGTTCCACAGTAGGTACAGTGTTTTTTTCAATGTATCCTTTATTTTTGTGTCTCTGAACATACAGCTGATGTGACTTGTTTTGATTTAGTCTCATCTGTCCAAAGGATATTCCTCCAAAAACTTTGTGGCCTGTCAATGTGCATTTTGGCAGCAACGGATCGTGCAAGCTGACACTGATGTACCTTGACCATGTAGTTTACCTCTAATCTCTTTGGAAGTTGTTCTGGGCTCTTTGGTTCCATTCATATTATCCTTCTCTTCAATTCGTCACCAATTTTGCTCTTGTAGCCTTGTTCAGGGAGGTCGGCTACAGTCCTGTGGACCTTACACTTCTGGATAATATGTGCAACTAAAGTCACAGGAACATCAAGCTGCTTGGAGATGGTTTTACAGTCTTTACCTTTAAAGACTTGCTTGTCTATAATCTTTTTTCTAATGTCCTGAGACAATTCTCTCCTCAGCTTTCTGTGGTCCATGTTTAGTGTGGTGCACACCATGACATCAAACAGCAAACTTTTCACCCTTTAATTAGGCAAATTGACTGATTTACAAGTTTGAAGACACCTGGTGATGCTAATTACAGGGCCTACTTTAGTTTAACATGCACCTATGGTCAAATGAACTTTTCTAGGGGTATCAACATTTTTGTCAACAGTTTCATGTTTCTGTTGAACCACAATTCAAAAGCAAAGTCTGATATTCATTAGTTAGTTTTCAGTAAACTATTTATTTTTTTATTACTTTTGTCGGATTGAAGTTATTCTAGTGACCATTGTGGGTTTTTCTTTCTTTAATGAAGGGTATCAACAAATCTAAGCTGTCTTTATTGGAAAGCTCATTGTGCATTCATAGCATGTCCCTAATGTACAAAGCAAATTGAAGTATTGATGAAATGTAATAACAAAAGCTGGCACAAAAAATTTTGTACACATTATTTCACTAGCACATTATTTTACTTGTTATTTTGAAGTAAAAAAAAAATTAACATTTTAAACATAGGTTAGGGGATGAGTTGAGGATTGTTTAAAAGACTATCGCTAGGGTTTTTTCTTCTAGTCTGAGACCTGTGCTGTTTAAGTGAGGGATTTGAGCCTATGTCTCTCTCTTACCCTTTCTCTTTGTCCCTCTCTCTCTCTCTCCTTCTCTCTCTCCAACTCGCTGGGACACTCTGTTCTGCCGCACTGGGTAGTGGGCTCTCCGCCAGCTTCTGTGAACCCCCATTACATGCACACACACAGTGCACTCTGCAGTGTCATATTCTAACTTCTTTTAACCCTTGACGTATACACACACACATACACACACACACACACACACACACACACACACACACACACACACACACACACACACACACACACACACACACACACAGACACACACACACACACACACACACACACAAGTTCACATCTGATGCTCCGCTGCTCCGTATTAGACCCTTTCAGACCACAAGCTTTATGATATGTTCAATAGCACATGATATGCATGAGTCTATTTTCTTACTGATAACTGATCAAATAAATTCAGCAGTACATCATAACAACAATGAGAAAACAATTAGAAAGTCAATCTATTTTTGTTTTTGGCTTCTGAGTAGCTGTTTTTTTATATGGATTAGGCGTCATTTTATCATTTTGGATGAAATAAACGTCAAATTGGATTAATCAAATGAGTAAAAAACCTTCAGCTCTAAGTGAATAGTAATGTGATACAATTGAAATCCAGGGAAGAAGTATTTCTTGATGCAAAACTGAAGACAGTTTTGTGATGTGCGTTCAGGTTTCATTACATCTGCTTGTGTTAATAATGAAATATTCATTCATTCAATCATTCATTCATTTTCTCCCGCTTATCCGTAATTCGGGTCGGGGGGGCAGCAGTCTAAGCAGGCCCCCGCCTTCGACTGCTGCCCAATCCTCACAGCACCGTCCCTTACGGTCCCTCCTGCAGGTGGTGAGCCCACGGGAAGTGAAATATTCATGTAATCATAAAACTTGTGAAATGTTTTATTGTGTGACGAGAAAAGGGTGAATGCACCAGAATGCAACAATTCAAAATTTCCATCCAACAAAGAACAGTATTCACAAACTATTATGAATTATTAGCTAAATGCAGTAATACATTTATACACAAAGAGAATTATAAAAATTTTGACTTATCAACAAGTAAATATTTAATACATTTATTTCTAACAAAATTCAACCACAAATCTAGTTAGAATTTATTGTGATATTGCTGCCTCTGTAACTTCCGAGTCATAAAAAACCCTCATAGCTCCAGGGATCAAAAATTAAGTCACAGGTTCTTCCTGTGTCTCTATTGGGTTTCCAGTTTTTTTGTTTCTTCCAGTCTCCCCAAGACATAGCAAATGGAATTAACTATGATAAAACCATTATATAGACCTAACTGATGCAGAATCTATCTTCTTCTTTCGGCTGCTCCCGTTACTCCTCCATACTACTCTGTCCTCTACATCTGCCTCTTTCAATCCACCTACCTGCATGTCTTCCATCACCGCATCCATAAACCTCCTCCTTGGTCTTCCTTTTTTCAAAACGTCCCTCTAATAAACTCGTTTTATATCCTGTCCATCCTCGTCACTCCCAATGGAAACCTTAAGATATTCAGCTCTGCAGTTTTTTTAGTCTTCACTCTCCTCCTCTTCTTCTTCACCTCCAAAACCATCCTACAAATCACCATCCGATGCTGTCTAACTGCACTGTCCCCCACCAACACCTTACAGTCTCCAATCTCCAGGTTGCATCTCCTGCATAGAACATAGTCCACCTGTGTGCACCTTCCTCCACTCTTATATGTCACCCTATGATCCTCCTTCTTCTTAAAATAAGTGTTCACCACTGCCATTTCCATCCTTTTAGCAAAATCTACCACCATCTGCCCTTCCACATTTCTCTCCTTAAAGCCATACCTAATAATTACCTCCTCATCACCTCTGTTTCCTTCACCTACATGCCTATTGAAATCCGCCCCAATCACCACTCATTCATTCCTAGGTACACCTTCTACCACTTCATCTAATTCACTACAGAATTTTTCTTTCTCCTCTATCTAACAGCCCACTTGTGGTGCATAGACACTGATGACATTTATCATCATCCCTTCAACTTCCACCTTCACGATCATCACCCTATCAGAAACTCCACTACATTCTTACTGTACTCTTCCTTCAGGATCACCCCTACACCATTTCTCTTTCCATTTACACCATGATAGAACAGTTTAAAGCCACCTTCAATGATTCTGGCCTTACTCCCTTTCCACTTGGTCTCCTGAACACACAACACAATCCTTATACACCCTCTACCATTTCATCTAATTCACTCCAGAAATTTTCCAACATCCCACTTGTAAGCACTGATTACATTTATCATCACCCCTTCAACTTCGAGCTTCATGTTCATGACCCTATCAGAAACTCTCTTCACCTCCACTATACTCTTACTGTACTCTTCCTTCAGAATCACCCCTACACCATTTCTCTTTCCATCCACACCATGATAGAACAGTTTAAACCCACCTCCAATGTTCCTGGCCTTACGCCCTTTCCACTTGGTCTCCTGAACACACAGCATATCTACCTTTCTCCTCTTCATCATATCAGCTATCTCTCTCCCTTTACCAGTCATAGTACCAACATTTAAAGTACCAACCCGAACCTCCACTCTCCTACACTGCTCCTTTTTCTGCAGTCTCTAAAGGCGTCTTCCTCCTCTTATTTTCCTCCTTCAGCCAACAGTAGCCCAATTTCCACTGGTAACCTGTTGGCTAACAATAGCTTTAAGCATCAAATCTCATCAAAAAAACAGTTTTTCTTCATGTGTATAACATGACACAAGCTTGAATTTTAGAACAATAACAAAGCATATCCAGCAGGGATGCAACGATATATGAGTACACTATTCAGAATGAACAGATAATGTGATACAAATAGGATGTGCACTATGATTATTTTTTTTTATTTTTATTTTTTTTAAGAAAGCATGCCAGAACTTTTTATAGGGCACCTGTTGTGCATCAAGACCATGCTTCGGCAGGAAACAACAAAAAAAGTCATGTGAATGGAGGTTTTTATTTTCATGTGGTTATGCAGTGAGTCATGCTGTATAAGGAGCTTGCTACGAGAGGGAAAAAAAACACTTTGCCTTTATTATTAATATGCAATGCAGCATGCATTTAGAACATCCAGATTAACTGCCTGGTCAGGAGGTCACTCTGGATTAAAGATCACATCCACTTTAGGGCATTACTGTTTAGGATCCAGATAAGGATCTAGATATTTGAAGCACTAAACCAATACAGATAGTGTCATTCATTTTTTCCTGATTTGCTCTTTATATTTTTTAATATCTGGATGAAAGTCAAAGACTTTTCTAACGTAAAAATATATGCACATACAGATTGTTCTGTTGGAGATAGAAATCTTTTTTGAGATGCAGTGCGATTTTTGGTTATACTCTGCCCCATTTATAAAGTGATCTAAATTATTTACACAAGTTTGAGAAAACTTTTCTTGGCAAAGAACGTAAAATCCATCCAAGGAATGGCAGTTTTATGGAGTGCTTGCTAATCTGTTAGCATCCTCTTAAAGAGCAGGGACCCACTTTGCAAATGAATAATGCACAATGGCTAGAGGTGAACCCAGAGTTAAAAAGGCTTGGAAAGTTCACAATGTTTGGCAGGTGAACTGAGAAAATGTCACATACCGAGGCCTGCATGTTCCTAAAAGAGCTTTTTCTTAGATTAGTGCAAACTTTTTTTACACTCCTCCCATTGATGCTTTTTGGCAAACATGTTGCGGCTCGTTCTTCCTCTGTGGCCAAAACGCGCCGACTGTCATTGCCTTCTGTTGTATAGGACTAAGGGGAAAATATATTAGAGATGATTATTTAAAAGGATGTATGTTTTGAGCAGCATTGGTATAGTGGAACTAAATCTGTTCTGCATTTGTTTAGCGCCAAATGGGTTTGGATGAAGGCCTCAGGTGGTGGTCTGGAGAAAGAAAAGATACGGATTTAACAGTTTCTCTTTCTCGCTCTCAAATGGCCTGCCAGTTGTTCTCCTGACGATCTGCACTTCTTGAAAATCTGTAAGCTGAAACATTTACATTTATGAGTATTGCTTGAGTGTACTGCTGCAGTTTGATGCCATTTGTTAGCAAATTAGTTGGCAGAGTAAAATAGAGATCTGTCATGTCATGGGTGGCATCGTTGCCATCGTGTATACACATTAAAGCAATATGCAGCTGAAAATCTTTAGATTTAAAATTAACATCTGGCCGCCTGCCAAATCGAATTTGTGCTGTTGGGAAATTTGCCAGCCAATTGGACAAGTTGTCTTGTAAATATGGCCATTAAATATAGTTCCCCTTTAACCCTTTAAGCATCTGCCTGCCCTTTATCTCACAGCTATATTTTGATTTCTATACATGATCATCCATTCTCTCTCTTTTTGAGCTTAACTTGACCAAAGGACTTTTTTCAAATGCATTGTATCATAAAGAACTTTGTTACAAGGCAGAGTGAGTGTCACAATGAACTCTTACATTCTCTGTCTATCTCTCTCTAGCATCTATCTTATACGAGTTCGTTTTACGATGCTTTTGGGAAACCAAGTCAGTGTCAAACAGTAATGTAGTGGGCTGGGTGAGCGAAAACTACCAATAAAGCAGATACATCAATTAAAAATAGCTGACAGGTTGAGAATGACTTTAGGTATAATGGCACTGAATTGCACACACTCATACACACCATGTTCTTGTGAGAATAAAATACTGATTGTGAAGGTTCCAGCAACAGTGAATGGATTTTTTCATTTAGCGAAAAAATTATAACTGGATACTCAACTGTTGGCATCTAGTCACAATGACTGAAAACTCATGTCCCCGATTTTGCTGACTGGTGTTTAAATAGTAAACTTTTTTTTTTTTTTTTTTTTTTTTTTTATTGTCTATTTTTTGCTTTACTGGAAAGCGCCTTGTGCTCCTTTTGGTGGTTGTAATGCGCTTTGTAAAATAAAATTTGATTGATTGATTGATAAATTGTTTCCCAGTCATGGCTATTTTACTGGTTTATGGCTAGACTCTTTACAATGCCTTATTAACAGTACATTTTTAACAGTTTGGTATTTTTTCTGCACCACTGTGTAAAATCTGAAGACTGGCATTTGTAAAAATCCTGTGATCATGAGTTTCTGAAATACACAAACCAGCCTTTCTCAGAGTCACAGAGATCAAACCTTTTCCTCATTGTGATGTTTGATGTGAGCATTAGCTAAAGCATTGGACCTGCAGTTGCATGATTTGATGTATAGTGTTGCTGCTACATGATTGTCTGATTGGATAATTGCATGATGTGTCATGCTATGCGTATTAGAGTTGATTGGGGCAGTGGTGACGTAATGATTAAGGATTTGGGTTACAGATCAGAAGGGTGGGGATTCAAGACCCAGAATTGCCAAGCCTCCACTTTAGGGCTTTTAACCTTCTCTGCTCCAGGGTTTACTGTATCATGGCTGACCCTGTACTCCAACCCAAACTTCCAAACAAGTTTTGTAAAAAAAAAAAAAAACCCAAAAAATGCTGTAATGTATGCTGCAATGTGAGAAAATAATGGCTTCTTCTGAATATTCACACAGCAGTAACCTGGAAAAGCACATTTCATTTCACAACTTTTTGTATATATAATTAAAATCGGCAAACCACCCATATGGAAAGCACAAACAACCAAATGGTCTATTTATGAGCGTGTAATGGAATTGTGTTTGATACAGAAAGTCTTAAAAGGCCCACTATGTTTTCCTGTTTTATGGCAGCATTTGGCAGATGAATATTTTAATATCCAGATGAAACAATGCCAAATAGCTATGGGACTGCTAAAACATCTTTCGTCTGTAAGAGCTCCAACTGAAAAGAACGGTCCTAACGAAAAAGGTTGCATTTCTCCTAATGACGATCTTTTATTTTCATTTATTTATCTATTTATTCAATTATTTTGCGAAATTCAAAGTTTTTGATTTGCATTTACAAAGCGTTGTAGTTTTTTCATGTCTTTCGAGTTCTATGTTACATTGCTAAAAGAAAAGAAAGGAAAGAAAAGAAAGCATATAAACGTGTACCAGTGCTTCATTTAGAAATAAAAATGCTGAAAGAAAACCTTCAGTCATCACACCTGATGGAAACTATTGGCTTGCGATCTCTATTGTGTTCATTTGTTTCTGGGGGAAAAAATACCTTTTGTAAAAAATACTCATTCAATTTGTTGATTTATAGCCACTGAATCAATAAAACTTTTAGCACAGCATGATGCCATGCCTTTTCTGAGTCATAACAGGGCATAAGCAGACCCGGTGGCATACAATATTAAATATATTGTACTCCTAGAACTGGTAGTTCTGTGAAAAAAGTGACATGGTGGCATCATTTACCTGTTCACTGTGTGCTTTTTTGTGATCTTTAGTGCCTAGTGAATATATTTCACGCATAACAATGCAGCGAGACTCATCTGAACTAATGCCATTTCCTTCCTTTTGTTTCTTTTATATGAGAGGAAAGAAATAAACTGATGTCTGTGGCTACTTGTAATGGAGCCAATAATACAATAAAAAAGGAAGTGCTTTAAATCTTTGCCTTTTTTTGGAACCTTATTTTTGTTGGAAAGGAAAGTAATTTCATTCATGCAGAAAAATATGTAGGGCACACCTAATAAATCTGTTATGATCACTACTATTGTGATAAAAAGTTCAAAGAGTTTTTATTTTGTTAGTTGTCAGCAATCAAATAAATAATGAATAAACTTGGAAAACTGGACAATCTGTATATGCAGTAACTAGTATAGTAGTAATAGTAGTAGTACCAATTTCAACCCCATTGCACCTACTTTTATACATGAAATAAAACCCAAAGTGCTTTTTAAGGTAATTAACAACAAAAAAGTATACAAAAAATATAAGAATCGTAACATAAGAAGATATAACATAAGAAGATAAAAAGAATCAAATAAAACATTCTCACTTGTATATATTTTCACAGTCCACAGTACTCTGTCTTTCTTGATGTTTAATGATTAAGCGCATGCTCATGTTTGTTTCAAATTTTGCATTTTTGTTGCATTGTCTATTGTTGCATTTTATTTTAATACATTTAAAGTTCACATATATCCGCTCCTGCATCTCGATTCTTTGATTCATATACCGTAATTTCCGGACTATGAAGCGCACCCATATATAAGCCGCACCCACTGAATTTTACAAATCTTTTTATTTTGAACATAAATAAGGCGCACCTGTCTATAAGCCGCAGGTGTCTACACTGAAAATACCGCTTGCGCTTCCTTTAGGAGCATAGCGGTATTTTGGGAATAGCCTGGTCACTTGCTCACTGTCTTCCTCCTTCCTTTCACAACTATTTCTCTCGGGAGTTTATCTTTTGGCATTGTCGTGCGTTTAAAAAAAACTTTTTTTCTCCCGATGCCGTGCAGCTCAGAACACAGGTGAGGTGCGTTTTTTCATTAATTTCATTAATGTTATGTCGCTCAGTTTTTTGGTTTGAAGTTTGTGAAACCGGAAAAACCCAGGAAAAATTCATAAATTAGCCGCTTCGTTGTTTAAACCGCTGGGTTCAAAACGTGGGAAAAAGTAGCGGCTTATAGTCCGAAAAATACGGTGGTACATAAGAAATTATAATAGCACTAATAATAAAGCAAATATTATATAAATAAGTATAATAATGTACTTTTAGTTCAACCCTAACCCTAGATTTGATATCTATTTGTTAATAATGACATTTTAGACACATACAAAACACCACCAAAAAAAATCCATATATTTGAATGTTTTATTGAATATATCGAGAGGCCTGCACCAAAAACACATGCTCAAGATTCATCTTCAGAACATTTGCAGTACTCATAGAGACGTAGTCTGCATTTATTCCCGGACATATTTCATGATGTGTTAATACGAACTATTCCTTAACTCTTTTTCTACAACTAGTGGATCGAGCAGAAGAAGTCTGGTTCCTTGAGGTTTCTTCTTCCATTCATTTTCTTTCATTTTTTTCTTGCTCTCCAGGGATCTAAATCTACATACTGATTTCTGGCAAGCTGCTTTGTGACAATGCAATTTGTTAAAAGTGCTAAACAATGCACTGCCTTTTTAGTTTTTGCTCCAACACTCACTGCAAATAAGCAAATAAATTACGAAACCCCCTGAACAACTGGCTTTCTTCACTGGATTGCTGAAGCACAAACCCTCATCCTTCCCAGCCCCCACTTTGAGTGACATCAGATCCCAAGCAGAGCACTGAAACTTTATTTGTTCCCCTTTCCTTCCTTTCCTCTACACACACCATTCTCTAAATCCTCTTATTGCCACAAATTGTGTGGATTTGTTTTCTCCCTGATGAGAAGGATTAGAAGATAAAGCCAGAGGGCCCAGTGTGTCAAATCTGTCACCAAAGATCGCCTTAACAACTTGACTTCTCAATCCACACAGCCCATGCTAGCCACCAAAGGATGTCAAGATGAATTCAGAAGGACAGGAGACTTTTGAAATTAGAAGATACTCATCTATAATGAGCGATTTGTGAGTGATCAGTTACGACAGCTTGGTTTAGAGGAATGTGTCATAAAGCTCATTCGCTTTAATATTAATATGTTCTTGTCAAAGTAATCCTGTGAAAAGATTTAGTGTGATTGTGTTTAGAACATTTGGAGCTTCACTAAAGAATAGCCTGCGTGTTTGTACAATTTGCTTGGTACATCTTTCGTACACATCGACTTACCTGGAAAATGTGAACAGGATGTGCCTTGAAAAAGGCATGTATTTGATGATCTTGACCTCATTGAATAAGAAGTTCCTTGACACACTATATTACAAACAGTTTGCGGACACCTGGTCATAAGTAATGTACCGTAATTTCCGGACTATAAAGCGCACCCATATATAAGCCACACCCACAAAATTTGACTAATATTTTTTATTTTGAACATAAATAAGCCGCACCTGTCTATAAGCCGCAGGTGTCTACACTAATGTACTTTACACAGGCTTTAACGAAAGACACGTCACACACGGTGTAACGGGTGAAATATGTTGCGCTTCCTTTAGGAGCAGAGCGGTATTTTGGGAATAGCCTGGCAGAAGCGAGCTCTCCCTTCACCCTGACTCAACGCGCTACAACGGCTTGTATCTAAACAGTAGCCGACCAAGAAAGTCATTGTTCACTGTCTTCCTCCTTCCTTTCACAACTATTTCTCTCGGGAGTTTATCTTTTGGCATCGTCGTGCGTTTAAAAATCACCCGATGGAAGTTTTTTCTCCCGAAGCCATGCAGCTCAGCGTTTTTTCGTTTCCGTTCGGAAATTTCATTGGTCTAATGTTATGGGGCTCAGTTTTTTGGCTTGAAGTTTGTGAAACCGGGAAAAACCCAGGAAAAATTCATAAATTAGCCGCTTCGTTGTTTAAGCCGCGGGGTTCAAAACGTGGGAAAAAAGTAGCGGCTTATAGTTCGAAAAATACGGTATGTGCTTTCTCGCATTCCATCACATTCCACATTTAGTCCCAATTTGCTCTTATAATTCCATCCACTCTTCCAGGATGATGTCCCACTAGATTTTGGCGTGTGCTTGTGGAGATTTGTAATAATTCAGACACACGGGTGTTAGTAAAGTCGGGTTGTGATGTAGGTGAGGAGAGGAGAGGAGGCCTGGGGTGCAATCAGAGTTCCAATTCATCCCAAAGGTGTTCAGTCGGGGTTAGAACGCTATAGCAGGTCACTCCAACCCATGAAAGCATATCTTCATGGTTTTTGCTTTGTTGGACAGGGGTACTGTCATGCTTGAACAGGTTTGGGTCTCCTACTGCTTCAAATTGTGTGCCTCCAGTGCTGCGATAACAGTTTGGAAAAGAACCACTCATGGCTGTGAAAGTCAGGTGTCCCAGTACTTTTGTTCATATAATGTATCCTAAACATAAGATCATGAGCAACATATATCACCGTATTTCTGATCCTTTCATTATGCACTTTTGGTAATAATTTATTTTTAATAGTACCTACAGTAGGTCTTCATGGTACATTTATAAGCAGTGTTTATAATACTTGCTTATAATCCCTGATATTTTATAAAACAATGCTTGTGGAATTATTTTGGGATGATACATTGCTGCTAATAAACAGTGATTGCATTTCAGTGTTGCACAATGGTAACACACTGATGAAAGAGAAACATTATCATCAGGAGATCGTGAGTGTGATTTGTGCTCTTGGTGAGACAAATTACATACTCTTTCTCTCAATGACACTTCCTGTCGGTGTAGATAGTAGCACAGTGGTTAAGGCTTTGGGTTTCTGATCGAAAGATCAGGGGTTTAAGTCCCGGTATTGCCAACCCGTCATGCTTGGGGCCCTCAAACAAGCCCTTAACCCTCTGTGCTTCAGGGATGCTGTAACATGGCTGATCCTGCGCTCTGACTTCAGCTTCCTAACATTGCTAGGATATGCAAAGAAAGCGTTTCACTGTGCTGTAAAGTACATGTGACAAGTAAAAAGTACCTTTCTTGTGATAATAACATAACAACAGATTTATCCTGTAAGTTCAGTTATGCGGAAGAAGATAGTTAGGTTTCACTCCCCCCAACTCGTAGCTGTTGTGACAAGGGAAAGATGGCTGAAGGGTGGGAATTGGCAGGTGACCCAAATAGAAATAAAAATATATAATAAATTAATAAAAAATTGAGCAAGTGAAACCGCAATTAGTGAACCTGCAATGAAAGCTGCTAAAAAAAATTTTCTTTTAACATCTCATATCTAGTTCTCATAAGAGACTGGAATTGAGACCTCTTCAACCGAAGTGCTGGTGCTCCATTTTTGAAGCACCATTCAATACTACAGTAATTATTTATGAAGCCCATGTGTCAACCATCAAACTAAAGTGGTATTCAATCTAGATTTATACCATTCTTTTAAATCACTATATAATACCTATCAAGGCTACAGACATTCATCAGTAATAATACAAAATAAAAACCTGAACAATGTATTGTTCTATGAAGAAAATTGTAGTATGTGGGTTAAGGTTGATTTTTTTTATTATTAGTATTCCAGCAATGACACAGTCAATGAGCCAATTAGCAAAATTGTCTGTGCTTTTCTTTTATTTATTTATAATTTTTTTCTTAAAAATACAATTTTATATTATTAATATGTCACTATATCATATTAAAAGTAAATCAATGGTAATGAAAATAAATAAATACATATGCTGGTCAGGTGAGATTTGAAAATAAATAAGTAATTAAATAACTAAAATAAACACCCATTACCATAAGTTTTTATACAGGTTTGTTTCTTCACTGCTTCTAATTTGCATGAATGTCATCAAGGATTTTGCAATAAGGACATGTTTTATTTAGCAAGCACAATTAATATTTACTTGTATTGATTTTAAGAATTGAGTTTTTCCCTGACCAACAAACAGCCAATTTCATTCCTCAGTAGGAATTATGGAAAGGTAGCACATCAGTGCCGCAATATCTCAATTACATCATTATGTTAATTAACAGTCAAGGCCATCGCAGGCTTTCCAATTTCCTGTTCATGGCAGTTTGTTGAAATAGATCACGGTGCCAGATGTGTAATTGGGAGATAAGTCAGATAGTATGTCATACACGAAGTGCAAAATTCGAAATGTGAAAGTGCTAATGACATTATTCAATTTAAAGCTATGTTACACTTTAGTCATTATTTCAATCATTGAATATGGCAAGGTACTTTTTTTTTTAGATAATCACTTTATTTTTTGCTTCGCTTCAGCCATAAGAATAAATCCACCGTCTGGCCTCCGCCCTCTGGCAGCTGGGCTGGAATGCAGGGAGCTGCATCATATGAATGGGACATGACCTCTGCACGTGACACCAGGGACTGTTTTATCAAGTAAGTTTTCAAGGCTTCAGACAATATTGCTTTAAACACCAAATTGGAAAAAAAAGGTCTCAAGCAAACTCTGGGCTTCCAAAAACTGCTGTATTTGTACAAAATAAATTTTTTAGTTTATTTTGCAAACTATCTTATTTATTTTTTAGTTACTGTACCTAGTTTAGATTTCTTCTAATTCAATGTTAGATTGTGTCTTGATTAAACACTGTAGCTGCATTTCTTGGGCTGCGATGAATGAGAGAACGTTTTGGTAACTACAGAATGTTTTTATCAGAATGTTGTTATCTGTTTAATCCCTCATTATAAACTTTGTAGTTTTTTTTTTATAATAACAATAGGCATTCTATTAATCGTGGTTAATCACTGTTCCATTAAATCTCAGTTGTTTAAAGGTTATATGGTGAAAATTATAAAAAAGGGAAGTTTAATATATAGCAGTCATATGTTATAAATTGTGGGGGAAGGTACTAAAATGAATTTCCTGCAATCACTTACTGAAGTACTGCATTTATGAAGAAATGCATCGCATTTATTGAGGACCTCATTAAGATTAGATTTTGCATACAGAATATTCAAATGCATGCATTATGCTTTAGAAATTGCTTATTTAATTAAATAATGTCAACGAAGCTGACATAAAGAAAAGCTTCCCACAAACATCTGGCACACAAATGCTTCATTATGAGCATTCTGGAAAAACTCATCAGGTGAAACATTGAAAACAACTTCATTTAAAAACAAGGTTTATTTGAACCGAAAAAGAGAAAATCAATGGATTTATTCTTTATTTAGTATTTTGCATCTGTATTCAAGACTGATGATGCAATCAGCATTTTAACTGTGTGTGTTCACAAAGGCAGTAACAGATGGAGAGTACACTGCATTTTACGGAACATTTCACTCATTTGCTCGTTGGCATCTCTGTTCCATCTTGATAAATAGAGTTAACCTATATGTAGTGGATTTCATGGTTTGTAATTTGGTAGATATCAAACAAATGGGTATTTAATAAAATGCTTGCCTTGGAATTCAGATCACACTGCAGTCTGCTGAAGTTTAAAGACTGCACAGTCTGATGATATTACAGTTGCATGTTTCTGTGGACAAATTCAATTAAAAGTATGGATTATGTGCCGAGATTTGATTTGAAGATCTAGAAAAAAAGGTGGGCCAAGATGTTGAGCTGATTAATGCCTATTGAAACCTTTGTGTACATTTGGACAAAAAGATGAACTGAAAGGTCAACTCAGAATCTGGGTACAGAAAAGAAACGAGCGGACTCAACTTCCTGATGAAGCTCATGTCCTTTAATGTTTGCAGTAAGATTTTAGAGATCTACCAACAGTCTGTAGTAGCCAGTGCAGTCTTATTTTGCAAAAGTATGTTTCAGAGGAATGCATCATAGCTGGGGAAAAAACTTAACCAAACTGATCAAGAGGGCTGGCTCTATCTTGGGCTGCTCAGTATGGTTTTGAGGTGGTGGTGAAAAAAAGGACACTTAGTAAACTCACAGCCATTCTGGAAAATAAACAGCATCCCCTCTATGACCTATTGATAAAAAACACAGAGCTCCTCTCCCAGAAGATTCATTCAGCTTGGCTGCAGAAAGGAGCGGTACAGGAAGTCGTTTGTACCAACAGTTTATCACTGCGTTGGAAAGCTACACTGCTCTGAGGCAATTTTAGGATTAACACATTAAACCATATTTGAACTTGAGCAGTTTTACCACCATCCACTAATCATAACCAATGGCACTTTAATGTCATTCATTTTTAAACTGTTACACGGGTTACGATGTTCACTTTGATCGCGGTTTTTTTTTACTGATCTGCAATTTTAATTCACTTGAATTCAAGTCTGCTCTTCTGTCAGCAATGTATACACTCCACTGCACCACCACATCCACATCACACTGTATAATGTAGAGTGGAGTTGTGCCTGCTCTTTCTTCTCACAGAATTATGACAGTGTCTCTAAAAATATTTCTTCACTGAAAGAAACACTCTCCTTTATTTCTCTTGCCTTGTCTTTCACTCACCCTGTCTTTGTCCTCTGCTTACACTCTGGCATTGATTTGTTACCTAATAGCCATTACCACAACCTGTCTTTGTTGTACGCTCGAGTCAAATAGACTCCACTGTGACAGAAAATGCATCGTTTCCACACGTTATTAGTCATATATATATATATATATATATATATATATATATATATATATATATATATATATATATATATATAGGTATATATAGGTACTTAAAGTTTTTTTAATACTCTAATCAACATGGGTATGGACAAATATGGATGCTTTATGTAAATGTATGTTTATTATTACTAAAACCACCCTAAAAATAGAGCATAAAAAACATATCTATTAAACACAGAAAAAAGAACATAGAAAAACCACAGGTTCCTATTACTTCTCTTACTTTGCACTGAGCCAGTTGCTCAAACAGTCTAGCTTGTGTAAAAATACTCTTCTAAATGTTTTAAAGTAATTATAATGGTTTAAATTACATAAATCATCAGGACACAAAACTGAACTTTTGCTATGTTTCCACACAGACGGTTTTAATTGCCGGATGTGTGCATCATGACGAACTTCGGTGCTTGATTTGAGACTTTCCGCATCAGTTAAACAAATGTTTAGGGATTAAAAATAATTTTTATGTGGAGGTTTTTACTTTATTTTTTTATTCGAGTAAAAAGAAAGGACGTCGTGTATAAATGTGTGTTGATGGATTTAATTTTGCCTTTTATATTTATTTATATTTTTATAAAAATGGTCAAACAGAAATGCGCCCTGAAATAATCATGCGTTAATAAAATTAGTGCCGTTAAAATGAATTTGCGTTCAAATTATTATTATTATTATTATTATTATTATTATTATTATTATTATTATTATTATTATTATTATTATTATCATTATTATTTATTTTTACAGCCCTTGTACGGTATATATATATATATATATATATATATATATATGATATCAAATTTAGTGATAAAAGCATGCCTTTAAAGTAAGTCTCCTGCTGGTAGTGAAAAAAACAAGAGGAAAGCCATCAGTTTAAAGCAGAAAATAAATCAGCATGTAGCAGGAAAGACTGTCACAGTCATAGCACCGTCTTCGACTTACGATGGGGTTGTCGTAACGTATCTCCATCGTAAGTAGAGGACTACCTGTATATATACAGTATATAATCTGAACATACGATGAAGTGATTCTCAGTGTTTCCCAGTCTGATTTTATTCACTAAGATTAATAGTTTGTTTTTCGATCAATTTCTGGTACCTCTCTACATCATACTGTTTACTGATTCCTTGTTTTTTGTGAGTCTCTGTCTAACCTTAGATTTGTCTAATGTTTTGAGTAAGTCTACTATAGATTATATAGGCTTACATTTATTAACCATGGCATTTTTAATTAAATTTAATTGTCTATTTTGTAATTTTAGACAACTGCCATTTATCTTCACCTTTAACAAGAAGACACCTTCATGTTTTGTACCATTATATATATTTATAAATCCATCCCCAGCCACTCTTAGTGCCGGTCCCAAGCCCGGATAAATTGGGGAGGGTTGCGTTAGGAAGGGCATCCAGCGTAAAACATGTGCCAAATCAAACATGCGGAGGATCCGCTGTGGCGACCCCTAACGGGAGAAGCCGAAAGAAAGTAGTATATATATTTATAAATCAAGATACTGTATAGATTTTTCTTAAATAAAGCCGCAGTCATTGCTAAAAATAAAGAGGCAGCCTCATAGCATGATGCTGCCACCACCATGTTTCACCATGGATATGTTGTTCTTAGGGCACAAAGCAGGTTTTTATGGACAAAATAAGTCCAAAAATCGTCTACATTTGTCTCATCAGCCATGACCCACTTTGCCAAATGGCTTGGCTTGAAAAAAAATTGTGGATACACACTCTGGAGTGTAATATAGCTCCTTACTAATAGCAACATAATCCCACAATCTATATTTTCCTTCCTGATTTATTCATTTAGACCCCATTATACACACAATCCTCCAATATTTATACTGCGGTTTTGTCCCCGATGCTATTTCACAAACAGTTATCATTTGTACCAAAACCAGTTCACCTGAACATGACTTCCTATTGGGGCTGTATAATATTTCATCAATATACGTCCATATTTAGTCAGAGGAAGTGTTTTACATTCAGAGATGGCTATGCAGCTGTTTCACTGGTATTTCTCAATGTTTTGCTGATTCTTAGAAATAGTAAATAAAAAAAATCAAATAAAAATACACATTGCTAAGTGCTGGTTTGTAATTTACTGAAGTCAACAATGAAAACAAAAAATAATGCATACTTTTATTGTGAATTTCTTTTGAAATTAAGTAACATTTATGTAAGATTTTATTTTTTATTTTTAAAGAAAGCTTTTGGCCGAGTAGCTTCAAAGTTCTACAGAAAATATTGAATTGGATGAATCTGATCTGAATCTGAAGAGAATAAGGCCTTCATCTTATAAAAACTAAACAAATGATGTATAGCTTAACATATATTGGACTTACTTCACATTTAAGTAGACAACTAGCACCTTCTTCTACTTGAACAATGTCTCCTAAATCTGTTTTTTCAACCCTGCAACCTTTGGAGATTTTCTCATTTGCACTGATGTGTATTGTACAGGCAAGCGGGAAATAGACAGGGGATAGGTGCGAAAAGAGATAAGCAAAGAATGAATATCTTATTTGTAAAAGGCTTTTCTGTCCATACACAAGAGAATGAGTTAATAACTAAAGTAGTATTATCTTCCCCTGGCCAAAAGAGAAATAGAGGGAATATTCCCTGCAGCAGGTGGCTCTTATGCTTCTGGAAATGACTTTTTCCCAAGCAGAATGAGCTCATATGCTTCCACAGCACAGCAATCTGGCACCCTGGTATTCCCAAATCTCCCTTCCAGTTCATTTCAGCACAGTCAAAGTTAACGCTACCATCGTCTGCCATTGTTTACTCTGTGCTTAAGATTAAAACATTTTTGTTAAATTTTTATTTTTTATACATTTATTATGCATGTAATATCTCAATCAACCAAAACGCATGTCTGATTTTGTAACAATGCACAGGGAACAAAAACACTATTTATATAATGTGCAGACACAAACATTTATCTATCTATCTATCTATCTATCTATCTATCTATCTATCTATCTATCTATCTATCTATCTATCTATCTATCTATCTATCTATCTATCTATCTATCTATCTATCATCTAGCTAGCTAGCTAGCTAGCTATCATCTATCTATAATCTAGCTAGCTAGCTAGCTAGCTAGCTACATAGCGAAAGTGGTGCACTCACGTGAAAAAGAATGTGCACCCTCATTGAACTCTACAATATTAGATATTAGGTAGATAAAAGATAAAAAGATAAAAAGGGGGAAAGTTAAACAAATATGAGGTTAAAACAATTTCAGATGAACAAGATGATATTAAATGAGCCATATGTGAAAATTATTCTACTTCCATAGGAATTAAAAGGCTAAGTAGTAGCCATGTGCTGCCAAACAAATGCTGTTGATTAATTGATCATTATCAAGAGTGACCATTGTTATAAAAGTTACATTTTTAGCCTTTTGCTGCTGGATTCTGCAACAGGACAGTGATCACAAGCACACCAGCAAGAGAACAACAGAATGGCTGAAAAGGAATAAAATGATGGTGTCGCATTTGGCCCAGACATTGTCCTGACTTCAATAAATAAAATGCTGTGGCAGGACGTTAACAGATAATAAACAGTTGCCTCAATGAAGCCTCAATGAACTGAAGCAACACTGTAAAGATGATTGAGCCAAACTTTTCCTCCACTGCAATGGAGAGACTGATAAAGGCATACAGAAAATGATTGATCAAGATATTAATGTTAAAGGTGGTTCTTGAAGCTATCAACTCCCAGATAAATATTTTTTAGTATGTATTTTAAATACAGCTATACAGTATTTCTTATTTGTATTATATTTAACGATTACTTATTGAACATTTTCTGCATGGGTGCCTATATATTTGATTCATACAAAACCTCAGAATGTAAAATGTAAATAAAAAAATATTCATTAATTCCATCAAAGTGATTTGATAGTGAGCTGTACAGTATATTGAATTTGTTATTGATGTGTTGATCTCTCTAACATTCTGTTTCAGTTCACTTTCGAAATCATTAAAGATCAAATTGAGAATTTGAACGTTTGTACGTTTTGTTAAACTAAATGATAATAGTGGTACAACCCAATGTCTCTTGTTCTTCAGACGAGTGTCTCAGAGCGGATCTCTCGAGGAGATGCGTATGGAGGGTGTGCAGGTTGTTCCTCCTGCTCCTCGCCGAGTCGAGATGAGAAGAGATCCTGTGCTGGGTTTTGGCTTCGTGGCTGGTAGTGAAAAACCTGTAGTGGTGCGCTCCGTCACTCCAGGTAAACATGTACAACGTTCTGTTTCATTCAAAGCAGTGGTGAATTGGTATCAGATAATATGATTGTTTCATAATAACTGATAATTATAATGGCCAGTATCATGGTTATGCTGAATAACAATATATTTCACATTCTTTTGATTGATGATGTTAGTTTGTGCAAATATTGCAAAAGCTATAAAAGTGTTCCATTATTTGTTCAGAACAAGTAATATTTTTAACAGAATACAGAAGATCCATCATAGCCTTGAGTGGTTCAGCAAAATAATATACACAAGACCCAATTTTCTCTTTAAAACCAAGCTGCCTGTTCTAAAAGCTGGAAGAATATATTAAAGGGGTATATGCACATTTGTAGGATGGTTTAATCTATTAGGGGTTCAGCAAAATACAATATGATATTTGATGATACTGTTGAATCTGCTACCATACAATATGATTTATTAAGATTTTATTGTGTCATATGTGACATACTTCCTTCAGTATCTTATCATAGGCTTAGCCTTATGATAATGATGATGATGGTGATGATGGTGATGACGATGATGATGATGATTATGACAATAGCAATGGTGATGATGACAACAACGATAATAATGTTGATTATGGCAATGAATAGGACGATGTTGACAGTGCTGATGGTGACATGTTGATGATGGTGATATTGATGATTATGAAGATGATGATGGCGATGTTAATGTTGATGAGAATGATTCAAGCATCAGAGTGATTATTTATACATCATTTTTCGAACAACATAAACTCCATTTCATTCACCAGCTTCTTTCCTTTTTCAGTTATAAGCAATTTGTTGCTGACTTATTATTGATAATTTTTATATTTGCAATAATATTGATGTATTGATCCAAATTTTACATTTACATTATAATCTAGAACTTTAACGGTGTAACTATTTGAGATTTTCTTATTAAAATGCATCCCGACACTTATAGTCTGTAGTGTATTGCTGGCCCTGAGAAATGATTTTAATGGCATTTCGAAATCAGTACACATTAAACTTGAAATTGCAAAGTGATAAATAGGCTTGCGTTGACCTGATCAGTGAACCCATAGCAAACCATTTCCGAATGACCAGAGACAACAAAAACTCATAAGACTTTGTGCAGCACTTTTGCTAATGAGCACACTATCGAGAGCACATCTCAAGAGAAATAAATGGAGCATATGAAATCATTGTGGTCATTTCAAACAAAAGCTAGTTTGTGTGTAAATCTGAGAAGAGAAAGTTAAAAGTCACTAGCTCAAAGGTTTTTGTACAAAGATCAGTCTAAAAATCATAAACTTCAGCAGGTGTTATATCAAGTTACAAATGGTCACAACCTTGTATGCAGACACTGAATGAACAGTGTAGATCGACTATATACATCTCTTCATCACAAAAGGATACATGGTGTATGTGTGTGGTGTGTGTGTGTGTGTGTGTGTGTGTGTGTGTGTGTGTGTGTGTGTGTGTGTGTGTGTGTGTGTGTGTGTGTGTGTGTGTGTGTGTTCTTACTAATAGGAGGCCCATCAGAAGGAAAGCTGATACCAGGAGATGAAATAATAATGATACATGAGGAAGAAGTGGCCGCAGTACCAAGAGAACGAGTCATTGACCTTGTCAGGTGCTTTTAACTTCCATCTCTGTTTATCCATTCATCCAATCCATCCATACATACATGATCCACCCATCTACCCATTAGTTCATCTATTCATCAATCAATTCATTATCCAGCAATTATTACATTTATCTATCCACCTATTGTTTTATACACGTATCCATTCATCAATTTAGCCAGCCATCCCTATATGCATTTTTTTATTTATACATCTGTCCGTTTATCCTTCTAGCTATTAGTTTATTAATCTATCCATCTATTATTCCATCCATCCATCCATCCATCCATCCATCCATTCATCCATCCAGCTAGCCATTTACACCTCTGTCTATATTTTTAGCCATCAAGCCAATCATTATATTCCCCATTTTTTCCTACATCTATCCACTAATCCATCCATCCATCAGAGCCAAAGTCTTTACATATTTTAAGTGATTTTAATAAAAACATGCTAAACACAAGCCTTTTTTTTGTTTTCAATAAAAAAAATACATTGTATGATTTTCTTTCAGTATGTCTGCTTTGCCATAAAATCTGTTTATTTTAGCTGTTATTTAGAATTTAAAATATCTTCCATTTCTCAGTTACTCAATCCATCCATCGATTTATCCATCTGTACATCCATCCATCCATCCATCCATCCATCTATCAAGCCAGTCATCCAGCCCTCCAGTCAGCCATTCAGTCAACAACCAATCATTCATCCATCTAATAATCAGGCTATCTATTTATGCACACTCTGCCCATGCACCAACAGGTCATATTTTATGTGATTGTCCATTTATCACATTCATCCATTCATTAAATAACTGATACACAGGCCTATCTAATTTTGATCTATCATTTGTCAAACCATTCATGAATCCATCTATCTGCAATCAATTGATCCATTAATCAGTTCATCATTCCGTGCATCCCGTTCACCCAACCATTAGTTTATCCGCCATCAGTTTATCTATCTATCTATCTATCTATCTATCTATCTATCTATCTATCTATCTATCTATCTATCTATCTATCTATCTATCTATCCATTCATCCATTTATTTATTTATCCATATATCCATCCAACCATCCATCCATCCTTCCATCCATCCATCCATCCTTCCATCCATCCATCCATCCATCCATCCATCCATCCATCCATCCACTTATCACATGCTCTGCATGCAGAAAGGGCTGAAAAAAAAAGTACCCTCGCTTCTGGCAGCCAAAAGTAATAAAATCAAAGGCAATAACATGTTTTTTTCTCACACTTGTGTCTCTGTGGTCTTGGCTCATAATTACTAGTCATAAAACAAAAATAATAAGTGAGATGCCAACCGGATGAAAATGGATGAAATAGTGTTGAGCGAAAAAGAAGAGGTTAGTGACATTTATGCAAATTAAAAACCATCTTAGGCAGAAATGAAAGCGTGCAACAGCAGGAGTTTGGAGTGCAACATTTAAAGGATTCGAATTTATTCCTATATGATGCTCTCTAGAGATTGCCTGGAGTGCTTGTTATGGGCTTGCATGCGTATCTGTAGTAGTAGTCTAGGAAGCCAGGCGAGTGTGTTCTTTTCATTTCATGTAATAATCTCTAATTTCTTCTTAAGATCTTTCCCTAAGAATGTTTAAATGTGTGTGTGTGTAAGTTATTTGTTTTTGTGGTTTCTCTTCACAGGAGCTGTAAGGAATCCATCCTCTTGACTGTTGTTCAGCCGTACCCAGTGAGTTAACTAATTTCTATTATCTGAAAGAAGAAAACCTTAAGAAAGCATTTACCACATCAATTAGTGTCAAGTTTCTGCATGGGGGTTCAGCCATTGTTCCTTTTATAAAATCATAATATTTACTGCATAATTATAATTATTATGAAGAAGGATAGATATTAGATATTGTGTGGTCATAAAAATTTAATGTTTAGTAAAGAATGCCTGGGACAAATAAAGAGTGAAGATCTTGAAATTATGCTTTTTCCATTTTTATAATGTGTATTTATGTGCAGAACAAAAAATAGGCACTATGGCTCTATTTGCCTCACCAACAAGTTTAGTATTGGATATAACTTGGATATAACCTTAAAAAAAAGTCTGGCATCACTCTGGAAATACTGGCTTTGTGGTCCATTTAAAATTCTTGTTAAAAAAAAAAAACATCTATAAAATTGCAACTGTATGCATTGTTATTCAATTCAAGAGCCTTAATGAGTATCATTTTGGCATTCGACCCCACATAATTATGCCTTTTCTTTTTAGAAGGGTGACGGCTTGGCTTTTCTGTCCCACTGAAAAACAAAGCCAATTAATTATCCTGTTGTTACTTTGTCAGCAAACTGACACCAAGGGCAGGTCTCCAGTTATCATAAGAGATCGAAGGAACACAACATACTGTCAGCATTGTCAGTGTTAAGCTCAGCGCTTCTGTGCAAGTGACCTGAAGGCTTTCAAATCCCAGAAAGCCGCTGTCGAGTTCATCCCAGCTACTCAGCCACTGTATATGGTTGCATTAGCTTTAACAATGACAGATTTTGTAAGGAATAAAATGGCTGCTTTTGGGACAATGTCTAGTTATAAAAATGGACTGAAAAGGGAAATTTACTGAGAGCACACCCACTTCAGTGTTTGGGCTAGTGTGTTAGGTTAAATTGATGCATGAGATATGAATGAACTCTAAAAAACTCTGAGATGCTGTTGCCAGTTTTTTGCTATTATAGTGTTTTATTCACCTTAATTACCAACAATACCCATTTTGTCAATTAAGTTTGTTTTATTTAATGTTGTGGAAATTAGTTGCTATTGTCACTTTTTTCTTGTTTCAGCCATAAACACTTCCATCCGTTTCCATTTTGCTTTTCTCTTAAAGAATCCAAAAATGCTAAGAAAAAGCCTTTATCCTAAAGGCTCTTCCAAAGTGACTCTTTCAAAGTGCTGACACTGAAAATTTCTTCCAGAAATGTTATTGTAAACATGTCCGTATAGCAAACTTTTGTTTTGCAATGTTAACCTGAAGCACTCTTAATTAGTGCTTGTAGAATATACTGAATGAGCTGTTGCTATTCTTCCAATAATATATCAATGAGTGCATTTATATGAACTTTTTTTATATAAATAAAATATTTTTATGGTTTTGCATGTAACTGAACTACTGTTTGAGCTGCTGTTGTTAAAAACCAATCACCTTCTGCACAATCAGACCCCAGAATTCAATGTCAAATGAAGATTTACAAAAGAATGCTTTAAATCAGACACTGTTATAAATAGGTGTGGCTGTGAAAACTTGAATTCTGTATTTTTCCTTTCAGTCTCCCAAATCAGCCTTTATCAGTGCGGCCAAAAAAGCCAAACTGAAATCAAACCCGGTGAAAGTACGATTTGCTGAGGAGGTCATCATTAACGGGCAGCTTCCGGTAAGTTCTGCAGCTGTATTGGCTAAGTGTGGACTAATCAAAGTGTACAGTCTTGTGTATTGTAGATCAAACATGCATAAAAAATTTAAAAAATTGTAAAAATATGAGTATTTTTACTTTAAAGATAGTTTAAAGCTCACAACGCTTATACTATGTGATTGTACGTAAAGACATGTTTATGACAGGCATATCTTGATTTATAATCTGTTCAGTTCAACGATGCATTTATACTGTCCTTTATCATATTCAAATTTCCAAAAAATTACCAACAGCATGTAATAATTGGTGTACGAAGAGTAACATTACAGTCTTTTCACATAAACTGAGTTGATTAAGCAAAGATTCTTGTGACAAAAATAATAATAGGAACATTGTAGCCGTAATAAATCTTATTACTTTGGATACTTAAGTACATTTGAAGGCAAATACCTTTGCGCTTTTACTCAAGTGAAAGTTTAAATGAAGCACTTATACGTTTACTGGAGTCATATTTTACTTACTGTATCTCTACAACTCAAGTACATGGTTTGTGTGCTTTGTCCACCACTGCTAAAGACATTATGGAACTAAATAGAGGACCAACTCCATATCAATGCTCATGTTTTTAAAATAGGATGTTCCTCAAGCACAAATAGGTGTGACTATTGGGTGTCCACATTCTTTTAATATATCGATATAATATAACTGTACAGTACCAAGTTCTTCTGTAGAAACTTGGTAGCTTTTCATGTTCTTGAAATAGTTCAAATCCTTATCACAATACGCTTATTGCATCACAAAATATAGATCATTATCCAGTTCATATTGTGTATTTTCCATGTGAATGAATACCATGCTCAGGATCGAAAAACATTACGTCAATGAAACATCAGACAGATCTTGGCTTCTTTGCAGGACACTGTGAAGGACAACTCTCTACTCTTCATGCCAAATGTCTTAAAGGTGTACCTTGAGAATGGACAGACCAAATCGTTTCGCTTTGACAACAGCACATCCATCAAGGTAATTTTCTTGTTTGCAGTCTAAACGTGTAATTTTCCCACTTCCCAAAATGTAATAAAATCCACTGTGTGCATTTTACATTCAGATTTTACTGTCTGAGCGTGTATGTATAATATCTGATCTTGTGTGCGCTGAGTTGTCTATGTGCTTTTGTCATTGTGTGATATAGGATGTCATCATGACGCTGCAAGAGAAGCTGTCTATCAAGTGCATTGAGCATTTCTCGCTCGTGCTGGAGCAGAGGACGGAGGACTTTGGGAGCAGACTGCTGCTGCTGCATGAACAGGAGATGTTAACTCTGGTAAAAAAAAATATATAACAATAATTACAATTACAATTACAATAAGTAAATCAATGTTAAACATTGTATCATTTTACTACTTAGAAATGGACCTCAATCTGCCACCTGGCATTTCTTTTTAATTATGCAATATAAGAGAGCTATTTCAAGACCTTGGAAATAAAGGGGACTTTTTATGTCACTTCAGAAAGGTTGACAAATGACTAACACATTTATATTTCCCTGAATATGTGTGGCTGCTTGGGAAAACCCTTCAGGAGGTGATATTCACTTTTTTTAAGCATAAATCATATGCTAGGATTTCATGGACTAAAATATGTTAGGAATTACATAAATTCCTATAACATACTATGGCACTCCAGTTCTAAGAAATGCTTTTGTGTGTGTATGTGTCTCTTTTTTTTGGGTGTATCCTTGTCTGTTGCTAAAATTTTGGCTTACCATACATATTTATAAAATGTGCGGTTTGTAATATTTAAGGTGAGGTCTGCGTCTTGTTCCTAGAGGGAACAAGACGCTGCGTCAACAACGCTTTCTGGCCATGCTCTGAACCATGTCCAATGACCATGATCTGTCCAATGGAAGGACCAGGAAGCTATAAACGCACATGCAGTGAAGACGGCACTAGCTTAGAAGAGGGAAGGAAGCGCTTGCAGGGATGCAGGGAGTGTGGCACCGAGACAAAGCAGCTCGTTCCCTCAGGGAACCAGGGTTACATACATAACCTAGAGACGTTCCACTTTAGAATTTGATCTGCATCAACAACTAGGTTCAAGGACTAAAGGGCCAGTAGTGACGCTAAGGTCAAGTCTGTAAGACCTGATGAGGGTCAGAGGGGTGGACCAGCCCGCAGCGTTGCAAATGTCCACACTCTGTCAGAGTGAACCTTGACCCCAAAAGGTGCAGGGAGACCAGAGGACTCAAAAGAGGAGGAGATAGCATCCACAATCCACCTGCTAGGGCCTGCTTGTCTGCAGAAAGACCCTTCTTATATGGACCTTAGCAGACGAACAGCTGGTCCAACTTCCTCCACAGGGCCATCCTGTGAATGTATGTATCCAATGCTCACACACCTGATTTAGCTTCTTCTGGTATAGGAGGATAGAATAAGGAGGATAAGGGGATAGAATGCCTGGAGCACGACTGGTTGTTGGGAAACAGATGGCACCTTGGGAACATACTCTGGCCTGGAGTAGAGAAAGGCACTGGCCATGTCTGGGGAATGCCTGGAGTCTTTGAAACTGCTTTACAGTGAGTGACTGGCCTTCTCTTTCTCTCTTGACGGCCGTGAGGATCCAAGCAGGAATGTGACAAATGTGCCTGCATTGTGGTCAAAACCCACACTACACCTTGGCTTTCAGTCTTATACCCAACTTCTTTATGTGGGTGAGAACGACAGCTCGATGCTGAATTACCAAGTGCTTTGATTGAGCTAATATCAACCAATTGTCGAAATAATTTATTATGTGGATGACCTGGGGTCTCAAAGGAGCCAGAGCAGCATCCACACTTTGTGAGATTAAACGGAATTGGTAAACTTCACCCCCGAAAGCAAACCTTAGAATCTTCCTGTGTAGAGGAAGGGTGGGTATGTGGAAGTGCGCATCCTTCAGATCTATCGTAATTAACAAGTCCACGGACCTGATTTAAGCCACGTCTTGTTTCAGCATGAGCATCTTGAACCTGAGCTTAATGAGTGAGCAATTCAGCTAATGCAGATCTAAAATGGGACACAGCCCACCATCCCTCTTGGGAACTATGAAGGCTGTAGAACCCAGACTCTCTGTCAAGGGAGGGACCAACTCGATGGCCTCCTTCCTTAAGAGAGTGTTTACTTCTTGTTCCATGACCAGAGCCTGCTTAGGACCCACCAGAGTGGGAAACACCCATTGAACCGAGGTGGCAGAAGCCCGAACTGAGTCTTGAAGCCTCTTTCTACAGTGCGCAGGACCAATTGAGACACTTTTGGCAGGAGTTTCCAGGCTGCCAAATAGTCTGCTAAGGGATCAGTCTTTCAAACCCTCCCCCCCCGCCCCCCCCAAGGTCCACATCGGTCAGGAACTTTTCGTATAAGTCCCTCAATTGAAGGTGACGGTCCTTATATCCATCACTTCCTTGGGCTTTGAATTGGAGAGCTGCATATAGTCTCTTGCGGGGGAAGTGCGAGTGGTGACGCTCTGTCTCTGGACCTCACGATGTGCACTCATACATTGGAGTGAACTCTATAAATCAAATATTAAAAAGTACAAATTTGTTTTTGCCTAATTGTGTGGTAAACCTTAAGCTCTCGATTTGTAAGATGTTTCTTAGAAAGCCACACACACACACACACACACACACACACACACACACACACACACACACACACACACACACAAATTTATGTTAAAATGGACAGTGTAAGTATACTCAAATTGTGAGATGGTAGGAGGTACAGGTCATCTTTTTTTGTTTTAAATTTATTAAGAGCCTGGTTTTGAAATGTTATTGTGTCATAGCATCATTTGAGACAATTGTTCCATCATTAGGGGAACTGAGTTAAACCAAGTACATTTTTATGTGAAACATACATGATAAAATGCCCTTTCTCCTCATCTGTAGATTTCTAAATGATCAGGAATTAGGAGATTCTTTCAGCTGACATAAAATGAGAACATCTTTAACAACTTTTACATCATATTTTAGTGAACACATAGTGTCTGCACTTTGCTCCAGAATGTGGCAAAACTGCCTGCACAGCATTTAAGAATGAATACAGAGTAGAAGAAATGCTTTTTTGTGAGAAATATGTTTATTTTTATGGGTGTGTTTCCACATCCTGTAGTAAGAATTTTTTCAGGAGCATTTGTAAAGCCAGTGTGGCTGAGGCTTGCAAAAATGTGCTGTGGCTACCAGTGAATCCAATTAATTTAAATGTGATGGTATGGGATTTGTAGATTTCTAACACCACTCACAAAAATTCTGCATTAACAGTCTTCCTTATGATTTGCTAAAAGCTACTTTTTGTTTTTTGAAACATCTAGATACAAGAAGTGTCTAGAATTTTATTTGTGCACAGTAATGTTATGTATTGTAATATTTTATTTAATGAACCACTTCACTAATATTACAAAGTTATATGGGAAACCTTAAAATGGAAACTAAACTAAATCTAACCACAGTATAACCGTGTTTTATTGACCGTTTGAGAAATTTAAGACATCATAACCAAAGTCAGACCACAAATATGCTTTTAAGGTTTTCAATGGGCTCATAACCATCATACTTCTTCTGTAATCATCAAATAATATTAGGAATTTACATAAAAAAGAATTTACCATAAAAAAAAATATCAATGTTATAGGAAAAGTGGAAAAGTCATGTGGTGCATGCGATGCAAAGCATCTGATGTTTTCCTATAACATCAGAAAGTGTTTTATTCCTGTTACACCACAGCAATATGCCAAGTTCATATGTGTTATCAATTATCTTATAATAGCTCTAAATGCCAGTCTTTTTCCTCTGTTTTTGTTAACAAATCTTTGAATGCACCTTGTCAAGTTAGAGACCTCCTCCTCAGCATCGAGTTGATACTATTTAAAGTGCTGATACTGAAGACTCGTTTCTTCCCCACAAAAAATCCAAAATGTAACAGCAATTACAATCATTCACACTTAAAAAAAAAATCTGCCCACGTGTAGCAAGTGTGAGTTTGTTAGTATTACAGAAACTATAATATAAAAAAATTAAAAAATACATTAATAAATACAGTATACTTTCGGAACTACTGTCAGGGCTGCTGTTAGAGAAATATTTAACACCTTCAGCTTAACAATATGACTTATTTGTCCCGTGAACAGCCACAGGATTGGTTTACCAGCTGGGATTTTGCAGGAATCAGTCACATGGATTGGTATTCACAGGACGAACTACACTCATGGCGTTATTTATCAAGCCAGGCCAAACCACATACATAGGAGACCTTCTGGATTTTAATGAGGGTCTGAAGGCTTATCGAGTGGGTGGCTCTTTATGCAACTAAGCGCGGGAAACATTTCATATGAGTCACCGTGTAAGCAAAAATGAAAATGTCCTCTTTCGGCCTCTAACATTTTGGCCACTGCTTGTGAGCTTGTTCTATCAACCCCTACATGTATAATTCCCTATAAATGCATTTCATGAATAAATATAAACAACATACAGAATAGTAATCTTCGACAAATTGCTGTGATGTAGGAGAATACACCTGCAGTGCTTTTATATGTACTCCTTAAAACCAAGGTAGATGACTTGTAGGCTGCATTCTACAACAAAATGCATTACAGATTGTTACAACTTTATTGTCATTATAAATAAAAAAACGCTGTAAGTAACAAGGTAGGGAACATGTGCAGTAGCATGCTTTTTCTGTATACTTTTATGCATTATTTATAATGAATGCTGCTTTAAAAAATTCTGTCTATTTTAAGCTTATGACAGGCATTATGGCATGCTATAAATGCATTGTAATGAATCATTTATACAAGAGTCATATGAAGTGCCACTAAAAGTAAAGAATGATAGAGTGTGAGTGAGTTATTTTAAATCACAATCATTTTCCTGCCAAGGAATAATTACAGTCCACATTTGTCTTTATGCTGACCGTATTCTTACTCCACCTTTATAGGTTGCGCAGAGGCCAGGGTCACACATAATGAAATGTTATTTCAGAATCAGCTTCGTTCCAAAGGATCCAGTCGATTTGCTCAGAAGGGATGCAGTGGCTTTTGAATACCTTTATGTCCAGGTGAGGGGAAAAATGCATCAGTCCATTTATACAGTGAGATACATTATTATGTCTACAACATTCATTGTGATACAGGGCCTTTGGGACATACAATTATACTGAATGGGAAAAGTGTGAAAACAGTAAACTTTCTTTCGGCTTCTCCCATTAGGGGTCGCTACAGCAGATGATCCGTATTCATGATCCGCATGTTCGATTTGGCACGTTTTTACGCTGGATGCCACAGCATAAGTACACAAAATAGAAGAATAGAATAGAGTTTATTTGTCACATATATATTACAGCACAGTAAAATTATTTAATATGCCAGCTTGTTTAGAAGCAATGATCCAGAGCCCCTGGAGCACAGAGGATTAAGGGCCTTTGTTTAAGGGCCCAAGTATGGCAGCTTGGCAATACCAGGGCTTGAATCCACAACCTTCTAATCAGTATCCCAGCACCTTAACCACACACAGGACATTAAAGTAACATTGCATTAAAAACTAGCAATAAAAGACATATATGTATACAGTATATGCACTGATTGCTCTTGTTTGTATTGTTCATATACTGCTAAAGTCTGAATGCTAATTTGACTAACAATGAATGAATGAATAAATGAATGAATGAATTAAATAAGGTATTGTAATATTGATAAACAATGAATTTGATATTAAATACATCAGCAATTTTACATATATATTTTTTTAACATATACAAATTAGATGGCTTAATGATAAGGCTAAATGTAAATTCATCTCAAACGCTGAAACCTAAAAGAACTTCACACACCTTTGGTCTGTTTCTGTCTACTCTGTTTTCTGTTTTGGTCTGTTCCTACGTTCTCTGTCCTCTCTTTTCTCATCAACCCAAGCAAAAAAAAAGAAAAAAGAAAAAGCACATCTGTGCAGAAGTGTGACCTTTAAAAGCCTGTACGCAAAGTCTCCTGGCTCTTGTCCTCACCCCCGTTCTCCTCAGAAGTGTTGCTCAGAGACCAGAGATTTCACCTAAAACATCATCCTATTCATAATAGCTGTACCCAGTTAACTATTGATTAACCTGAATCATAATTATTTGTGTTTTATTCGAAGAGTGTGATTTTAAATGTATACATGTTGTTGGACAAAATTAACAAAATGTATACTTACTACAAAACTACTTATGAATCAATCATTTAAATCAAAAGAGGGAATAAAAAAGAAACGTTTTAATTAGCACATATTAAGATCTATGTACCAGCCGCAAGAACTGAGGCAAATCTCATATAAACATGACTTTAATTATTTTAGGTTTTGATTACAAGATATTGAGCCATAACATGTTTTATTACCCTCTCTCCTTTAGAGCTGTAATGACGTGGTACGGGAGCGCTTTGGCCCTGAACTGAAGTATGACGCTGCTCTTCGTCTCGCTGCTCTGCAGATGTACATCCTCAGCCTCACTACTCGGCCAACACAGAAGTTCTCAATGAAGTACATTCAGTGAGTATGCCTTCAGTCAACTGCCCACCTCTTCAGACCTGGGAGAGAACTGTCTAAGTGAAAGTCGGTTCCCTTTATTCACCAGTCTATTCTCAGACCTAATTAAAATAAGACTGTTTACAGCAGAAGCTGCATGACTGAGTGATCTTCTGATTTACAGATTTAAATTAGCAAACTTTCACATTCCATCAGGGTAACTTTCATTAATAAAGCATTTAAGGACTACAGGGCAGTGCCAGTATTCTCATCAAATACTTTATTGAGTTTCAAATGACAGTGTGTGTATTGAAGTTCGAGTCAAATTAATCCTTTTTATGAATACCTTTTTCTAAATTTTTTAAAGATCCGTACCGAATCAGTTTTTGTTTTGTATATGTGGCATTCCAGATTCTAGAGTAATGGATAGAAAACAAATGAAACAGTTATTCAGGACAAATTAAACATTTCTACTTGTGTCTGTCACTTTGTTTGTATTTAAAAGATTTTGCCCTAGCATTCGGCCAATCTTATTTAGGTTGTGTAGATGCATGTCTTTTTCTTGAGGTATGAGTTTGTGATTTTTTTCTAAAGACAACCGAAATACTGGAGCACGTGCTGGGTCAAATTCAGAGTAAGGAATTTAAATGTGTAAATTATGCTAATATTTATGCTGGGAAAGTTACTCAGAGATGCATTAAGTATTTGCTTACATCAGTTTTCTAAGCATGCTGTACAAATTATGCAAATTCTCTGTCTGTAAATCATTCAGGATTTAAGAGTTTATTGTCATATGTTCAGGAAACAGTATTTTATACCATACAATGAAATTCGTACTCTATGAACACCCCAAGCAGCCTATGACATAAACAATAAAGACAACGATAAAAAAAAATACAAAACATAAACTACAGATTTACAGTTATGATAGAAAATGCAAACGCAAGAACAACCTGAAATGTACCGCATGCAATAAAACCATCAAACATATGCATGTGCAAAGTCCTGCAGAAGTTAATTGAGTCCTTGTTGTTATTCACATTGGGATTGGGTCCATGCTGTTAGTCCTGTGGATGTAGATTGGGCCAATGTTGCTTTTCCCACTGTAAAGGGATGTATGTTTGTGTCATATTTCCAAAAGTGCAATAGTTTGTGGAATGCTCAAATGGGGGGTATGATGGTCAGCTGTCCAAGTATTTTTGGTAATATAGTGAACTTTTCTACAATTTTATGTTATCGCCAAAACATGCAACTCACATTGAAAAAAAAAGAGTTATGCAATTTTGTCCCTTGGGCAGGTCTCAATGTACTATATATTTATAAATATATAATGTAATATACAGTACTAACAATGGCAATGTGTTATTTAGACTACTTATACGGCATTATATTGTCATTTTACACTGTAAAAAAGGAAGTGATACAAATTGTAATGCATTTAAAACATAATGATATAAAAATTTATTATAGCATATAAATGTGTTTATAGTTTATTATAAATATGGTCCTTGTGGAAAGTGTAGCAGACTACATTTAATTAACATATTAGAACAGTCAATTATTAGATAACACAGATACTGGTCGATAGATACATAATACACTCAGTTATTCAGATTTGGACGTGAACAAGAAACAAAAAAGCTTTGCCATATGCAATCTGCCAAGTGTCCTCACAGTGCACATATGCTGTCCCACAGGAAGCAGTGGGGTTTGGCACATTTCCTACCCCCCTCAGTGTTCTCCAGCATGAAGGAGAAGAACATCAAAAAAGCTCTGACTCACATCCTGAAAACCAATCAGAATCTAGTAGCTCCTGGGAAAAAGGTGCGTGTCATTTTGTGATTATCCATTTATTGTGATCAGGGGCCAGAGCCTACAATCAATAGTAAATAAACCTCTTCAGAAACTGCCATCATATGAATAAGCAAGAGCTCATTTCAGTGGCCTCCGGTGTCACATCTTTCAGAGTATGATGTTGGAGCTTGGTAAAATGTCAGAAGAGAGGCATCTAGTGGTTCAAAGGCAAGGCAAGAAAAATTGTTGTCAACAAAGGCAAAATGTTTGTTACATTCACAAGTTCATATAGAAACTGTTAAATATGCATTAAGATGTCCTCCACCTTAAAATGAGTTTAATAATATGTGTATCCACTGTTACATTATAATCAAATCATCTCTTCAGGACCACTATGATGATCTACATATTCCTTGGAATAATGCATTGTTTACCATGTCAATGATAACCTTGTCATTTGTTTTTCCAGTTGACCATGTTGCAAGCAAAGGTTCACTATTTGAAGTATCTCAGTGATTTGAGATTGTATGGAGGACGAGCATTTAAATCTCTTCTAGTGGTAAGATAATTATCATAACTATGCAACTTTTAAATTTTTACATATTTGGTTATAGTATTACACAGTTATACAGAGTTTAATTCTCTTTTTATTGGCTTCCATTTCATATACAGCAAGGGGATAAGGAAACCGGTGTTACATTACTTGTAGGACCGAGATATGGAATCAGTCATGTAATCAATGCCAAGACAAACCTAGTGGCCCTGTTGGCAGACTTCAGCCATGTTAACCGCATTGAGATACTTACAGAAGATGAGGTCAATGTGCGGGTAGAACTACATGTTCTGGACGTCAAGGTATATAAAAGTTGTTGGTCTGCTCATCAATTAAGCATTATGATCATTACAACTGCTTTCAAACTGTGTTTTAGTCATAAATAGGATTTAATGCTGTTTCAAACTTTCTTTGAAACAGCCTATCACATTAATAATGGAGTCCAATGATGCCATGAATCTGGCTTGTCTAACAGCTGGATACTATCGTCTTCTCGTGGACTCACGCCGCTCTATTTTTAATATGTCCAACAGCAACAGCAGTGGAGAAATAGACAGTGGTAAGTGCTTGTAAGATATCCTAAAAATGTTGATGGACAGCATGGTTTCTTAATAAAAGTGATGAGATTATATTTACGTTTCAGGCCAGGATTCTAAAGAACTTCAGTGGTCATACAGCACCTCTTTGGGTCCCTGTGAAGATTTCAACAATCAAGAGATCATACCTTCTTACCAGCCCGAAGATTATCAACAGGAACAAACAAGAAAGGAGGTCATATGTGCTCCTTATATTCCAGAGCCTCTGCCACCCCCTTATCCAAGCTACAGTGGAGAGAGGTCGGACGTTCGAAGCAAAAGTCCCCAATTTCCAACACTTTCACCTGTAAGGCACCAACCCCAGGACTCTCCCAGGAGTGCCAAGGTTTCCTTTATATTCAGGGATCCACTTTTGCATGCTGTTAACCCTCGGAACCTTGGTTATCAGCGCCTCATGGATGAGAGTCCTGAGTTGCTTGAAAGGCCTGCGTTTATTTCCAACAGTGATGTGGCTTTTTGCACATCAGATGGAGCAACATTTCAAAATAGACCTCATGTAGTCTATAGCAACATTGGTGAGGGGAAAATCTTTGACAATGCTGAAAGTATCGAAGAGCCTCTCTTACACGATTTATGCTACGCTGAGACCGCTGATGATGTGGAGGATGAGGATGAGGCTAGCTGTGAAGAGGACACACCTGCAGTACCTGGAGAGGGTGAAGTTGGGCTGCCAACGAGCAAGATAACATTTCTCACGCTTTCTGGCTCCAGTGATGATATTATAGATTTAACTGAACTTCCACCTCCAGTGGGGGATGATGATGAGGATGAAAATGATGCAATTCTCCTTTCACTCAATATGGCCATTGCTGCACCTCCGCCTGGATTCAGGGACAGTTCAGATGAGGAGGGAGCCGAGAGTAAAAGCCGTCTACAAAGTTGCTGTGACAATGACAGCATTCCTGTGTCGCTGATTGATGCTGTCCCCACACATGGTGAGGGCAATAGTGTCAGAATCTTGGATCATGCTGTTGTGGATACACTTCAAGCACTAGAAGCACTTGCTGTATCTGAGGAAACCACCCAGTCTCAGTCTAACAGCATTGCAGGTCTTTATATTACTACTGTGTTCACTAAACATATTTTGGTATACAGCAAATTCCAATAGTGGACTTACTGCAACTGCTAGTTACTTTAATTAACACATACCTTGTTGAGCTGAACACAAATGAATGAAGGACTAAAGTTAATTTATTTGGTAATTAATCAAAGTTTTAAAAAAAACTTTGACGTCTAAAGAAAGGTTCAATAGAAAAAAAAGTGTGAAAAGTAATGTAAAATTAAAATGCGTAAAAAATATATAAAATGACACAAGGCTTTTAAAACAAGGCATACGCCTAGTGTTTCTGTTATTATTAACTCAGTAGTAAAAATAAAAAATGACACTAAAGAGTGCATAAAAGAATCACATGACTATTCTTTTTATTTTCAGGAACTGGCATATCAAGAGCTTTTAGCCAGGAGTCCTCATCAGATTCAGGAAATGAGACCAACTCCTCAGAGATGACAGAGAGCTCAGAACAAACTGCAGGCCACAGGTTACCCGAGAATGCTATGCGTCTTCTGGTGGCCACTACAGAGGGCTACCAGCCCCTTCAGGAGGAAAAGACAGAATTCCCTGTCTCCCCTTGTACCAGAGTGTCTATTCCCAAGCCACCACGCAGTCCCTCGAGACGCAGAGAACTAGCAGTTCAATCTACAGCAGTGCCTTCCATGCATAATCTAGCTCCTTCTGATAATCCAGAGAGGGAGTCTGGAGCAAAGGCAGATAAGTCCTTAGGTAAATATCTGGTCAAGTCTCATTCAAGCACCCTTTTGAATACTGGAAAGCGATTGAAAGCAATAGCAACTGAAGGAAGACGAATAAAAAAAAATAAAGATGCACCAGGCAAGTATAACACCTTCAGTGGAAGAGAAAGTCATAGAAGAAGACAACTGGTTGTGAAGGAGTTCTGTGAAAGATTTCAAGGACTACAGTCCCCAACAGAAAATGAGCCTACAGGGAGTCAGGTTGCAGAATCTCTTGGTTCAAGAGAGGATCTAACTGGAAGTAATATAAGTCTCCCAACGAAGAAGATTAAAGACACTGAACAGAATGAAACCTATAAGGAAGATCAACAGATCCTTCCGCCATTACGACAGGGAGTGGCACGACTGTGTGAATACCACCTAGCCAAGAGGATATCTTCTTTGCAAAACGAAGCTCTGAGTTCTCTTCAGAGTTCCCAATGCTCGTCTCTGGATGTTGGCGGCAGTTCAGGAAGTAGTGTTTCTGCAACACCAGCAGACTCCCCACTTTGTACCACTGACTGCAAGAGCTCTTTCTCTGGATCTTCCTCCTCTCTCCTGCTCACATCAAGGGACCTTCACCCTCATGCAGATGCTGCTCTCCTTAGGAAGATGCTGCCAAATGTACATCCTCCAGGATCCAATCCATCCTTCAGTGCTCGACCATCCAAAGTCAAGGAAACTACAGGTACAGCTCGAAGGAGCAACATTCTAAGTGATCTGCATGCAAAACATGTAAAAAGTATTAATACAAAAGAAGGAAGTGAGGCTTACAGGCAATTAATAAACTATCTAACAGTCAGTCAGATGCATCAGGGGGGCAAATTGTTTAGTGCAGGGCTAGGGGTATGCAAAAATGACAGCAAAAGGCATATCAAAAACCCATCACTTATTATAGACAAGGTTAAAGGTAATGGGAACATTCTAATAAAGTGTCCCTGCATGCCATCTTCACCCTCACTCCTTCTCCCCAATGCAGCTTCTCAAAGAGTTCCCGAAATTTACCACTCAACCACTTTGCCTGCTAAGCTGAAGAGGAGTCCTGATTTGCATGCTCAGAGACCTGTCCAAAATCTAAAAGTAAAGGGTAATCATTCTGAACAAAGGTCATTCTCTGGTCTCACGTGTGAGTTAGAGCAAAGTTTTATCCTTGGTCAGTGCTCATCTTTAAATAGGAGCCACAGTGAAGCAATACCTAATGCAAGTACAGAGGACTTGCTCATGTCTGACTGCAAGATGACACATGCTGTCCAACAGACGCTTAATGATTCTTTTTGTCTCTCTAGTGTAGCTTGCACAGAAGAGCGCGGAATGCTGCTGAGAGGAGAAGGAAGCTTACCTACTAATTTACCAAGGCACTTCAAACCCTGTGCCGTCCCTCTACCACCTCCACCACTACCCCCACCAATATCACTTCCAGCACCACCACCATTATCTCCTCAATTACGTCTGTCAAAGAGCACCAGTAACAGTGGGCCAAGACAAGAATCATTTGTCCCTCTTAGACAGAACCATGCGATTTCTCAAGGGATAAAACAGTGTGATGCCAATAGTCTAAATCATGGCAAAGAGATAACACAAAGTACCAGTGTTGCAATAACTGCTGCCTATAGAAGTACTGATGCACTGATTGAGAAATCAAGAGCACTATCACTGGGCAGAATTCAGCAAGATCATTTGCAAGCAACTGAGCCACAACTACAGAGAAGGCCTTCAAAGAAGACGCTGTCAAAAAGTTATTCCCAAGGTTCAATGTCCTCCCAGACCATGGGATGGTCTGTAAGCAACATGGACAGTAAAATAGATTGTATGAATTTTCCATTGCAAAAGGATATAAAGCAGATGAGATCCACACAGAAGCTGGATATAAATCCCTGGACATGCAATGGTCCATTTAGTTACTGTTTCTTCAATAAGAAAAAGCAGACAGTGGAGGATGAAGGTGAGATACGGGATGGTTTAAGAAGGCAGCTTTGTGGCTTGGATGAAGCAGAACCTTCCCAATACAACCCTGACCCTCTTCTCGACTCAACAGGAGATCAGCTGTATGCAGAAGTTTTGAACAACATGACTTTT
>NC_139593.1:13877913-14130413 GCF_946808225.1 Silurus aristotelis | reverse complement strand
TGGGATGACGGCCATGCAAACCGACTTGTTGCAGTTTGCGCCGTATGGTCTGAGCACTGACAAGCGACCTTCCGCTTCTGCAACCTCTAAAGCAATACAAGGCCTGTTCCGAGAGGAATCCTTCTTGGAAAACCTCTGTATGACCCTGGCCACTGTATTGTAACTCAGATTCAGGGTGTTACTGATCTTTTTATACTTCATAAAACTGAGGCCATCTATGTAATTCTCAATTTCTCAGAGACTCTTTGCCATGAGGTGTCATGTTGAACATTCAATGGTCAGTATGAGAAAATTGTACTCAAAGAACCACATTTTAACTGCTCTAATACAAGATACACAAACTTGTATGGTCCTCTCAAGCAGACAAAAACATGAGCATGATGAATAGGACTTGCGGCTTTGCAAAGTTTGTTGCCAGTTATTTAGACAGTAAATCTGTACTACTATACAAGCTTCACAATGAATACTCTAAAATATATCCAAGTTTTATTTCTATAGTATTGTCCCTTGAGAAGATACATTAAAATAGTTAGTGAAATGTGAGGGGTGTACTCACTTTTGTGAGATACTGTACATCCTGACCATTTGTATTGTAGCAAATAGCTGTACGTATGGTGTTTTTATTGCATATAAAGCAGAGACAGCAAATATACACACATCCCTCACTTAAGTAGAAGTACAGATACTCATGTTTTGAAAGACTCATAAAAGTTGAAGCACTGACCACACTTTTTCACTCAAGTTAAATTAAAGAAGTTTGGGCTCTGACACAAAAAATTATCCATTACTACTACCGGTTTTAGTGTCACTCTGGTAACTGGAGCTCACATCATAATAATATATTAATACAAAAGAATGTCCAATTTGTTATATTATTAATGTATCCAGGCTTAACAACCACTATATAGAACACAAGCAGAGAAGAGATGATGATCCGGTGATCAGGAACATCTCTGTTCTTTGTCATATTTACATTGCTGACTCCCTCTTTCTCATCCACATTAGCCAGACTTCTTGTTGCCTTCTGTTTTGCTTGTAGCTTTGTAGGCTAGACGACGTCTGTGGTGTGTGAGAGCCAGGAAATTATACACCAGTGGTTGGTCGAAAAAAGTCACATAATGACAAGACTTAGGTTGATGGTCTGAAAACGGCAACGAAAAAAAAAAAAATTATCATGTGATGAGTGTAAGTAGAAATAAAACTTTCAACAACAAATAAAACAATAGAAAATGCAGTGCAAATTTTTCCACATTGTGGGGTTTTTTTTGTTGTGTTTCTTTATGTTATTATTTATTCTTAATAAATTTGCAACTATTTCAAACAAACCTCTTTCAGGTTGTCATAATTAATTTAACCCATTTTGAAATACGGCTGTAACATAACAAAATGTGGAAAAAGTGAAGCCATGTGAATACTAGTAAAGTACTAGTACTAGTAAAGTAAAGTACTGGTACCAAAAGAACCTTCTTAAATACATTAACAAAGTATAGGTTTTATACATTACTTTCCATCTCTGCATGTAATTATAAATATATAAAATCATGACAATAATAAGTTTACATCACTATAAAGAGAAACTAGTATCAGCATTCCTACTGTTGTTACTTCGTTTAATATGTATTTCCAAGATACACTGTGAGATTAGTAGTAGTTCATTCATTTATTACTCATTTTTAGTCATTTAGTAATATTTAAAACATTTGTATTTGGAAATTGATAGACACTGGTGAAAATATTCTATACAAAACCAGTATTATTTTAGAATCTACAACACAATTTGTGCTGCTTGGTTTTATCTACTTATTACCAACATACACTTCAGATCAGTTCAAAAGCATGCAGAACATTTAAAGAGAAATAATTGATGGAAGAAATTCCTGAATTGAACTTGCCACAACATCTGTGTGGCCTTATATGTGCAGTTTTTTTTTTTTTTTTTTTTTTTTTTTAGTAGATGAAAAAACGTTTTTGATCATTTTTATAGATATCAATTACTGTTTGACTCAAGAGGCAGATGTAGAGGACAGGGGGGAATGGAGACGAATGATCCGCTGTGGGGACCCCTAATGGAAGAAGCCGAAAGAAGAAGAAGAAGAAGAAGAAGAAGAAGAAGAAGAAGAAGAAGCCGAAAGAAGAAGAAGAAGAAGAAGAAGCCGAAAGAAGAAGAAGAAGAAGCCGAAAGAAGAAGAAGAAGAAGAAGAAGAAGAAGAAGAAGCCGAAAGAAGAAGAAGAAGAAGAAGAAGAAGAAGAAGAAGAAGAATTACTGTTTGATTTATTAATATCATTTTATTAATAGATTGGTGTACTAAGAGTAACATTAGAGTCTTTTCACCTAAACTGAGTTGATTAAACAAGAGTTTTGTGACAAGATGATAATAGGAACATTATAGCCAAAATAAATCATAGTACTTTGGATACTTAAGTAAGGAGCAGGTTGAGAAGAGCCTGGAGAGGTGGAGATATGTGCTGGAGAGAAGGGGAATGAAAGTCAGTAGGAGTAAGACAGAGTACATGTGTGTGAATGAGAGGGAGGACAGTGGAGTGGTGCGGTTGCAGGGAGAAGAGGTGGAGAAGGTGGAGGAGTTCAGGTACCTGGAGTCAACAGTGCAAAGTAATGGAGAGTGTGTTAGAGAATTGAAGAAAAGAGTGCAGGCAGGGTGGAGTGGGTGGAGAAGAGTGACAGGAGTGATTTGTGATAGAAGAGTATCTGCAAGAGTGTGAGGGAAAGTTTATAGGACTGTGGTGAGATGTGTGATGTTGTATGATTTAGAGACAATGGCATTGAGTAAAAGACAGGAGGTGGAGATGGAGGTAGCAGAGCTGAAGATGTTGAGGTTTTCGTGGGAGTGATGACTATGGACAGGATTAGAAACAAGTTTATTAAAGGGGACAGTGCATGTAGGACGTTTTGGAGACAAGGTGAGGGAGGCGAGATCCAGATGGTTTGGACATGTGCAGAGGAGGGACGTGGGGTATATCAGTAGGAGAATGCTGAGGATGGAGCCACCAGGAAGGAGGAAAAGAAGGCCAAGGAAGAGGTTTATGGATGTAGTATAGAGAAGGGTGATCCGCAGTGGCGACCCCTAATGGGCGCAGCCGAAAGAAGAAGTAAAAGACTTTGGATATTTAAGTACATTTGATGGCCAATTCTTGTGTAATTGTACTCAATAAAATATTAAAAGGGAGCACTTTTACAGGAGTAGAATTTAATTTGTTTTGTTTATTTGTGGATTTAATTTCTCTAGCTGCTTGTGTGGCGTTTTCTAACACTGGTGTATCCACCAATTAGAAAACTAGACAACAACAAAAAAAAAATCCCCACGAGACTGCTAGTAGTTATTCACTTCCGCTTCCTAGTTTCTCTCTCTTCCGTCACTTCCGGCTTGCGCGCTCCGGACTCTCCGCGCTTATCTAGCATGCAGCCGTGCCGTTTTTGTTCACTTTAACTGCTCCAACTCCGTGCATTTTCCCCCCAGAGATTACTGTTTATCTGCGTTCACACACCAGCGATCTTTCCGAGTTTCCTTTGTGCACACGTGTCCACAGCGCGCGCGTTTCCGCCATGCCCAACATCGTGCTTTTCAGCGGGAGCTCCCACCATGACCTGTCCCAGAAAGTGGCTGACCGCCTCGGGCTCGATCTGGGTAAAGTGATCACCAAAAAATTCAGCAATCAGGAAACATGGTGAGATTTTTTTTTTAAATCTTCTGATTGGGGGGATCAAGTATGAGATCCTTGGAAGAGGTGGGGGGTAGCACGTGCACCTTAAACCGCGTGTGTGTTTACACAGCCGTGGTGCTCACGTGCTGGTTTCTCTTGAATTGTACGAGTGTCACGTTTTCTGAGAACTTTCTCTGACCGTACACACACACACACACACACACACACACACACGATCACATACCCACTTGTTAGGTTGTTTTAGTAAACACAACCAGAAAAAAGCAATATGCATGTCCAGAGGTTATTTAGCTGCAGATCTGGAAGTAAAATGTTGACGATCATTGCTCCACATTAGATCTTGTATTGACCCTCCAGTTTATTCATAATGGATTTGCTCAGATTTGCATTAGTTCTCGTTGTACATTCAAATGCAATAGTGAAACACTCAGATTTCCCCACATGCATTGGTCTTTGTATCACATGATTGCAACTTTTGGTATGTAGCTTTAACCAGGGGGGAAATAATAGTATACAACATTTACATTTATTGCATTTGGCAGTACTCTTATCCAGAGCAATTTACAACTGAGCAGTTGAGGGTTAAGGGCCTTGCTCAGGGGCCCCTAGCAAGTGGCAGATTGGAGTGGCTGGGATTTGAACTTGCGACCTTCTGACTTGCGTCCAATGCCTTAACCACTAAACTACAATAACAATTTTAACACATACAGTGTGGTACCTGTATCATTATATTATTTGGACATTCATAGATACACCAGCGCGCCACTGAGTATTAGTATCAGGGTCAGTTCTGGCATTGATCTCAACCATGGATTGGTGTCTGATCTAATCTGATGGTCATTTGACGTAAATACATGTCGCCAATGAGATTTCGCATGAACTTTGGACACAAGCCAAAGCATACTGTCCTCACTCCAAGGGTTTTGCATAGAGACAGTACCCGATGTTGGAAAAACTCAAATGTTTAAACTAGTATTGGAAATAATTGGGAAAAAATTGGTCAGAAAATCAAGGTATGCACTACTGCTAACAAAATGCAGCTGCTAACGTGCCAGATTCTACGATGCTGCAAACATTTATTGATCAGTTATAGGGAAATAGCTATAAAAAATAAACTATAAATAACTATCATTGAGCCTAATTAATTAATTCCGGAAATGGTCTTCCAGTTTGAGCAGTTCGACTTGTTGCTGGTTATAAAATGACCTTGCTGTTAAGATTTAAAGTCTCAGACAGAAAGTCTGAAGGTTGAAAACGCATTGCAAAAGATTAAACTTGTCTTAAAGGTCTGATTAGTTGTGTGTAGCTGCATTTTATAGTTCTCAATAGTTCTGGTAGCTGACCAGTTTCATTTATTGAGAAATAAAATGTCTCCATAAGTCTAAAAACCCTCCACAGTGTTGCACAGGTTATCTCGTGATCATAGGTTACTGGAACAGTGCTGAAATACGTAATCTACAAGATCTGTCCACAAAGCTTTACCTACTTTTTGTGGATTACCAAATCACCCTGAGTGTGGTGCAAGAACCATTATCTAAAAAAGAAAAAAAAGGGTCTATCACAGTTGGATAAACCAGTGCTGATGGGTCTACTGGTCAATGGGTTCAACATGAACGTGGCCATGCTGGCGTTTAGGCAGGTGAAAAATTTTAATTAATATTTTTATCAATAATTTGATAACCGATTAAAGGATTACCACTTTGAAGAACATCTACCTGTGTTTGGTAAATATTTTACCTCAGAATTACTTAGGGAGAACATGTGCTTTTAGCACTAGTACTTTTGGTACTGAAATGTTGACATTATTATGTTTAATAATGTTACACAAAGCATTTTTATTTATTTAGACATGTACCCCTAGTCTTACTACTGATATGCCTGAAAACCTCTGTATACCTGAGGTAGAAAATGGCTACATGGCTTTCTAAAGTTTGAAGTTCATTGTTAGCGTTTTTTCTGATCAGCCAAATTAACCAAAACAAAATACAGTCGTCCTTCGTTTATCGCGGTAGTTACGTGCCAAAACTGACCGCAAAATAACGAATTTCCGCGATAAACAGACCCCAAAAATGCCCAAAAATCAACAAAGGATGACTTCAAAGGATACTACAACCTATAAATAAGCGGAAACCTAACGGTTTATTTTAATGCTACTAATTTCTTGTGCCAAATTTAAAATCGCGTTAAAGTGGGACCGCGAGATTCGAACCGTGATAAATCGAGGCACGCCTGTAATATATAATGGTTTATACATTCATTTTATTTTATTTTTTGTTAATTAAGCTTTAACCACTTACCTTAACCTACTGCTACTGTTTCTGTAGTAGCAATAAGCTAGGTGACTAAGTGAATCCTGAAAACAAGAATTGCCCTCAGATCATGAGAGAACTTTTACAATTGTTTTTTTTTTTTTTTCCTTTCCTTCTTCTAATCTCGCATATAGATCCTTGTTTTTGTTCCTAATCGATTTGTCGTGGTCCCTTTTTCTTGTCCCCTCACGTGACACGGTTGAAGACGCATAAACAGAGGGAGGTCAATCTCCTGTCGGGAATTTTTTACACAAGTGCTGACTTGAGGAAACACACACACACATCTAAGACTCACGTGCAAGCAAATGTATAGTTCAAGTCTTGAAATTGTATTAATGCATCTTTGGTTTGAAGATAGAATCTAAATTGTAGAATCATTTACTTTGAAATAGCTGCACACGTGTGGGGGACATGGTAGCTCAATGGTTAAGATATCGGACTTCTGATTGAACGGTCATGAGTTCAAATTCCAGCATCCACTGTTTTTGACCCACAACTGCTCAGTTGTGTAAATGTGATAACTGTAAGTCTCTCTGGATAAGTGTGTCTGCCAAATGCCATAAATGTGAAAACAAAAATACTCTATTAAAAACTATAAGTTTGAAAATCAGTTAGAGATTTGGGTACAAAACCATGTATTCTACAGTTACTGCCACAGTTTTATCTTTTTTTTACTGTACTATTTCTTCTTTGATGCTATGTACAAAAACAATTATTGCAAGTTTATAGCTTTGTTCATAAGCATCATAAAACATATCTACTAATCATGGCATTCTTACCTGGAGTTGAATTGGTAATATTTGTGTATATGTACAGTACAGACCAAAAGTTTGGACACACCTTCTAATTCAAAGAGTTTTCTTTATTTTCATGACTATGAAAATTGTAGATTCACACTGAAGGCATCAAAACTATGAATTAACACATGTGGAATTATATATGGAATTATATACATAACAAAAAAGTGTGAAACAACTGAAAAATGTCATATTCTAGGTTCTTCAAAGTAGCCACCTTTTGCTTTGATTACTGCTTTGCACACTCTTGGCATTCTCTTGATGAGCTTCAAGAGGTAGTCACCTGAAATGGTCTTCCAACAGTCTTGAAGGAGTTCCCCGAGAGATGCTTGGCACTTGTTGGCCCTTTTGCCTTCACTCTGGGGTCCAGCTCACCCCTAAACCTTCTCGATTGGGTTCAGTTTGGGTGACTGTGGAGGCCAGGTCATCTGGCGCAGCACCCCATCACTCTCCTTCTTGGTCAAATAGCCCTTGATGCCTTCAGTGTGACTCTACAATTTTTATAGTCATGAAAATAAAGAAAACTCTTTGAATGAGAAGGTGTGTCCAAACTTTTGGTCTGTACTGTATGTGAAAGACCCTAGTCTTGGAGAATAGTAATCAGTGTGGGGTAGTTTAGTACATAATTCAGCAAAATAAATAGGTGTACACTGTTTCCAGGTTCATCTTATTTCATTTTGTTATAATTCAGGGGAATTTGTCAGTTGAAACTGTAACTTGAGCGTAAGATTAGCTGATGCAATAATTTCATATTGCAGCTCCTTATACAATAGTTTGGTCTTTAATAAAAGGTGCCACAAACTTTTTCCTGTTAAGCAACATTAATCTAACTTAATTAAGGGCTGTGGGCTAAAAAAAAAAAAAGATCCATTATGCCGAACATTATATTAAAATGAAAGTTTACCTGAAATCTGATTAACTAATGCAGTTTTATGTTTCTGGTTCAGTGAAGTACAATGAGAAACGTACTTTACTTTAATTTATTGTACAATAGAGTTCAGTGCCTAATAGAGCTATTCCGTGATTTCTAATAAGAGACATCAAGCCAAAGTTTTCCCAAATGCCATTTTTTTTCCATCTTGTTTTCCAATTTTCCAAATTAAAGGTCACTACATGCCAATCTGCAGGCTCTATTTTGGGCATTTCTGATCTACATGTTTTGTTTAGGCAACAAACTGAGTACCTATGTAATACTCAGAATAGTACTATGTTGTTGATATAGAAATATTATATAATTCCATTACTCTGTGATGCGCTGTAGATGTAATATGGATGTATATATTTTTCTAATGCATACTAATAAGCCATTATTTTCATTAATTAAAAACATGCAGTTGTTAATTGCCTGCTCGTTCAAAACGTATTGCCCCTATTAAAGCAGTTCATAATGTCGCAATTTTCTATTACCTGGATGTCAATAATACGAATAACCGTATTGACTACGTTCATGTTTTCTGTTGCAGTGTGGAAATCGGCGAGAGCGTGCGAGGGGAGGATGTGTACATCATACAGAGCGGTTGTGGAGAAATCAACGACAACCTCATGGAGCTGCTGATCATGATCAATGCATGCAAGATCGCTTCGTCATCACGCGTCACAGCAGTCATCCCCTGTTTCCCCTACGCCCGGCAGGACAAAAAGGACAAGGTCAGGAACCTTTTGATGAATCTTTGCTGAAACGTTCAGTCACAAATGCAGCATTATAGATTTAATTGATCTTCGCTCTCGCTCTTATTTCTTGCTAAGCATGAGATTTTGTAGATGACCTACTTGGAGTTGAAGAATAATGTTTAGCAGTAGATTAGAGGACATTGCTTGAACTTGTTAACCCTTCAGTATTCACTATTTTTATGTTATAGCAGTATGTTTGCTCAGATGCATTTGTGGCTACGACACAAAAACAGCACGGTTTTACAGCCGAGACTAAGTTCAGGGTTTAAGTGTTTAAAACGAAGTATATGTGACTTCTTAACATTGACCATATGTGCAAACCTTGTCACAGGTTTTGCAGACCTCTTGGAAAACTATTGTATTACTGGGCTTTAAAAAAAACTACCACCTCATCCATTCACCTCACCTATTCAGAGTACAATATGTCATGTTTGGTTTAAGATTTATTGCTATAATGCAGTAATTACAATAAAAGCAAATGTAATTGCTGTTTGAGCTAAAGGCTAAATGATTTTCTTTCAGAGCCGTGCACCAATTTCTGCCAAACTGGTGGCTAACATGCTGTCGGTAGCCGGAGCAGACCATATAATCACCATGGACCTCCATGCTTCACAGATTCAGGTAATGACTTGACAGGCAATGCAAACCTTTTTTTCCATGGATTGGCATTTATTTGTCACATACAATTGTGGTATAATATGATTTTAATGAATAAAACGAATGTTCATATCATCAGAGTTTTGCAGCTCAGCCAGAAAATACATGGTCGAGTATAGGACCGTTTCTTTTCTCCCTTCACTCCCAGCATCTTACCAGTCTTGTCTACTTTTGCAGACATTTGTCCATGTGCTTCTTGCTATATTTCTAATTAAAGATGAACGAACAAATGCCATAGGTTTAAGCCACGGCATGTTAATAAACAAGTTTCATTTCTTAGAGCGTGTCAGAAAAAACACACATTCCAACTTCTTTTTTTTTTTTTTTTTTTCTTTACAATTCCAGTTCAAATGCTAATAATGTGTCTCAAGCTCAGGCCTGTTTGAGCTAAATTGCTTACGACATCCACTGTGCAAACCAGTTTATGACACACAAAAATTTCATAGCCGTTAACAGCTGCTTACAGGTCTACTAAAATGTATTTATCAGTAGTTGATAATACAAAGTAAGCACTAGAAAAGGTACAAACTTTAATGGAAATATAAAAAAAAATCACACGAATGAAGGTAGAGGGAATTAGAACGTGTGTAGACATAGTTCTGTGTGTAAATGTGTACTGCAGTGGTGTGTGTGTGTGTGTGTGTGTGTGTGTGTGTGTGTGTGTGTGTGTGTGTGTGTGTGTGTGTGTGTGTGTGTGTGTGTGTGTGTGTGTGTGTGTGTGTGTGTGTGTGTGTGTGTGTGTGTGTGTATATATAAATTTATTTTCAATTAATAATCGTTTGTCTTACTGATGCACCAAGTCTCAAATCATGTACGAAAATCCACCATGATGCAAACGTCCAGCAATTAAAACCGTCCGTGTGGAAACATAAAAGTTCTGCTTGGTGTCCCGATGATTTGCGTAATTTAAAACACCATAATTGCTTAAACATTTACTAGAATATTTTGTCTTCATGCTCAATGTTGAGTTTGGTTTTACTAATAATAAACAAATATGAATGCTTTATGCAAAAGTATGTTTGTTTAGAGTATTAAAAACTTGAAAAGTATTAATTCAAGATGTATTTAGAACAGATTTTTTTATAAAAATGTGCGATTAAGTTGCGATTAATCACGATTAAAAAAAATTAATTGCTTGACAGCCCTAATATACGTGTGTGTAATTCAAACATTTGTTTATTTGACATGGGAAGTTTATTAAATGTTTTATCATTCTATTAAAAATAATCCGAAATATCAATGAAGTAAAAAACTTTCTGGCATCTAATTTGCACTTTGTGGTGTCTTTCGGCCTCCAGGGATTTTTTGACATTGCCGTAGACAACCTGTACGCAGAACCTGCAGTCCTGCAGTGGATCCGAGAGAACATACCTGAGTGGAAAAACTGCATTATTGTGTCACCTGATGCTGGTGGTGCTAAAAGGTAAGCTAACGGATAGTGGCCTTTGATAGTGGAACTGCATTGTAGAAAGCTAATAGTTTTTGTAATTTATCTTATTTATTACTAAGTAAATAATGAAGTAATTCGGTGATCACATGTTTGTTATGCAAATTAAAGGAAGGCATTGGGGTGGACTTTATATATATATATATATATATATATATATATATATATATATATATATATATATATATATATATATATATATATATATATATATATATATATATATATAAACTTTAATGTAGATCAAAAATCCTTGTGTGTGCAACTGCATTTGAAAAGTGGAAGAGTAACAAATACGATGATGTTTGCTAAGGATTGTGGGTGTTCTGTTCTGAGCTGTTGGTTATCTTAGGATTTCTTTTATCTTAAAGACATCTAAAAGATCAAGAAAATCAAATACAGGCAGAGGAAAAATGTAAAAAAAAAAAAAAAAAAATCAATATCGGAAAAGATTTTGAACGATCAGGGATGAACTTTAAAATTTCAGATTATATTTCCTCAGTCTGAATCTTTGGCCTTTTCAAAAGTCAGTATAATACACGTTTTGAAATACCGACTTTTCAGTCGATTTGAGAGCTGCCATGTATATCAATTTCAGAAACTGATATTTGAACGTTCAGTGAGGAAGTTTGGACTGATGAAGCTGTTGCAAATTTTTTTTTACATTTATTACGACATCATTTTCACGTGATTAAGTTTAAATATGTATACATGCCCTTAGGGTGACTTCCATCGCCGACCGGCTGAACGTGGAGTTCGCTCTCATTCACAAAGAGCGCAAAAAAGCTAACGAGGTGGACCGGATGGTGCTGGTAGGAGATGTAAAGGACCGAGTGGCCATCCTGGTGGACGACATGGCTGACACGTGTGGGACCATCTGCCACGCTGCTGATAAGTAGGTCAAAAGGCAATGCAAAAAAAAAAAAAAAAAAAAGGCACCCGTAAACACATGACTGGTTTATACCATAGCCTCGAGGTTATAACGCATCCTGGGAAATGCTACATTCATCTTAGAAAGTGACAGTTTGCTCATGGTGCTTGATTGTCACTTGTTGGAATGGACCTTCTGGCTTTTTTATGATATAAAATAGTGCTAGTTAGAATCTATCAAATCTGATGGACAATTTCTTCAAATGGTTTGAGGGTAAGCCTGAGGGAAATGACAAGGCATGGTTTTTCTGCCATTATTGAGAAAAAAATGAGGTTAAATGATGCCTAAGTTGAGATTTCTTTAAACTACGGGCAAGTAGCGACTGTAGGATTCATCTGAGGAATTCACTTGTTTTCCTATTTTACAGTCATTAAGTCATTATTCACTGTTTAATAAGTAATTGCGTATAATTATAAAACAAAAAAACGATTAATTCCCACTGTCCTAAAAAGGAGTATTTGCACAAATTCTATCTTTAGTGCACCAAATATCCATAATCTGTATCCATAATCGAAGTGGGCGTGGCCTATGCAATGTAGTTGGTGCTGTTTACCCAAAAGGAGCAAAGGCTTTAAATGTATTTGATGTTGCAAGGAATTTCAGCTCTAACTTAATCTTTGGTATGAGACTTAATAGCCAGATATAGACTTTTTGGGGGACACCTGCCTTTTTTTGACATGCGTGGTTCTTCCTTAAACTGTTTCTTTAAAGTTCAAGGCACACAATTATATATAATGGGTAATATAGGTAACCGATGTCTTTAAATGCGGTTCCCTCGAGCTAACGATACTCAACATAGAGCGTGAAGAAAAATATTTTTGTAAATGTTTTAAAGTAATTATGGTTGCTTAAATCCTCAGGACCAAAAGGAAATGTTGCCGTGTTTCCACACGGACGGTTTTAATTGCCGGATGTGTGCATCGTGGTGGATTTTGGTGCTTGATTCCAGACTTTGCGCATCAGTAAAATGAATGATTATCTAGCGAACCACTTGTTATATCTCTAATATCTGCCGTCTTTCTTGTCGTGTTATCAGGCTGATCTCAGCCGGTGCTATAAAGGTCTACGCAATTCTCACCCACGGCATCTTTTCGGGTCCTGCGATTTCACGCATCAACAACGCTCCCTTCGAGGCTGTCGTCGTCACCAACACCATTCCACAGGAGGAGAAGATGAAGCAGTGCCCCAAAATACAGGTATTCTTAAACTACAATTATCAGTCTTGCTCAAATCCTGAATTATTCAGAACATCATCTCGTGATCTGGCAACATGGACTTTGGGGGGGGGGGAGTACAATAATTAAAGGGAGATTTATGATTGGTGCATTTTACATGTTTATCCAATGGGAAGTAGCTCACAGTGGCTAGTTTTACCTTCCGACCAATCAGGTTGCAAGTTGGAAAGCAAGTAAGGAAAGCTTATATAATTGGCTTTTTATTGAGGAAACGTAGGGAATTTTCAGACATCATCAAAATCATTTCTTCTACAATGAATGTGTGTGAATAATAGGCAAAAAAAACCAAATTGAATAAAATGTAGTAGAAATAAACATAATTAAAATAAGAATTTAATATTTTGAGTTAATAGAAATGTAATGAATTTGATATGTTTAAATTTAGGGGGATTATTTAAATAATTTTTCATTTTTATAATTGCTGTAAGGACACTCTGATCAGTCCCGTTTGTGTTCTGCATTTATGGTTGGCTGAGTGGAAAAGTGTCACGTGCTCCTCGACCACTGTTAATCTGCAACTTGCTGTTTTCCGTTACGTGCTTTTATAATTTGTACGTCTCTTTTCTAGGTCATCGACATCTCCATGATCTTAGCCGAGGCTATCCGGAGAACCCACAACGGCGAATCCGTCTCGTACCTTTTCAGTCACGTCCCGTTGTAGAAGAGAAAAGCAGTTGCATCATCTTCCTCCTCCATCACCAATTCCAGTATCGTTTTCATGCGGGAGACCAGAGAGTCATTCGCATTCGGTAGCTAACAGCAAGCAGCCGGCACGTGTTTATCCTGCCCACGTCACTGTCTTATTAGCATTCCATTCACGCAACAAACTCTGGGACAGTTTACAGTGGTTCCGTTTTTCATCTTTCCATCAGCTTTATCCAAATATCTGATGCAGATTATTTCCTTTTTTTTTTTTTTTTTTCCCCCCTTCCCGTTTTGTCTCTCAGTATGTGGGATTGTTGTGGGCAAGTACATTTTATTGCCCTTGTTTCTTTTCTTTTCAAAGACACACACGTGTAACATAGATCCCGTACACACAGTCATTGTAATTTAGCATCACAAAATTACACATTATTTGGTCAGATATTTAGTTCTGCATTTGGGATCCCAAAAGGTTTTGTAGCATAGACGAGATGCCAGTATATCCACACACACTCACACTCACACTCTCTCTCTCTCTCTCTTTCTCTCTCTCTCTCTGCCTTTTTATGACCGTGTAATTCTAGGCATTATTCAACATTCAAGCTCATTATGTTTTCAATCCTGATGCCCCATGAAACGGATCGGTTCTTTGGCTCGAGTCCACCATCGTGGTCTTCAGTGCAGCACAACGCATTGCAAATTAACATTCGTAAGAATTTAAGAATCTCCATTTGCACAATGAATTTTCTGAACTGCAAGTAACCTGCGATCGTGTTTTTATTTTTACGCACAATTCATTTAAATGGCTTCGTAACCTTCATTTAAAACTGTTCGAGACTTGCGAATGTTCAGCTTTGTACAGACCTCCAGTGCCGGGCTGCACTGCGTTTGATTTTCCATGCACCAATAAGAGCAAACGGTCACGGATAATGCATGGAGTTAACATCGTACAATTCCAGACAGATTCTTTGTATTGTACCGTTTATCCATTTTCAGGCACATCATGACACACAGGCACATATATTCTTTGGAAATCAGGTTTACGTCCAGCACTGACCATATCTACGGTTACAAACGTGCAACTTTTAAAACCGCACCCAACGGTCACGCACCAATACGCCAAGTATCGAGTAACACTAAATGAATTGAACGTGCACGTGACTGCAAGATTTGTGTAGAAACCTTATACATTCCATGTTCAATTCCTTTCAACAGATTTAGTTTAAGAATCAAAAAAGAGCTGTTCTACGCTTCTATTAAACGCTTCTTTAGACAACAGTAATCATTTTCGCCAAGGGACTCGTATTGCTTCCTGTATAAAGAAACCGCAAAGTGAGGTCGTGCAGTTCACACGCATAATTACGAGCTCCCGTTTTCCTTAAACACGAGTAGAGCGTCGGAAACTGCAATCCGGACAAGCGTTTCAAGTGTTACTGTCTTAAAGTGACGATGAAAATAAAAGTATGCTTTGACAATTCCTCTGTGGTGGTCTCTTTCGGCTTAGAGGTGTGAAGTAACGCCTACAATCACGTTAACGACGTCACGTCTTCACGTTCTCGTGAGTGTTGAATCCTTCCTTCGTTCTGACGTGGATTAGTGCACGTCTTTTACATTAGACTACGATTAGAAAATCTAGATTTTGCATTTCATTTATAGTTGCATTCGAATTTTGCTGTTATCTTTAACGCTGAAGTTTTTTGTTGCCGCTTGGAAACCTCTGGACCACATGAGGGCGCCTCAGTCATGTTTATCAGCCAAAATAAGAATGAAATGACTGCTAAACACTAGGATAAACATTAAAGAATATTTGGATAGACTTTATTACTACTATTTATTTATTTTTTTATAGGGTAAAGGTGATTCTTTCAGGATTAATGTTATGCCAGGAAATTTCCCCCAGAGCACAGCAGTCACCCTCTCCATAGAGGTCAAGCATTATGGTCTGTACTGTTCTCTGCTTAATGTCTGGAAAGAATGTGTTAATGTTTTTTTTATTCGTCTTAGTAGGTTCATGCACTGCAACCCTACTATGAGGTATCAAAAAGATATCAAAAGCACTTTACGATTACAGACTTATCACCTTACAGACCTTATCGCCCCTGCACAGCAATACATCGTTCCCTGCGAATTCTGGAATATGTCCCATCAAGCACCTTCTGCTTTTCGCACTGTATGTCCACAATGGCGTCAGGTAAACTTTTGGATCCTCATCTCCGGGGAAAAGGCGAGAAGGGTTTGGAGAGAGAGCATGTGAATTGTTCTCTGACGATCGTCATGCACAAGTGGCCGAATGGTTGTAACATTTTTTTTTTTTTTGGGTTGAGCTCGTTGAAGGTCTCGTGATCTCAGTGATGATGTTTTGCGCTTAAAGCACTCGCACCACTCAAAACCAAAAAAAAATTACAGATTTCACGCAGAATTTCACGTTTGCTCTTTGTTCTAACTGGCTCGCCATGATGAAATCGCAGACGTGGTAACGCACGTATTCAAAATAGCACCAGTTAGCGCCATCAGTCTTGATACCATCTTATATAAAATCCCTTTTAATGTAATTTGGGGGCAATGTTCTTGCAGGCAGTCATATCACAATCTACACTGACATTCTCCCTCACTTATAATACAGTTATACATATCACATATACAGTGGCCCCCCCAGAACTCACAGGGGTTATGTTCTAAGACCCCACGAGTTCCGGATAACCGCGAGGTTTTTTAAAAAAAATGAAATTTGTTAGTGAAAACATCGTTAAAAATTTTATTTCTTACGTTCCCGAACATTCGATCCCGCTGCGGATTCCCACGAATTTTAAGATAATCCGCAACTTGCTGTTAGTAAGGTTCCAAACGTGAAATCGCGAATTTTCCGAACCGCGTTGACTGTAATCACAGACCACAATATAACAGTGAGCATGAGTACATAGAAAAGGATGCCAGACCATGACAAGACATTGAATCTGCACATGCATTAGACCTTAATAGGACTTTTGGCAGGGATGAGAATAAAATAAAATAAAAAGTCAAAGTGTGATCAATTTTCTGGTTCCTCAAACCTTGTACTAATGCTCAACATGCATTGGCTTTACTACATATCTACAAATTAATCTAACTGATGCCCACCAAAGCATGATTAAGCAATAAAACCACATCAAAATGGTTTCAACTTGCAATCTCGACTGTCTGAAATGGCAGGTAAAAGAAACTGTGGAAAACATGGCAAGAACTGGAAGACCAAGAAAACATGTATGAAAAGTTCAGCTGACAACATTGTTTGCACAAACATGATCTGAATGAAAGAGTCATTAGAAGGAGCTCTTATGTGTTCTCATCATTAAAGTGAACAACTGTGTTTTTGCAAAACAATGTCTAGATGAGCCAAAGGCAATTTTGTACAGTTGTTGTGGATGCTGAATTTATACAAAAATCTTTGGCATACAATCACCACTCGGGCAAGCCTTTTCTCTCCATGTGCATCAGGGAGCATTGGTCACCCATGACCCTGTCGCCGGTTTATCACAGTTCCTTCCTTGGACCACTTTTGATAAATACTGACCACTGCAGACCAGGAACAGCCCATAAGAGCTGCAGTTTTGGAGATTCTCCGAACCAGACGTCTAGACATCACAATTTGGTCCTTGTCAAACTCGCTCAAATCCTTACCCGTTTTTCCTGCTTCTAACACGTTAACTTTGAGAACAAAATGATCACTTGGTGCCTAATATAGTCAAGTCAAGTTTATTTCTATAGCGCTTTTCACAACAGACATTGTCTCAAAGCAGCTTTAGAGAAATCAACAGTCAAGGTGAACGGTGTGCATTTAGCTGTGGTGAATGTGGCAAGGAAAAACTCAATTAGATGTTATGAGGAAGAAACCTTGAGAGGAACCAGACTCAAAAGGAAAACCCATCCTCATTTGGGTGACATCAAGAGTTGGATCATAAATCTTTAAACAATACAGAACACTGGAGAGTGAGAACTAATATGAGCACTAAAGTGTTATTATAAGTAATGTGCTTTATACAGTCTTTATGGTTATGAAACTAGGAGCTACTGAGCAACTCATAAAATAGCTTGACATTTGTGATCATCAAAGATCCAACACCAGCTTCTCCATGCCAGAGCCTTTAAACACTCCAGGAGGTCCAATGTCAAAACTCCACACGTAGTGGGATCCAATTGGCACTGGTACGTCTCTAGATGGTTCGGAGTGTTTGCGAGTTCGGCATCTACTTCTTTAAAGGTCCATAATCTTCATGAGGTGGGACGTGACTGGAGCTGGCCAAACCTCAGGATGCTTCGGGATGGGGAGAGAAAGAGAAGCATATAATATAATATAATATAATATAATATAATATAATATAATATAATATAATATAATATAATATAATATAATATAATATAATATAATATAATATAATATAATATAATATAATATAATATAAATGTATGCAACCCTCTAACAGCTGCCATGATGGAGATAATCAGTGTCATTCACTTAACCTGTCATAATGTTATAATGTCATAATGTTATGCCTGGTCTGTGTATGTGTTTATGTTATGTAAAGAGGCAGTGGCACAGGGAAGGTTGTACAAATAGATGGAAAAAATGGATTCCAATGAATGTGAATTTTGAAGCTTTTGAAAGTGTTAGGGCAAATGAACACACACAAAAAAAAAAAAAAAACAACAACATTGTAAATAACATCAAAATCCATTATGAACTCCACTGTGAATATATGTAGATAGATAAATCTCATGTGTGCTCAAGAAGGTCCAAAGATATCCTGTAATTTGAAAGATTATTTGCAAGGAATGTTCATTAAAAAGGAATAGAAAGACTCCAAGTTATAAGCAGTAATGTCTGTTAAATAGGGTGTTCCTGAATACTGACATAGTTTGCATATCTCACAATACATTTTTTTATAGAAAAAAGGTCGAATAAAATGTTATAGTATATATTAATTATGCGTTCATCTCTTGCACAAAAAAAGAGAAGTATATATTCACTATTATGAATTAATTTCAGATTAGGCAGAAGTGTCTTTTGTACTGTGTATATATAGTAATAAAAGGACACACATCAGGGTCCACTACATCAGCAACCCTGTCTGGAAAAAAGAAATGTCCAAAAAACATGATTGGACATGTCGGATCGAATCGGCGGGAGGAGAACAGACGCAACAAAATATTATTTCCACGTCTGATTTTTATTAAAAAAGGTAAACCTCATTACTAACATCTATGTATAATGACAGTAGTAAATGCGATCAGCTAGCTTGGCGATGGCTCAATCTCAAATCTCTCCTTGCTTCGTACACGAGTGCCCTTCATAGGTTGTGACGCCATTACGTTGACACCCTAAACAGTGCACTACGCGACTAAGAAATAGCAGTTTGTAATACAGCCGTCCAAGTAAAACGCTGAACTAAGACTTTTTAGTGCTAGTGTCAGTGCCTGGGTTAGCTAGCTTAACTCTGTGCATAAACAGAAAACAGAATTTTGCTCTGTTTGGACAATTCACTCGTATATTTATCTCGATTGTATGATTTAAGACAAACGTGACGGTTGCTAACAGCTAGCTGAGTAGCATAACAATGTGAGCTAAGTACATTTCCCCAGTGCATTTTAACATGGACAGGGAATGTATTTCAATATGTTTTCAGAATTATTTCAAATATAAAAAGGGCATGTTTGGTATATTATTGTTTTTGCATGGCGCAAAGAAGAGCGCCGATTTTTAAACATGAAAGGTAAGCGCTATATTGCAAAAAAGGAAACAAAAAAAAGGGGCATTAAACATGCAGACAATGCGCATGCGCGTTTCCGCCGTGTATCATGAGCTAGGATGTTTTCTGATGTATAGTGAATTATTTATCATCACATATTATCAATAATTTGTGGGTATTTATGACGATTAGGGTCTTAAATGTAGCTTTTCTGGCTATTGAGTGGGTCAAGAGATAGTTGTAGGCTTTAAAACCTTGAAATAAACAGGCCTACTGGACAAAGCTTTATTACCAACGTCCAAAACTCTTGTCCCCTATTGTCCACACTTTTAGAATAAGGATGGCTAATCTAAAGGGTCTACATGGTTAAATATTTAATAATCATCATAATTATATTCAACTCATGAACAATATGTACTGGAAATCTTTTTATCTTTATTCTATCTATATTTCAGGAAGTTACCAAATCAAGAACATCATTATTTAAGCTACATTTGACAACAATGTCCATCAGCTATGGGGTTTGTTACTTTCTAGAAACACTACACTGAACACACACACACACACATATATATATATATATATATATATATATATATATATATATATATATATATATATATATATATATTAGGGTGTAACGGTACACATATTCGTACCAAAATTTCGGTACAGGGCTTTCGGTTCGGTACACAGGTGTACCAAATGCAATCCTTTTTACTTGCGGAACATTTTTACAATCTGAGTTTCCCTCTATAACGTATTAGGTGGCGGACCAAAAGTTTGTTTAGTCTCCGCCTTGCACTTCCAGCGCATTTATTATTATTATTATTATTAAACTTGAAAACATACACAACAATGCCAAGGGGGTATAAAAAATGAAACTAGAGTTAATGCAGCGTTACTGTGGTTACTGGAACTAAGATTTGTTTTGCGTATGCGTGAAAATGCTACAGAATCCATAGCGTTAGCCGCCAACCCGGAAGTAGCTAAGGGCTAACACTAACGCTAATGGATTTTTCTAGCTTTTTTATGTCCAGCTTCAAGAATTTCTTTTGAAAGAGGAAAATCCCTATAATTCTGAAAGCCATGTACTGATAAATTCCACACATATACGTATATATAAGTTAGAGGTGCACTTACTTCAGTGCTACTGTGAGGCAGAACGTGGGCTTTTGTGCAACCTGTGCATTGAAGGTTGAAAAACAGCAGTAAATTAAACCAGAAGAGATTTGATGCACATGATCTGTGTGTGGACTGTTTGAGTTTTGTGCAGAAATACAGGAAAAGGGTTTGATTCCAGAGCTCAGTATGGCAGTGTTTAGGTCAGGTTTACATAAACTATTACATCTTACATTATTATACTGTTCATAAACTTTTGTTAGAGTGTCAATATAATGGCTGACAGAAGGTGCATCCAAACACAAACAATTTTTTATACAGAAAGTCAGTTTTCCAAGCAGAACTTTCTATTTATTTGTACATGTAAGAAATAAAATTAATAAAAAAAAGTTTTTTAAAGTCTTAAATCTTTTAAGATCTCTGAACACAGTTGTCCGGTTGTGTGTTATACAGGCCACATTGTAGATATAAATCAGATGCACCACTGCTAACAAAAAAATGAAGGAAGGAATAAAAAATAAAATGCAGTCTATGTTGGTCACAACCATTACCACAGTTTTTTGTAGTCACTGCTATTGATGTGTTACACATAAAGTCAAAGCTGAGTGAAAATAATAGCAGTCAGATATATAGATGTCTTTTTACAATCTTGGGCAGAAAGAATTCAACCCATTGTTGTTGTTGTTTTTTTTTTTTTCCCACACATTTTTCGTAAATCTTAACCTTGGTCATACTGTTACGCTTGGCTCCACAAAGTTGTTTCAGTATGGAATATGTACACCGGAGAAACCTAGCATGCAACCTCGTTATGCAAATGATTTGAAAAGCTATTACACAGTTTTACATTCTGCACATGTTCGAGCTCCAGGCTCCTCAGATCAGGTATTCCGGTTTTCTTTCACTTGCTCAATGCTGATTTGTTTAATGGTTAACTTTAATCTTTGTAGAAAGTGAATTTATTCAGATGTCAGAAATCACTACTTTAGTTTTTTTTTCCATCGTCATCTTAATTTTATTCTGAAATGTTTTGTTTTTTGTAAGGAGATCTTTTTTTTTTCTTCTTTTTTTTTCCTTATGGCACAAGTCCACAACACAATCAGTCTTACAGCAGTCAATGGCTCTTCTGTGACTAAAGACCTGGCTTCAAGCTATATGCTATGTAGTTCTGTAAAATGCCACCTTGTCTTGACATGTATGGAGAAGGTGTGACATGGCAAAAAATTAACTTTTCTTCTTTACAGCTCCTCCAAGACTAGTTTACCCATGGCTTTTAACGGTGTACACAACCAGTTGTTCATTTGGCACAACATGGCACTGAATCCAACATTCATTTAGCATTTAGCTAATCCTGTCTGAGGGTTAAGGACTCGCTCAAGAGGCCCAGCAGTGGCTTCAATGTGGAGATTTGGCTGAAGAAGTATAGAAGTGTTTGCATTGAAACGCTGAGGCTCTAAAACCAGACAATTTGTGCTTCTATAATATTTTTGAAGTCACAGTTCGGTTCAATTTCGGGAGAAGATATGCGAAACATAAAATTGCTTGTCGGGTTTTTTTTTATTTATTTATGCAGTTTATTATTAACATTTGTGAACATCAACAGTTTACATTCTTAAAACAATTTTAAATAGCTGCTTGGTTAAATAATATAAAACTAATATTTATTATTATTTTTTAAATTATTTATTAATGTATTCAATTTATTAGTAATATTATTATTATTATTTCATACAAATTTAAATCAAATTAATGCAATACACCTTTTTAAATAGATTGATAAAATTGAGTGATCAATTAAATTGGCACAAATTAAATTAATGAAAAAATTTAATTAAATTGTTTACATTAGTTAGACCCCATTTGGGTAATACAGATGTGTGTGTGTGTGTGTGTGTGTGTGTGTGTGTGTGTGTGTGTGTGTGTGTGTGTGTGTGTGTGTGTTTTAATATAGAATTTTCTGAAGATATGATCTACTTAACTGTTCCACTTATTTTAGCATAACTTATCAGATTTCTTCATTCCTTCCACCCTTCATTCATTCACTCCCTCGATATGACGAATTGTCAGCCCTACCGAACAGCAACCCTCATTCCACATTGCACTAACTCTTGTTTCTTTTGTTTTTTTTATACCCCTGACATAGTTGTGTATGTTTACAAGATACATAATAAAAAAAATGGTGGAGACAAAACAAACTTGCGGTTGCCACTTAACACGTTCCGGAGGGAACTCAAATTTTAAATATGTTCCGCACGTAAAAAGGATTACACGCATTCGGTACACGTGTACCGTTAGACTTATATTATTGGGTAAAAACTGGTATCAATGATGTAACTATACTTTGTTTGTGTTGTGTTGTACTGCAGGCTCCGTCAGCGTCTCCATGGCCCAATGATGCGCCGTCACTGGCTGCTGGTCGGCGCTTGCGGATGGGTGCTGCTTATCCTCATGTTCGTCAGCAAATTCATCAACTTCAGCATCAGAATGCCAGACGGTAAAAATCCCAGGGTCACTTTTTAATTGATTTGCATTGGACAAACTATTGCATTTAAGTATTTTTGTATATAAGCATTTGAGGATTGTGGCATATTGTGCATCTTTAAGCAACACAGAAAGGCTCACAAATGGAGGTTACATACATTTGAAGCAGCCTAACTTCTTCTACTTTTTCTTTCGGCTGTTCCCATTAGGGGTCGCCACAGCGGATCATCCGTCTCCATACCCCCCTGTCCTCTACATCTGCCTCTTTCACACCAACTACCTGCATGTCTTCCCTCACCACATCCGTGAACCTCCTTCTTGGCCTTCCTCTTTTCCTACTTCCTGGTGGCTCCATCCTCAGCATTCTCCTACCAATATAACTCATGTCCCTCCTCTGCTCATGTCCAAACCATCTCAATCTCGCCTCCCTTACCTTTTCACCAAAACATCCAAAATGCGCTGTCCCTCTAATAAACTCTTTTCTAATCTTGTCCATTCTCGTCACTCCCAAAGAAAACCTTAACATCTTCAGCTCTGCTACCTCCAGCTCCACCTCCTGTCTTTTACTCAATGCCACTGTCTCTAATCCATACAACATCGCAGGTCTCACCACAGACCTATAAACTTTTCCTTTCACTCTTGCAGATATCCTTCTATCACAAATCACTCCTGTCACTCTTCTCCACCCACTCCACCCTGCCTGCACTCTTTTTCTTTACTTCCCTAACACACTTTCCAGTACTTTGCACTGTTGACCCCAGGTACCTGAACTCCGCCACCTTCTCCACCTCTTCTTTCTGCAACCGCACCACTTCACTGCCCTCCCTCTCGTTCACACACATGTACTCTGTCTTACTCCTACTGACTTTCATTCCCCTCCTGTCCAGCACGTACCTTCACCTCTCCAGGGTCATAGTCCAGGGAGACTCCTGTCTGACCTCGTCCGTTAACCTGTCCATCACCACTGCAAACAGGAAAGGGCTCAGGGCCGATCCTTGATGCAGTCCAACCTTCACCTTGTACCAGTCTGTCGTTCCTACTGCACACTTCACTGCTATTACACTGTCCTCATGCATGTCCTGCACCACCCTCACATACTTCTCTGACACACGTGACTACCTCATACAATACCACAACTCCTACAACTACTACAGTACTGTTACTGATGTACATTTGTTAACGCAAACTAAAATGCAGTTCTAAATATGTAACACGGGAATAGAAATTATCTAAATGATTTGACTTTCTATATGTAGACCATTACTTCTTGTTCAATCGCACTGAAATGGAACTGAACTGAATTAAATCTTTTTGAAATTCTATGCTGCATCTGTACGGTTGTAGCCCAGTCAGTTATACCACACATTCTCCAATGTAATGTCTTTTAATCTTGCAGCCCAATGGTTATGGGTGTTAATAATTATACAAGGCACTGTAGGTTTTGGTCCTAGATTTGCTTATACTTAGGCATTTAAAGACATGTTCTTTGTTTCAGACTACGGGGGAAGGGCTGTGGTGTTTAACTGGACCTCTACATTCTTAAAGAGTGAAAAACCTCTAATTCAGCTTTCACAGAACCCAGCCTCACAGCCGTATGCAGCGGTGAGTCAGTCAGCTTCATGCCATATGCCTTCCTGTCACTCTTATGTACTTATGTACAGTATTGGGGTGGCACAAACTGTGCATACACTACATATAATAGTAGAACACAGGAACTATATTTGTTGTCACTGTCACTTTAATACTATCACAGCTGCCTAATTCAATAACATAATGACTGGTAGCACGATGGCTTTGTCTGTCATGCTGCTGCTCCACACTGCTTATTTTGTCATGGGAACAGATCGTCCTGTGGGCAGCTATTAGAGTGTTTTTTTTCCACTTGTGTGTGTGTGTGTGTGTTTGTGTGTGTGTGGTGTATTTTAAATTTTTATTTTTTTATTTTATTATATTTTAATTTTTTTTAGGTTTTTTATTTCTTTGGTTGTTTGGTTTTTTTAATTTATTTATCTGTTAGGGGTTTTTTTTGTTGTTTTTCTGGTCGATTTTTTTTTTTATTATTATTTCTTTGGTTGTAGTTTTTTGTAGTTCTTTATTTATGTATTTTTTTTTTGTAGGTTTTTTAATTTTATTTCTTTGGTTGTTTTTTTTGTACCCAATTATTTAGAGGATGCTGTTTGCATGCAGGCGTTTATTAATGTTCGAGTAAATACGAAGTCAAGTGACTGCTGTGTTTTCCTGACTCTCTGCAGGCGGTACATTCAGTATCATCACGCGTCACCGCTTCCAGCGCGCGACACGTGACATTTATTTACTCACACTCGCTTATCAGTTTCTCAGCATTCAACACATAATTAGGTTATTTTAACAGGATTAGCTCAAAGCGAGTCAATAAAGCAGTATTCAAACATGGAAATTCTTTTGGAGAGAAAAATTATTTACTTTTACTTCAAGGTACTCGACTACTTCTCTAGGTGATCGAGTTTATTTCCATTACCAATCACGGCAGTGTGAGCGAATTGAGCTGAATCAGCGAGCTCGTTTATTATGCGTGTAAAGAAATGAGACAACAACTTTTTTAGAACAGCATGTCCTGAAGGGCTTTATTTATATCTTTACTCTCAATCTACAATCGCTTATGTTGTAAAGTCAGTTTATGTGGCTCACCTGCCCTTGAGTATCTGTCCAAGCCGTTACTATAGAAAAAAAAGGCAATAACTAATATAAAGTTGAAATATACTCAAGTCAAGAAGCTTTTATTGTGATTTCATCCATTTATAGCTGACCCAGTACACAGTGAAATGAAACGTTCCTCCAGAACCCTAATGCTACATTAAACCACATAGAGCTACATAATAGAAAAACACAGAGCTGAGGACTAAAGTTAATGTGTCCTCGCCACATAAAGTGCATCGTTAGCAACCAGAGCAAGACAACACAATAGTGCAGACAGTGTAGGATAAATACACAAAACACAAAAGAGCACTGCCAGACCTGCCAAACCTACTACACCTATATATATATATATATATATATATATATATATATATATATATATATATATATATATATATATATATATATATATGTATGTGTGTATGTATGTATATGTGTGTATGTATGTGTGTGTATGTATGTATGTATATGTGTGTGTATGTATGTATGTATGTGTGTATCTATGTATTGATGTATATGTATGTGAGTGTATATAAGTGTGTGTGTATATGTATATGTATGTGTATATGTATGAACATCCCATTTCACATTTAGTCCCTATTTGCTGTTATAATCATTTCCACTTTTATGGAAAGATTTTTGTACTCATTCAGCCATAAGGGTTTTAGTAAAAGTCAGATACTGATGTAGGTGAGGTGAGGAGGCCTGGGCTGCATTCCAATTCATCTCAGAGGTGTTCAATAGGGTTCACTCAAGATCTTCCACTCCAAACCATGTAAAGCATATCTTCATGGAGCTGGGTTTGTGCACAGGGACATTGGCATACTGGAACAGGTTTGGGTCTCCTAGTTCAACTGAAGTGAGCATTTCATGCTACTGCATCCAAAGAGATCCTATATAATGATGTGTCTCCAACTTTGTGGTAACAGTTTTGGGGAAAAAGGACCACATATGGCTGGAAAAGTCAGTTGTCCCAATACTTCTGTCCATACAGTGTAAATTTGGTTGGGGTTAGAAAACACGAAGACATTGTGTATACAGAAAATATATAAGGACTTTTATAAAAAAAAAAAAAAAAAAAAAAAAAAAAAAAGCATTGATATTGAAGTGCACTCTATATTTGTGTAGTCTTCAGGTAGCCCAACTCAGGTGGAGCTCTCAGACTGGGAGTCAGTGACTGTGCAGCGTTTGCAGCTATTATCCAGCATCTGCAGGAACTCCTCTCTCCGGAACCTCACACACACTGCACTGCGCAAGTTCGTCCTCGACCGCATCTTCGTTTGCGATAAACACAGGATTCTTTTCTGCCAGACGCCCAAGGTGGGCAACACACAGTGGAAGAAGGTCCTCATTGTCCTCAATGGTGAGAGAGGGTTGTTCAGCGCACACAATTTAAGCACTATACTTGGATAGCGATGATGATTTTCTCTCACATGTCTTGATTGTTAACATTTAGGAAAATTCTCCAAGGTGGAAGACATACCCGAGAACGTGGTCCATGACCACGAGAGAAACGGCTTACCTCGCCTGTCCTCCATGAGTGACGCAGAGGTCGCGGAAAGGTCTGTAAATGTTCGCTTTACCCCCAATGATTTGATGTAAAATTGCATAACTGCACATTGATGGTATTGGTATGGTGACGTCTCTCCCAGATTTAATCCATTCAGCCAAATATGACATGCAGTAATTTATTTATTATCCACAATAAAACTGTACACTCCAGTCATTACAATAAAAGCTTAATAAAACTATATGAACATTGTGTTACCATCAAGCCTGCTATGCATTATTGTGCATAAACAGAACTATTTAATAATGCAGTAATGACTACAGAGTGTTCTACTGATTCATAAAATTTCTTCTTATTCCAAATACAAAGAGAGAAATAGTTTTTTATTATGAAAGAACTCACAGCTGTCTGGAAATACGTTAACTATATTATAATTACTTTTATGATATCTTTAATGGAGCGGTAAAATTTTTCTGTGTAATCTTAAGAAAAAAAAAATGTATCCCTACGTCCTGATTGATTAAACACCATCTGAGATAGGGGTGTAATGATACACAGATTCGTACCGAGCTGTTTCGATACAGGGTTTTCGGTACGGTGCACATGTGTACCGAATGCAATCATTTTAATGTTAAAAATCGAGTTTACTCAACAAATATATTAAGTGACTACTCGATCCATACGGAAAACACGTTTTTTTTTCTTTCCCTGCAATAGAATCTTTTTTATTATTATTTTTATTTATTTATTTTTTTTAACGTTTATCGTACAGCTTAGAGTTTTTTCCTAAAATTAGAAAATCCTGACAATTTCCGCATATCGAGGGAGTGAATGAATTAAGGATAGAAGGAATAAAGATATTTGTTAAAGGTTGCTGAATGAAGTAGAACAGTTAAGTAGATCACATCTTTAGATCTTTAAATTAAATATTAAATGTAAAACACACATTTATATAAACATCTGTATTACCTAAATAAGGTCAAACCAATTTAAACTATTAAATTTCTACAATTTGTATAATTTTATATAATCAAATTAATTTGTGCCTATTTAATGGAGTACTCAATATAATCAATATAAGTGTATTGCATTAATTAGCTTTATTCTTTTTTAATTTTAACGTTGTTTTTTAAATTTTAAACCAAGCAGGCATTTTATAAATTATAATTTTTTTTTAATGTCAACTTTTGATGTCTACTGTTACACCCCTCATCAGATTAAGTGAGACCCTGTTGTTATCTGCCTATTGAAAAGAAAAAAAAACACCTCTAATATCATGATCCCACTACAGCCCTTACACGTTTCTTTTAAATCATTTCAGATTAAACACATACTTTAAGTTCTTCATTGTCCGAGACCCATTCGAGCGCCTCATATCAGCCTTCAAGGATAAGTTTGTGGAGAACCCGCGTTTCGAACCATGGTACAAGCACAGCATCGCCCCAGCCATCATCCGCAAGTACCGCAAAAATCACCGGGACGCCTCAGGGAGCGCTGGCCTGCACTTCGAGGACTTTGTGCGCTACTTGGGAGACGAGTCGGGCCGGAAACATCTCGACCGCCAGTTCGGAGAGCACGTCATCCACTGGTTAACCTACGCTGAACTCTGTGCCCCCTGTGACATTTCCTATGATGTAATCGGCCATCACGAGACACTTGAGCAAGATGCTCCATATATCCTCAAAGCTGCTGGAATTGAGGACATGGTATCGTACCCCAGCATCCCTAAAGGCATAACGCGCTACAACCGGACCAAGGTTGAACGCTACTTCTCTGGGATTAGCAAAAGGGACATACGACGACTTTACGCTTGCTATCAGGGGGATTTTAGCCTTTTTGGGTACCACAGACCTGACTTCCTGCTCGACTGATATTTGTATTTATTACAGTTTTTTTTGTTTTTTTTTGTAACCGGAGGAAGTGGTCCTGATGTCAATCTGGTCTTCCTGTAACTTTCGGTCAAACCGAATTGACGTGTGTTTGGCGGGTGGGGTGGGAGTTTTACGACCTCATTATGGGGCAAGAGAGTTGTTAGGAGATCATCTAAAAAGATCTGCGTCCAAGAAAATGTCACTTTAGAGCAAATAACAGATACGTATTCTGACCTAAAGACTACCTTTATGAGATCTAGTTTTTTTTTCTTTATTAATGCACTCATATTGAAATGTAATTCCCCCCCCTACATAAATGGTTGCCTACTAATAGAATAATACAGAGAATTCCCCACTATTGCTTTTCTAATAAACAATCTAAATGTCTTGGACTGAATGTGAATCTTTATTTATAGTTAAATACAAACAGATCAGTGAATAGAAATATCAAGCAAGGATAAGCCAATTATGTGTCAGATCCCCATTTGCTCTCTCTTCAGTGAAAAAGCACCTGAAAAAACCTTTCCTGTTCACGTGTATTTTCAAGGTAATATTGTACATTTAGTTCCTTCCTTTTTTTTTTTTTAGTTTGAATCACTTTAAGCAAATTACTAAATATTCCTTTCTATCACTGAATACAGCTACTGCTATTACCGTCCTCGATTGCTGTTTTGCCGACCTGACAGTATTTTTATTCGTGTTCTGTGAAAAAATGTATTTAATCTAAAACCACATATAAAAGAGCCTTAGGTCTTTCAATAATTTCAGAATTACAAAAATAGATTCACATGATTTTTGTGTCAGCCTGGTAATGTGAACATAACAAATCAGTTTCTATACTTGTACCTGATTATTTCGCTTTAAATCAGAATCCACCAAAGAATATCCATTAGTTCCTTTACATTTACATACATGGATGCATTCATATAGTTATGCGACGAGCACAAGATCCTTTTCGGCCCGAATACCGAGGGAAAGAACGCCCTCATTGTATTCTCTAGAGAAAAACCTCATGGACGACACACAGCGTCTTTGTCTTTAGGGAAAACCATGATGCCTGGTGCTGTGCAGTTTCATTGTCCATGTTTAGGATGTGTGAGTTGGATCCCAACTGCATGGCAATGTAACAGGAAACAACAGTAATGTTTCTGTTATTATACAATCTGGAGTGATGGGCTAAACTCTGGTTGTGAAATATTGAAAATATTTTTATATTGAGGAGCCACAAAAACAGTAATATAACATTAGTGATAAGGATTGCTATATAAAAAATATCCATTTCATATCTTAAATGGGATTCATAATTTGGCATGATAAATACCGCATTTTTCGGACTATAAGCCGTTTTCCCACATTTTGAACCCCGCGGCTTAAACAACGAAGCGGCTAATTTATGAATTTTTCCTGGGTTTTTCCAGGTTTCACAAACTTCAAGCCAAAAAACTGAACCCCATAACATTAGACCAATGATATTTCCGAATGGAAACGAAAAAACGCACCTCACCTGTGTTCTGAGCTGCACGGCTTCTTGAGAAAAAAACGTTTTTCTTAAACGCACGACGACGCCAAAAGATAAACTCCCGAGATAAATAGTTGTGAAAGGAAGGAGGAAGACAGTGAACAATGACTTTCTTGGTCGGCTACTGTTTAGATACAAGCCGTTGTAACGCGTTGAGTCTGGGTGAAGGGAGAGCTCGCTAACTCCAGTTGCAACAGAAATCATATAAGCACAGACAGGTTTCCAAAACTCGTGCTTTTTAATTTTTCTTGGCAACAGCGTTATGGGTTAGTCAAAGAAACTTAGAAATGAGCATCAGAAAATAATAAGGACATAATCCTCGGCCTTGCACACATGCAGTGATAGCGGAAAAATGCAGTGGCATGCTATTCCCAAAATACCACTATGCTCCTAAAGGAAACGCAACATATTTCACCCGTTACACCGTGTAACAGACACTGTCTTTCGTTAAAGCCTTTTGTAAAGTACATTTGTGTGGTTTATAGACAGGTGCGGCTTATTTATGTTCAAAATAAAAATCTTTGTCAAATTCAGTGGGTGTGGCTTATATATGGGTGCGATTTATAGTCCGGAATTTACGGTTATAATCAGTTGGGACCCATCATTTAACCTCTGATTTGAATTAAAATAATTCAGTAGTTTATATAATAGATATTTAAGATTTGCCTTTAAAATGACCTAAGCTGTTTGTTGACATAAGCTGAATAATACTATATGAGGCAACGTTAAAAAAATGTTTTTCTCTAAACTTACAAAAGGATAAACTGGGACTTGACCTGGAACTTTAGTAATCGAAGTGTTGTCTAATAAAATAGACCACCACCACCGGCGGGGGAAAAAATTGTTTTCACAGTTTGTAGTGCCGAGTCCAGGAATAGACACTTGACCTATTTAGTATTTAGTTTTTTTTTTTTATAGAGTTCTATAGACCAGAATGCACCACAAGCACTATTTTTTATAGTCTGGTTTCTTACTGTGTGCTGAGATGACCTGCAAGAATTTTTAGATCCTAAAATGACTGGAAATTCAATTTGTCCTCTTTTGACAAAAGTAAAAGCAAATACACGCCATTTTTTCGGGGCTATAAGAAATCTTTCCCTTAATGCGATGTCATAGTTGCCAGGAGAATGAATTGGTATTTGAGCTGCTTTCTCAGTAAGTGAGTGCATCACCCACTAGAGGGAACAACATCTAAAGGACACCATGTTCTCATCACGTCCCCTAGGTGACAAACAATCTACAGAACATTGGAATAAATCCTAACCAGGATGTGACTCACTTTTCTTTGTCTCAACATGAAAAATCGTTTTTATAGCAAATTATCAATCGAGATCAGATTCAAAAACTCGATAATTAATTAATCAATAAACTGAATATTAGAGAATGATAGGCCGATCATTTTAACCAGAGTAGAGCTGCAAGTGTGAGATATCAGGTCATGTTACAGGAAGTAAAGTATTAATGGGAAGAAGCCACAGTTGGAAAGGGTGATGGCTAAACTTTTAGTAGTTAACATCTTTAAACGTGAAAAAAAACAAACAAAAAAAAAAACGTGTCTGTGTTCTTAGTGACATATAAAACTAAATAGAAACATCGAGTTTTTAATTTTTTTTCTGATTTAACACAACTCCCAACTCTGAGGTGTGCTTTGTGTTCCTGAAAGCCACAACATCTTAAGAGTCTCGTCTGTGACTTGAAGGTCAATCTAAAAGGCCGTCATTTCTGAAGGGAACGTGAGTGTGGGCAAAACCGCGGTTGCCACGGCAACGCGCTCCCTTTCGCCGTCCTCCGTGTGCCGTGTTGCATGCTCTCTTTTGTTGAATCGCGTGACAGCTGGGTTTCATTTATAACCAAGAGGTCTTTTTTTCCATCTATACAATTCCCACGTAGTTAATTCACATGGAACTTGAAGGAAACCGTACCCCGCTGTGTAAAGGCCTTTTTATTGAGCGATAATGTGCTCACGGACCTGTGCGCTGTAGGGCATGTGAGACCGAGGTGGAAAAAGAAAAAAAAAATGGAGATGGGGGTGAGGCCGCTTGAGGAGAAGCAAAGCAAATAAACCTGTTTTATTACTACTTCTAGCGTCTATTACAAGTAACCACTTGCAGAAAAAGTGGGGGAGAATGAGCGAATTTGTTGCCAATCTAAACACATTTGCCCTTTGAAGGAGACACTTTATAGTTAATCCAGCTTACTGACTCAAATACGCTATGGCAGGTCCATCAGCTGCCATGTACAGTGAACTCCAGTATAATTGGCACTCTTAGTTGTGATAGTTAAAATTATAAGAAACGCCCTGTTGGTAATCTAGGATTTATTTGACTTACTATATTGCAGTGGTAGTTTGGTGGTGCTAGGATTTAAACTTCTGATCAGAAGGCCAACATCTTAACCGCTTAACTACCACATTTCCGACCATTCACTAGTGATGGGAAGATTGGATCATATTAGTAACTTGGTTCTTTGAATCTCGCTCATCAAAATGAATCTTTTTTTTAATCAATTAGTTCCTTTCTTCTTTTTCTTCTTCTTCTTCTTCTTCTTCTTCTTCTCTCGGCTTCTCCCATTACGGGTCGCCAAAGATCATCCGTCTCCATACCCCCCTGTCCTCTACATCTGCCTCTTTCAAGCCAACTACCTGCATGTCTTCCCTCACCACATCTATAAACCTCCTCCTTGGACTTCCTCTTTTCCTCCTACCTGGCAGCTCCGTCCTCAGCATTCTCCTAGACTCAATTAGTTCATTTAATTTCTTGAATTCTTTAATCACCTCCATAGCACCTATGGGAGTCACCTGACAAAAAACGAGTGATTTGGACCAGAATACTCATGAGATAAACTTCTCAATTCTGTTTTCTTTTTAATGCACCGCATAGCGTATATAGGAGTCACGTGATAAAAGAAGAGAGTTGAAAAAGAGTCAAAAAGTAAACTACACAATTCTGTTTCCTGTACATAATTAATGGAAATTTTGCGGTGCTTTGCTCATGCACGTCCAGCAAAAAAAATCGTTCGTTCGGACGCCTTATCACTAATATCTACAGGTAATTCACAGAAGCTGGAGTCGAGTCAACAAGCAGTTCGTTGTGTCTTCTGGCTTTCAGGTTTTCACATGGAGTCTGCAATCATTTCACCCTCCGCTCCAGGGGCTCTTCTAATAAACATCACTTTAACAAAGTAGTACAAGAACATTGAAGATAGACCTGGGTTTCCCCCAGGGGAGGTAAAAAGAGGAAGATGACAAAGGTGTTAACAGTGGTACATGAAAGCAGCTTTGGAATACAGTGCAGTGGAGGAAAGTCTGCTTAAGATCTAAGAAAGATAAAACGCAACAGATGGTGTTTTTTTTAGGGAAAGTAAGCTTAAAGATGTAGGTTGTTTGCACTTAGCAGGCATCAGATCACTAAAAAATGAAGCTAACGAGTGAATAGGCAGTACGTTTGTGTTTAGTGCGCCAGCTTAGACGGTTTTGTCAGCTGTGAAAACAATCTTAGGCTGATGTTCAGGAGTGCATTCTCCTGTTTCTGCATTTCTCTTCATGTTTTATTCCACTTCGAGTACTTGATTACGACATCTTTTTTTGGAAGCTTGTAAATGAATTGTTGGGGGTAAAAAAGTTTTTTTGAACACACTGCTGCGATCTCTGAACTCTTGATTTGGTTAAGCGCTGTGGTAACAAAACCAAACATCATTCTGATCTCTGAACTCTGAATGTTTGATTTGGTTAAGGACCATTGGAACAATCCAAACATGATTTTCTAAGAAATATATGACTGTTCCCAGAGAGGGCAAATTATATAAGCGAACCTTTGGGCCTCTCCGTATTTCTCTGAAGCTTTTGGAACGGAAGTGGCTCATTCCAGCCAGCACCTAAACTTGCTCATACATGTGATAGCAGGATGATGCCGACGAGCAAAAAGAGTATTATGATAGGTTTCATAAATTGGTGAGTCATCGTGCAGCAGCTGCAGAGCCTGAACACGTGCCATGTGAAATGAGCGCACGTTGGAGACTAACTTCATCAAAATAGCTCGAGGCAGCCATTGTGAGCCATTATACAGTGCTCTTTATTGTAACTTGCATTTTATGTGATTATAGCTTGTGAATAAAGCAGTTCAGATTTATACCTAGCTTTCTTTCGAGGAAAGTATTTGCTTTTGCACACAGCTCACAACAGAAGTGCAGTGGTATGATGATCAACATTTTGATTGTGCAATAACTAGTTCACTATTAAAAACAACCAAAGATGTTGTTACTTTTTATAGACTGTTGTCCTGAATCCCAGAATAGACTTTTGACCTATTTAGGTGGGGTTTTTGTAGCACATCGAGCTCTGTATTCTGTATTATGACAAAATTTATTTTTTTTAAGCATTTTTATACATATATTTGATTTATTTATTTTATTCCAGCTTGTTATTTGTCAGATATACGTTAGAGTGTTCTCATTGTCTTTGGTTGATCTATAATCATACTCCATTGTACACGGGCTGCTCTGAATGCACTAATGGCTACACAGACAACAGATGGTCAAGCATCTGATACTCTTCAGTGTTTGTTCCAGTTTGTTGACAGGCTTTAAACTGGCGAAAGTATTAAACAGAGTTCCTGTAAAACCAGTAAACACAAACAGCTTGATCAGTAGGTTGTGCAGGTTGAGATGTTGCACAATGATGATGACATGATATCACTTGCTACTTTGGCCAGCACTAAATGCTAATGGTCATAGTTTGCTGTGGCATTAAAGCTATAAAAGGCATCATGGTTTTCGCAAGCATTATCCAGCAATATGCTTTTGCATGTTTACTTTTAGATTATAGAGTCTTAGCCTTTTTCAAACATATACAACAGCTGCGATCCTGAAGACTTTCTCATCTTAGGCAAACAAAGCACCAACTTAGCCTGCTGTGATCACATAATCTGTTTTACAATAAATAAATATAGGTAAACAACACGTTCCCTGGGTAAATGCTTAGTGCGTACAATGCATGTGTATGTGCGGAATGCTTAGTGCGTACAATGCAGTGTATATTTTCATCCCCATCTTAAAAAAATGTCCACAATCTGTAGTGTTAAAATCCTGAATTTAAATGGACACAACTGGGATTTTTGCCATTTAATTTCCACAATGTATTTCTGTGAAAGGGTTAATTAAACCTAAAAGCAGCTATTCGTTTGATGCATAAGCATTTATCTCTTTAAGTGCAGCGCTCGGTAAAGCCAATTTTAGCATCTGCATTCGTCTTGCTCCAGCACCGATCTTGATACATCTTCTCAGTTGGATTGAGGTCTGGGCATTTACTGGACCTTTCTAACAACTCCACTGTGTAGCTTTAGCTGTATGTTTTAGGTTGTTGTCCTGTTTGAAAGTAAACCTTCCCACCATTCCCAAGTCTTTTGAAGATTAAAACGTTTGTTTTTCTATAGTATTATCCTGTATTTGGATCCATCTAACATCTAGCTCTCAGTCCTGACCAGTTTCTTAGGTTTTGCTACTAAAAAGAATCCTTATGATACACATAATACTACCACCACCATGTTTCACTGTGGAGTGTTCTCACGATGATGAACATCGATGTTTCCTTCAAAGCCACATTTAAAAAATGTAGTTGAAAACCTTCAAAGGAGAACTATCTCTGGAAAGAAATGTACAGAATGCACTAAAGGGTGTGATGGTTAGGTGTTGATCATATAGTGTAAATTGTATTTATAGCAGTAGGGCAATGTTAGTTGTTCAGGATTAGTTTTAAACCTAAAACAGCGAGGTTAAAGTAGAATATAAAGATAATAATAGAAAAAAATTATGTCAGGAGAAGAGTTTTGTAAAACTTCATAATTTAGCTTCTTCATCTTGAATTTAGGTCTGGAAACAAAACTTCCTTTCATGCTATGTGTCTGTTGTATTTCGAGTTGCTTTTTAGCATTTGGGGGCATGATATCTTTTTTAAATATGACATTCATTACTATTATTAATTAACAAATACGACGAGTAAATCCCATCCAGCCTCGTTGCTCCTAAACATGAGGACTCTAAGATCTTCTGCCAAAAGCATTCATGACATTGAAGGAACTCCCTGAGGTTATTCTTAATGTTATATAAGTACTGTAAGTAAATAGATTGGACTGTATGGACATTGTGCTTCAAAGAAGGTAAAAATATATACTACAATATTCTTGTTCATCCATATAATTCAGGATTGAGTTTGTTTTTTATTTGACAGATTATTAGAAAGTCTTTTTTTTTTTTATAACTGGAATATCAGGTTGGGTTGAAAAGGTTACCTAAGCTAAATGCTATCATTGTTTCCTTTTTATTTGTTGTTCTTTTACGTAACATGGCTCTGTACCAAATATTCAAATGAGTGTTCTTTTACAGAAGAGAACATCGTGTTCAATGTGTTCATGCAAGTAATGTCACTGATCTGCTTCGGTCACAGACATGAGACTTGTATTGTTCTGATAGAACAGTTTATAAAGTAAGCCCGAGGTGATGTGGAGGTTAATCAATTATTTGACAGACAGAAGCAAAGTGATTTTATTTCACATAAACTGCACCAATCGTCCAACAATATTTTTTATTTATTTATTAAAAATGGCGCATATATATACATACACTATATTGCCAAAAATATTGGGTCACCTGGTCATAAGTATGTGATTTTTGAGCATTGCATACCACATTTAGTCCCAATTTGCTCTTATATTTCCCTCCACTCTTTTGGGAAGATGTTCCACTACATTTTGGAGTGTGCTTATGGATATTTGTCCTGGGCCTGGGGGTGCAGTAGGGATGATATCAGAGCTCTATAGCAGGGCACTGAAGATCTTCCTCTCAAAAGAATGTAAACCAGATCTTCAAGGAGTTTACACATGGGCATTGCCATGCTGGAGCAGGTTTGGGTTTCCAAGTTTAAGTGAATGCAAAATTGTATTATACTGCATCCAAAGAGATTCTATGCAATTGTGTGCCTCCAGCTGTAACAATTTGGAAAAGAAGCACATATAGCAGGAAAGGTCAAGTGACCTTATACTTTTGCCTATATATATATATATATATATATATATATATATATATATATATATATATATATATATATATATATATATATATATATATATATATATATATAGTCTTTTTTCTTTTTTTCTTTATTTATTGTGGAACATTCAGAAAATCTAACAATTACGAATAATTTATGAGAAACAGTTCATGTTATCTGTGTCCTCATCAGCATCTTTATGCTTTTACTGATTTCTGACAAACTGCTGATACTGACGACTTCTTACATGATAAGCCTCCAAATAAGTCAAGCATTTAACACAAAATACCACTATAGAAATCGTAATATAATAAAACTGTTGTCAATGCTGCTGTTATTATGAAGAAATTTACCAATCAGAATCGAGAATTCAACAGTGCTTTAAGTACAATGGTACAGATTTGTTAGTAATGAGATTTTTTTGTTCTTGTTGTTCTTATGACTAGATACAGGTGTAGTGGTTTAAATAGTAAAATGCTGAATATGCATTTGGTGCGTTACAGAAGAAGCTGATGGTCTCTGGTACTCACTTCGTATAAATAATTAATGGGTTAATGGCATTTGAATGGACATTAAAGAAAACATTAAAGTCATCTGCTCTTATAGAACCACAATATATGAAAGTTATTAATAAAGCAATCATTAAATCTCATTGTAAATGAGATCCTACTATTTTTTTTTTATAGTTTTTTTTTATATTTCTAGTCAGTGAATTAGATCATTTCCTGGTTCTTTGACTGGCATGTCCTTGGCTGCCAGAGTTATGTGACAGACCTAATAGGAAGACAGTTATATGACCGACCTACTTTAACATGGAACTGCTCTCAAAGGTAAAATATAAGTCCAGAAAATAATAAGACTAATCTAACAAGTAATAAATGGTTCTAAGAAGCATAAAAAAAAGCAATGTTTATAAAAAAGATAAAACCAAAAAAATAATTGTAATCAATTTATAGTTATTTCTGATGTTGAGGAATGTTAAGGTTAACACGTATCAACCGTTCCCTCACCATCCCAGGTCTCATTTATATAAAAATATATGTATATTTTTTTAGTTTTCTCTATAACACATCACCAGTACCACCTTATCAACAACTACTAAACGTGTTTTTAAACTCCATTTAGTGCCACACCAGCCCCATGCTTTTCTTGACTAAATATAAATTCCCAGTCGTAGGCAATATCAAATTATATCTCTTAAACAACATGCTGTCTGTGGTGGGGATTCTTCTAGAGCATTTCGTACCTTTCTGTTTAGAATAATCATGCCAGGTTATGTAAAGACAGGATTGCATGACAGACCGTATTATGGAAGCAGGGTTATGTGACAGATCTAATAGGACGACGGTTATGTGACGGACCTACTTTTGGAACCGGTTCTAAGGAGGAACTGCTTCCTGTGAACATGTATCAATAGAAATGAAGTAAAAATAGATAAAGTATGAAGGAAAAGAGAGGCTCTGTGGGGAAGGTTTTATGGGTTACACTCTGTTCAGTCTGAAGCATTGTACAGGTTGTTACATTGCTATGCATTTAAAAAGGCTGTTATATAAAAACTTATAAAAACACATGTATACATAACTTTTTGGGGGGAGGGGGTGATTGACAGGGCAATCTGAGGTGGTGTAGGGTAGTCAACACTAGTTGTGTTATCTCCTACTTTAAGGTTACACAACCCGTGTGTGTCATTATATAAGTGAGCTACATAATGTGCCAATGGGAGGAGGCTTTGGAGGTCACGTGTGGTGTAGTGGGCGGGGCTATAGCGAGGTGTTTATTGTTATGTAGCTGGGTGGATGGAGCGCTTCTTCTCCCGGTTTACTGATCTTCATCTTTTGTTTTTATTATAAAACTGGTGACGATGATGATGATGCTGATTATGTAGCTAAGGCGTGTCATGCTGGATGAAATGGACTCCTCGGACTGGGTTTGGAGGGGCTTTCAGAATGGAAAGGCGACGCGTCGGAAAGCGGGGAGAGGAGACGAAAGCGCGAGCGCGCAGGGTCGTGCGGAGGACAGCCGTGACCGGAGGAGCGCGTGCTTTCTAGGGGGACCGCGGGACGCACCGATTAGATCGTCGGCGTCGCCGTTGCGTGTCGCTCGCGCCTGAAACGTGACCGCGATCCACCGGTTTAACGCTTTTGTCTCGTCTGGCCAGTGTGTGTGTGTGTGTGTGTGTGTGTTGAACCACAAGACCACGTTCCTGTTCTCACCCCCCCAATCAAGATCAATGGTTCTACAAGTGGCGTCCCGTGTAGCGCAGACCCCGGTGTGTGTGTTTGGAAAGAGAAACAGTGTGAGCTAGGGAGATCTGGATTGTGAAACATTTACGTAATTAATAGGCGATTAAAGAAGGAGGGAGTGCGCGTGCGATCCGGTTAATGACCTCACGATTCATTAGGGCGTTTGAATTACACTTGTGACGTCACTCTGCCCTGGACAGCATGAGGGAGGTAGCGTTCGGAATCGTCACCAAATAAAACCTGGGACTTGGACTCGATCGGTTTTGTTTATTATTGATTCCCGTGTTCAAATAATAGAAACATTCAGTAAGAATGGACACCGGGATTCAGAGTTCTGCGGAGCATTTCGGGCGCGAGCCCAGCTCCCCGGGTGTGTGCGCGGAAATGCTGGAAGTGGCTGAAGAGGCATGCCGCGCCGGGGATTACGAGCTGGCCGTCGAGATCTATTCGTCCCAGCTGTCCGAGCTCCACAAGCCCGACCGGGGACTTTGTCTCCGCAAAGCGGACGCTCTGGCCCGCGCCGGGCGGATCGCCGAGTCTCTGGACTCGTACTGCGTCGCCGCGGACCTGCAGCGGCTCCGAGCGGAGGAACTGCGGCCGCTGGTCGAGAGCATCGCGCGCTCGCTCCGCACCAAGGAGCCCCCGCAGCCGGTGGCCGCCACCTGCTTCGACCGGGACGAGCTCGACGACGGCGTGCACGCGCTCGATATGTTCTCGTGCCGAATCTGCCGGGGTCTTCTGTCCGAGCCCACCACGCTCGTGTGCGGCCACACGTACTGCAAACGGTGCTTGGAGGACACCGTGGTCCACGAGTGCAAATCGTGCCGCGCCAGTCTGAGCGGATCAGGGTGCACCATTGGCCTCCGGGCCAACGTGATCCTCAGCGGCCTGCTCGACAAGTGGTTCGAGGCGGAGAGTAAATGCAGGAGGTTCTGGCTCGAGGGGGAGAACTTGTGGAAGAAACAAGAGCTGCAGGGTGCCCTGGAGAAGTATAACCAAGCTGTGGAAATAGGTAAGGGATTTCAGTGATTGATGATGTACACGTGTGTGTGTGTGTGTGTGTGTGTGTGTGTGTGTGTGTGTGTGTGTGTGTGTGTGTGTGTGTGAAAACCTGCAGCATGTATTGCTTGACCTACTTCTCCTGGTAACAGTTATAAAACATCTAGAAGAGCTTTTAGGACATTTTTCTAAAAATAACTTGTGCCCTCAAATTTACCAGACTAGATCACACAGCATCCAGTCCTTCATGATGCCCCTTTGTTATAGCTCATGTGTTATGTTATGCATCATCCACCTGTTGAATTGACTTTATTTCAGGAGCAGACTGTGGCTTTGCAAATCATCCATTGCCCTATAATGCACAAGGAGACATTAAATAAGTGTTTGACTATTAAATAAAAACCAGTAGCAGACACTTACAGGAAGGGTCCAGACAGAAGGTAGTAATTATAGTAGCGAGTAATTAAAGGATTAATATGAACTACAGATATGTACTCCTAGGAAATAGCCTGCACTGAGCCTGTCTTCATACGTGGGTCAAAGACGGAAAGGTTCTTCATGCATTTATTTAAAAAAAACTTATATATATTAGAGAACGTTCCGAAAGGAAGAAAGCGAGAGATCATAGATTTTATAGATAGATATATAATGATAAAACTTGCAAAATCGAAAATGAATCGAAATAGTATCGGAAGGCAAATCTTTTTTTTTTTTTTCTAAATTATAAATTCACTGTAATTATTGCATTTAAATGAATCATTGCTTATGATTTTTTTCTTGATCTTTTGAATTTCTGTTGATTGCATTTGATGCATATTAAACCCCCTTTTTTTTTTCTTTTTTTTTAATTATATTTTGAAAACCCTTTCAGCATCCAACCCATACAGACTCATCTAATTTTAGCTTTAATTATGCAGTGTCAGGAGAATTCAAGTGTCAGGATCGTGTTGATGTCCCATGACTTGATTCTTAATAAAAAGTAAACGAGGTCGTATAGGTGCTTCTTTTAAATCATGATTTGAAGGGGGTCAGTGCAATGCTGGGGTTAGCAGAGAAATCTGCTTTCTATTCAGCACGCCTGCATCCTGTTTCTGTCTGCTATCTGCTAATGCCTGACCTAATTCAGCCCATCAGGCCCTATATTCTGACCCGTTTGTGTAAGGGAGATGGGTGGAAAGAGACGAGAACTCTCATGCAGTTTGAGTAATGGTAAATACACAGGAAAAAATATGTGACTAGCATTTCCAGCAATGTAAGTCTGGATGGTTTTTTTTGTTAAATACAGATCAGATGCTTTTAATTGTCTCCAGGGCCCCTATTAGACAGATCTGTATCTATACTTAATATACTTAATTTTTCAGGGAATTGAATAGAACAAAAATAATGACTGTGAAATGTACCGAAGAAAATAAACATCGGTCTATATTCAGCCACATCGCTACAGAACAAGAACACGGCGATCTCTAAAATATGTTTTTCTGGCTCACGTAAAGCGTCCTCTCGCTCGTCATGCTTTCCAAGCGAACGTTTCCGCCAGTGAAGCTGCTTTTAAAGATAGACAGTCTGAAATTCTGTCAACATGAAGTATTTGATTATGCACCTTTTCTGATGGGCCTAGTCAAAGTGGTTAAGCAATCGGAAAACCGTCTTTAGTCAAAATGTTTAGTTTAAAGTCTGATTACTTTAACTCGCTTGAAATGAGTTTTATAAGCTCACTAGAACAATCAGGATTTCAATATAATTATAAATTCCCCCTAAAAGAAAACCTGGGAAATGTTCACATTGAAAAAAACAAAACTAAAAAACCAACGATGCTGCAGATATCTTTCATATCCTTACGTCTATAGAGAATCAGGGCTTTCCTGCTTGGCTGTCAATCAATTCAGAGATCTCTACTGAAGTTCCTTCGAAATTACAGACTATACCCAAGTGTGGTATTGTGCAGCTTGGGACTTAGCCTTTCTGTTCTTCCTGCTATCGTTTCCTCTTTTCACTAAAGGAGCGTGTAGGCGTTCATATTGGCGTGTTCGCCTCATCTAATCTCTCAACATGCGGACGAAGGCGGCCAGTGAGTAAACACATAAGCTCAATTGACACTCGGCGCTGGAAAGCAGCCCGACTGTGGGATTCGCAAATTTTTGAACATGACAGCTTAGCTTTAAAAGCAACCGGTCATGTGCCTAGTCACAGGTTTGCACATTAGTTACGCTTCAACCGGGCGTTCGAGGAAAATGCAACGAGTAAACAATGGTGGGGGGATTTGTATCTTTTGTTTTAGAAAAATCTAGAAAAAGTGACGGACATCGATAGATAGCGAATGAAACGTCATATTTTGGGAACTTGAGAATTGATCTGGTTCCTGTTAGGATGCGCTACATTTCTGAAGTACATTTTGATCCAAGAAGCTGAACGGTTTAAATCAGTTCTTAATATATTGTTTGCTCTCCGTTCATTGTAGTAGCGCAGAGTACAATTTCGGCTTTATTGAGGGAGAAAGAGGCTCTAGAGGGAACATTGTGTTTTTGGTATATCTGGTATAAAACAGGGTTCAACTCTAAACAAGCTTATGTTACATAAGGCCGGGGTCTTATCATGAGCTGTTTGATCTAACTTTACCCTGATACCATATTAAAACCTGATGCTTAGATAAGATGTTCTCACACCGGCCAACCCTGTTTTTTTTGGGAATGTGTAATGACAGTGAGGTTCTGAAGTAGTAAACAGGTCCTTGTGGTGAAGCATTAGTGAGCTACAGTATCTTACAAAAGTGAGTACACTCCTCTCATTTCAGCAACCATTTTAGTGTTTCTTCTCCAGAGACAATACTATAGAAATGAAACTTAGAAATATTTCAGACTAGTCAATGTGCAGCTTGTATAGCAGTACAGATTTACTGCCCTCTAAAAATAACTTGACATACAGCCATTATTGTCTAAAAAGCTGCCAACAAATGTGAGCGAACATGTTAAAACTGTGTCCAAAGTGTCAATATTTTGTGAGCACCACTGAATTCACCAGAGCTGCACAGGTTGTTGCTGGGATCCTCTTCCTTTTCCTCCATAATGACATCGCTATTATCGTTATTATGTTAGAAAACTGGCGTTTGGCCCAGTTTCTGAGGGGAGGGAATCATACTCTGCTTCAGAATTCCACAGTACATGTTGGAATCCATGTTTCTTTCAATGAACCACAGCTCTTCAGTACCAGCAGCACTCATGCAGCCTCAGACCATGATGCTACCACCACCATGCTTGACCATAAGCAAGACACAGTTTTATCTAGTTTATAGGTCTCATCAGCCCACAGGACATAGTTCCAGTAATTCATGCTCTCGGACAGGTTGTTTTCAGTGAACTGTTTGCAAGCTTTGTCTGTTTTCTGAAGCAACTTCTGCTCCTGACGCACAGCACAAGGACTTAACTTTTTTGATGGACCCTTGCAAGGTCTGTTCCAAGTGAAACCCGTCTTTGAAAACCTCTGTATGACCCTGGCCACTGCACTGTAACTCAGTTTCAGGGTGTTTCCGATCTTCTTATAGCCGAGGAGAGAGCAACAATTCAAATTCTCTAATCCTCAGAGAGTCTTTGCCATGAGGTGCCATGTTGAACATGTGTTCAGTAACAAGTGGTCAGTATGAGAGAATTGTACTCAAAGCACCACATTTTAACTGTTTTAATACAAGATACACAAATTGGTATGGTCCATACAAAAAAAAACTAAACATGAAAAATAGGACTTGTAGCTTTCCATGGTATTGTCCCTTGAAAATATATACAAAAATGATTGATTGAAATGTGAGGGGTGTTTTTACTTTTTGCTCACTTTTTGTGAGACACTGTATATGCTGGGATTATTTTCTGTATATGGATGAAATGTGCCAGGTGTTCAGATGAGCGATTCCAACTGGTGACGAAAGAAAAGGAAAAAACAAGAATAAATGAACGGAAAAACAACGAGGGCAGACGCTTCTGGACATATGTGTTGCTTACTCTGTGGCATATTTACAAATTCCTGAATAATAAAAACCTCTAAATCCAAACACTCTAAGCCTAAAAGGCACCAGATAGTCAAGCGTAAACTGTAATAAAGGTAACATGTAACTGATGTGTCCTTTATGATTGTAAAACCGATTTTCTTCCTCTTTTCTTCCACAGCGTCCTCTATCGCTAGGTTGCTAGCACAGCGGGCTGAGCTGAACATGGACATGAAGAACTTTAACCAAGCGATCCATGATGCAGATAGTGTGTGTCGGCTTCTACCAACTTCACCAAAGGTAAGAATATAGACGAGGATTGAAGAGTTGAAAAAAACTCCTCCGCCAAGATTGCGTGCATGTGTTGGTCATTTTCCTGTGACCTCTTGAGCTCCCGTTCAGTTGCCTGCCACATTCAAAGATCAAGTGTTCTTCAGTCAGACTAAAGCCAAGTGCACACTGTGAGTTTGGCCACGAGTTGGTCGTACGCGACAAATTTCGAAAATTCCAAAAGATTCCTATAATCCTAGGCTAAAATCTGTAGCCTTTGATGGTTGGTTTTAAGGGTTCACCGACAGCATGTTAATGGGGGTTTGGATGGTTTTTGTCCTCCGATCAAATTCTGCCAGTTTCAGATTTCCGAAACGTTCCTGCAGTGTGACATCTGCAACGAACGTCAAACCGAGAACCAATAGGAGCGCTGAACCCGATGACGCAATCAGCGCAACAACTTTAAACCACCTCAGGGAAAATGTGGAAACGAGTCAGGTGGACATTACCGCAAGAAGAGTAACTTATTGAGGAGTTATGAAGGGAAAAGTGGAAAAGTTTAAAGAGGATTTCATTGTTAAGGCATTTCTTAAACAAAAATTAACGCCACAGGTCGTTTTTGCTTGCTGCAAGTTACCATCTGTGAGATGACGTGGGTCTGAACGCATTGTACACTTGGGTATAGTCTGTAATTTTGAGGGAACTTAAGTAGAGATCTCAGAATTGATTGACAGCCAAGCAGGAAAGCCCTGATTTTCTCTAGACGTCACGGCTCGATGACGTATAAACTCAGACGAGTCTTTTTCTTGTGTGCACAGTGTGAGCCCGACGTAAGCCTACTTAGAAAGAATTAACAGTCGTTTTTCATCCCAACTGAACTACTTCATGTGTTCTTGTTCTCTCTCTATAGTACCTGATTGCACATTGTTATAACCTTACAGCAAAATCATAGAACTGGATTTTAGCTTATTACAAATGAAACGCATGTGATGTATAGGATGATGTGAAAAACGGTTTATAAATACGTGTTAAAGCAAATTGAATGTATTCGCTAAGAAACCACAATGACGGAAATTGTATTAATTTGCAAACAAAGAAAGAACTGCAAAGTAAATGAAAATTAGCACTCAATTCTCCTATAACAGCACATTATTTCTGGCTGAGTATATAAGAATAATAATACTAAATTATAATATAGTTGATGAATATATTTGACCGATGTTTGGCTACACGACTGGACAAAATGTGAACGGTGCAGTCACGTGTTCTGGAAAGGCATTTGGCTAGATTTTCGAGCATCGCTGTGGAGATTTGTGTTCAATCCACTGTACCAGTATTGGTGCGATCAGCCTGGGGTGCAGTCAGCATTCCATCCTGAGTTCATCTGCACAATCTCTACAATCCATTCAAGGTTTTTTTTATTAGTCTTTGCTTTCATTAGTCGCCATGTCTTTGCTTGCTTTGTGCGCGGAAACGTTGTCACGCTAGAACAGCTTCAGCTCTCTTCGTTCCAGTGAAAGGAATTTCAAATGCAACAGCATACAAGGTCTTTACAGTGGTGTGTTTCCAAGTTTGTGGTAACAGTTTGAGAAAGAGCCACATATGGGTGTGTAGTTCAGGTGTCAATATATGGTAGGTCATATAGTGTACACACTTGTCTGTCACATTGCCAGGTCGAGCATTGTCCTGTTGATTTGTATTTCACTTCAATTCATTTAAAACATTCTTGGAGAGACCCTGCTCAATCCAAGGGCATGTGGAATGAGTGGAAGAGGCAAGGCTTTCAAGATGGCAAATAATTTTTCAGAACATTTGCCCAGATCATTCCAGCTGACCCACAAACTTTTTTACTGGGGAGAAATGATGTGCCCCAATGCCCTTTTTAAAAATGTTTGTATTTTTTCTAGCAAATTGCATAAAAGACAGCTTACTAATACAGTCTCCACTGTAAGTATTGGAACATCAGGGCTTTCTTTTTTACTGTACACTAATGGGTTGGAGCTCAAAAGACGATAAATCAGAATTTGAGCTTTCATTTCCTGATCTAAGACCCCAATATCTTCTGCGCAAGAACTGGACTTGCTGTTCCAATATTTTCGAATGATACTGTATAATATGCACTATATCAGGGGTGCCCAATATTTCCAATGTGTGCAATCCAAAAAAGAATTTTAGACGTTCATCTATCCTATTCGTCTATGGCATTTGTTACTTGATTGACGTACGGGGAGGCCAGTCTGAGCTCTCTTCTCTTCTAACGCACAAGATAAGTGGCTCCACTTATTTATGTGAGGCAGCCTTTACTCCCAAATGGAGATTATTAAATCCAAATCCCATTTCATTGGGCTGTGCAACCATGGCTGACTCCTTTTAGTGCAAGCCATCAGTTCAGGGTAGTGACCATAATTGTGTAAGGGTTCCTGCAAGGTATGCCAACATATATATCATCTATAGAATCTAGAAAGTATACTCGGGGTGTGTATATATACTGTTCTTCCCAAAACTGCTACCACAAGGGTGGAGGCACTCAGTTGTATAGGATGTATTTGGATGCAATGTTTTTCCTTCACTTTGAACTTTTAGACCCAAACCTATTCCAGAACGACAATGCCTTTATGCACAAAGCCAGCTCCATGAAGAAGGTTTACATAGGATGGCGTCTTATGATCAGGCGTCCACATACGTTTTGTCAATAAAGTGTAATCTGATGAAAGAATGCTGCAGGATTTTGTGTCTGTGTAATAAACATGGCACAAGCCAAATGAGCACACAAAGCACAAGGCAACTGATGCGGCAGGGTATGGTTTTAAATCTGTATTTCTGAATATGCAAATAAGATATGGCTCTTTCTTGCACCCTGTGCTGTAGTAGTAATGGTAGTAGTTGAAAAGGTGGCTGTAAATCTGCTAGTATCATAATAATCCTAGTTTAGACTGTGACATTTTGCTTGATATAAAAATAGCCTATTTGGTGCTCGACTGTATGATCCTTTAATATTTGTGTACTTTAAAGTGTGACCAGTAAACAAACATAAAAAAGATTTAACCATAAAAAAAATATACAGGAATTATATTGCTGAATAAACTACGTTTTTCTTTTTACACAGTAAAAGAACCGAATGGAATTGCTGATTGCTGTAATTTGGCCCAAATGATGTTTTTTTTTTTTTTTTTTTATCAGTTTGCAATGCACTGATCATTTTGTTGTCAAACTAATCTACATTAGATTTCACGTTCTTCCGGTGCGGCTGGGAATTCTTTTACTCCCAGTGTGCTAAATATTCAAGTAAAACATTGTCAAATGGGCAGCGAACCCACTCAGGTGACTTTAGTCATATAACCAGTCATTATATTCAATTCTTTTTCATTGCCCTTTAATTCTTTGAAAGCTAAATAAAGTTCAAATTGACTAGATACCAATTTTATCCTTTATAACATTCAGATCCCCGGTCAGGGAACCAACCAGCCACTCTTAGTGCCGGTCCCAAGCCCGGATACATGGGTAGGGTTGCGTTAGGAAGGGCATCCAGCGTAAAAACATGTGCCAAATCAAACATGCGGATGATTCGAGAAACCGAAAGAAAGTTTTATTACCTGAACTTGTTCAAGATATTTATTTTTTTTTTTTTTTTTTTATAAGTATGAAATAATTCACAGAGTTTAATTTTACTTTATAGCCCTCTACAAGGTGATTCACCCGCAAGGCAAACATTGACTGACTGACTCGTTAAAATTTGTGTTTATATAAACAAATGTATAGTTTTCTATAGAGTACAATCGTAAGAAATGCACAAGAGAATTTCACAATTCATAAGAAATTCTTTTGTACAAAAGCTTTGAAATGAAACAAAGAATACAGGCATTATTTTGATTTTGTTAAATTATTTTTTGCCCCCAGGCCTACTACCTTCGAGCCAAAACGCTTTGCTGTGCAGGCCGCAGAGAAGAGGCATTACAGGAGTATTTTATTTGTGTAGCACTCAAGCCAGACTGGACATGTGTTAAATCTGAGGCACAGAAGGTAAGCTTGATCTTAAATTGTTTCTATTGTCCCCCTTAACATTACTCCTTGCAGGTTGTAGTTTGTAATCTCATGCTGTTAAAAATGTTGTTTCTTCTCAGTGAAAAAAACATGGTCTTGGGTAATGGTGCACTTTTTTTCAGAGAACTGTTCCTAACGTCCTGCTTCTGTATTTTCTGCAGATCTTGAGCGAGATGTTTTCGTCTATCTTTCAGAACGACGGTCTGGTCACTCGCCTTCATCCGCTTCAAACCACAAGCTCATCCCCTCGCATTAAACCTTCATCACTCCTCAGCTCTCTTCACTTTCCTCTGATGAGGGACAGAGCAAGAGCTGGCTGCTCCAAAGTGCGTATACACACAGACACACTTTGAATTCATGTCAGTAACACATGATGGTGCACAGTGAAGAGCAAAAGCTTGTAAAGTAAAGTGAAGCAAATTAATGATGATAAGGAAATGAGGAAGGAAAGGCTCGAGTCTGTCCGTAATTTGTCAGAAAACCTTCAGTGCTTACCTTGTTACCTTGAATCCTGACACTTTTGTGGTAGAAAGCGTAAATGAACGCCTCTGTTACAAAGCATTTGCACTGGAGACTCCATCCAAAAAGACCTAACATCTCCTCAAAGTAAAATGAACTGTATCAGTAACCACACCTTCTTTTTTCCCCAATCCATGTGTGCACCCGATTCCAACCAGATGAGGACAGATTCCCTTTTGAGTCTGGTTCCTCTAAAAGTTCCTTCCTCATTTCCATCCCAGAGTTTTTCCTTGTCACAGTTACCACTGGCTTGCTCTTTAAGGATACACTTAAAACTATAAGGCACAAATATTCATAGATCTCTTTATATCTGCAAAGCTGCTTCGGGACAATAATCATTGTTAAATGCGCTATACAAATAAATATGAATTTAATAGAACCATAAAACACCTTCTGTAAGTTGTTACTATGGAAACAACACCAGCAGAAAGTGTTCATGTCACTGGTAGCAAATGAATGAAACCCTTTTGACCAATCAGAATGTTCAAGTAGCATAAATGGTGAAAAGGTGTATGTTAGGATGGTAATAATTTGAACTGCATGTGCATCTACATGTCACTCCATATTTGGTCTCAATGTTTGCACTTTTTGTATAGTTACATAAAGATAAAAAAAAAATCAATTTCCTCAGCATAGTGACACTCAACCGGTGTACGTGTTTTCTCCTCACAGGATCCTGCGCTCAGTAGTAATAAAGCTTGTGAAAGGTCAAGCTCCTCGTCCTCAAATCAGCCAGAGAGCAGCAGAGACGAACCCAAAAGCCTGGCAGCTGTGCTCTCCTCTTTCCCTGTAGCTCCTAGTGTTAAGAGAAAGTGCTTGGATGATGACAGTGCCTTTGTGCCTCCCAGCAAGATTCTCAAAGCAGGTATGTGCTGAAAAATACAGTTGTGACATTTTACTAAATGTTGGACTGTACAGTTTTAGTTAGGAACTCTCGATGTCCTGAACGTGAGCTAGACGTTGATAGAATGTTCCTGTGCAATAAAAAAAAAAGTAGCCAATTTTCCTCAGATTAGAATTAGTTATTTTTTTTTATTATTTGTCACTTTCTTTTAACTCCTGCTTCTCTTTTCTTTCATTCATTCACATGTTTTTTGACACGTGCAATGTGTACAGATACATTTTGTACCTTTTAACTACTTCCTGCACACGTTGTGTAACTGTACCTAGTGTTATATAGTTAAGGAACACATTTTTCGCATAGTTTTCGAATGACGTAGCGCTCTGTCCTAGAACATTCCGTCCTACAAAAGCGTTATTCAAAACATTATCGCGTGGATTATTCCGACTAGAATTACCGGATCGAATGTCTTTGTTGCTCTTATTGCTGATCGCATGACTGCTTGTGCATTCTGCCATGCTTTTCTGCTCACCATGGCTGTAAAAAGTAGGTATTTTCACAACCTTTCTTGTTTGCCTCAACTTATTTGAATATTCTCCTCTGACCTCTCGCTTATGAACGAGGGGTTACGTCTTACAAATGAGCAGCTCACTGCCTATTATTCACACCATTCTGTGTGGCAGATGAAGGCATTTATAAAGCAGTAATTAGGAAAAAGGCAAAATAGACGCCCCAAAATGTGCGTCAAAATATTAGAGATCACCCGATAGTGGATTTTACCGATAGCTAGGTCGGATCATACTTGCTGATAACTGATAAATCATCCTATAGTTTTTAAAATGGATACTGAATTTATTTTTTTTAAACACTATTTCATGTAAAGTAGTAGAACTTTTTTACAAAAATAAAGAAAAAACTGTACTGAATCAAAGAAAATGTGCTAAATAAATATTGTGCTATAAATTATAAAATTGATAAATTAGAAATAATAAACATAATCTAGTTCTCTCCATGCATCGCGCACTCTCCATGCAGCCCGTAGTCTCGTGATTAATCAGCAAAACAGATGAAAATATCAACCTCGGATAAAGAGGTGTCAAAGTTTTAACAGATGTAGTACATTTTTTCTTTCACCAGTTTCAAAAAAATCTCAGTTTTGTGGTTCTGATGTCAAACACTTGTTTTCTTCAAACGCAATATGAGTAAATAAGCTTCGTGAAATGGTTATATAGATATTGTGTGTGTGTAAAAAAATAGATGGAGGAGTGAAGGGATTTATTTATAAATTTTTTTTGAAGTAAAAAATATTTTTATTATGCATTGATTATTAATCATGCAAACAGATAGTATTCACCATACCTACCAATCATATTCAATGGTTTCTCTTTCCATCGTTTTCTCTTAGATCCATCCAGCTCCTCACAGACAACTCCTGTTCCACACGGGGCGAGGATAGTGCCGTCTCATCTTTTGGACAGTGCAGACATGGAATGCTCTCTGTGCATGAGGTAACCTCTTCAAATTTGATACATTATTGTTTATGTCGTTTTGTCTTTTGAGTGTAAGACTGTATTTGTATCAGTTCTTGTATCTATGTACTTGTGAGTTTGTCTTTGTCTGTATCTGTTTTTTGTGTCTTTGTCTCTTTGCCCTTGTGTCGTCTTCTTTGTTTATTGCGTGCACCCACACACGTACACGCTGTCGCACTTTAAATAGTGGGAGATGGGAACAGTGTGTCCCTGAGAGTCCATTAAAGAGCACTGACGTTTGCTGATCATGCAGCAGCTCTCAGTCAATGTCTCTGTCAGCCAGCAGCTTCATTATATTTAAAGAAAAGAGCTTTATCCTGTGCACAACGTGCTCAGTGCACAAAAACACGCCGCTAGGTTTCACTCGACAAACGCGCAAATATATTTGTAAAGCGTTTCTACATCTCTTTGGGCATATCCGTTACAACGGTGAGCCATTGGGGGTGTCGGGCTTCGGTTGTACCGGAAAGCGAAGAGAATCGGATTGCGATGATCAGATTAGAGTTTTTAACTGTCAGGGTGCCATTTTTATCTGAAGGCTGCGATGGCATACACACTACAAAAATTATCCTCCTAACGGTGTGTTCTGCAGAATGAGCGTCATAGATGGGATGTGCAGGTTGGCTCCACGTGTCTGAGCAAGCACGTGTTCACTGGTTGGTAGTTGTCGGGCGTTCGGTAAGAGCTGAATGGTGGGTGGGAATTGGCAGGCTGAGAGAAATACACACAGGTGTGTGTGTGTGTGTGTGTGGGGGGAACCTGAAAACAATCACTTCAGTAATACAATCCGCGAAGCCACAACGCAATGTCCGAATGCTCCACGTGACAACGTTTTGCGGAAGATTTTCTGGAACGGAATGTTCTCAGACGGAGCACGATGTCATTCGAAAACTATGCCACAAACGTGTTCTTTCAGCTAATTATAAACACTAGGTACAGTTACACAACACAAGGTGATTAAAGGTAATCGAGTGCACTCTCTGTCCTCCGGTTTACTAGGTTGTTCTACGAGCCTGTCACCACTCCCTGTGGACACACCTTCTGTCTCAAGTGTTTGGAACGCTGCCTGGATCATAACCCCAACTGCCCTCTATGCAAAGAGAACCTTTCAGAGGTACTGATGTCTTCATACATGTGGGTTCCTCATTGTACATGTGTCCTGTAGCAATGCGTTTGATGAACAAGGAAGTTGGCTTAAAAGTACACCAGATCGGACAGTGAACAGAACGTTCAGTATATTGAAATGTGTGTGTTTATTTCCTCCCCACTTTCCGTATCTTTTCCCTACTTTTTAGTTCGAAGGTTTTCTCTCGTTATGCTATCGAATATGCTATTTTATTAATTGCACAACGTGTTGTATACACTAAGGTGTTGTAACGAATTTTAATGGTTTCCAGTTGTTGTTTAAGACAACTGTCAGTAATGTTTACTATACTGCAGCTATAGCAACCGGTCTTCATTCGGAATTTAGGATTAGCAGCAAATGGGAACTTGAACCAAATCTCCCTCATAAAGCTGGAGGTATAAAGAGGATTTAGATATGATTTATGATTGAGTTTTGATTTATGTTCCACTTCCAGTTGTAATTCAAATCACAGGGTTATAGAACTGCATTATTGTTTCTATAGTAACAACTCGTTCTCAAAAGAATCTCTAAACACCAAAAGAAAAAAAAAAAAAAAAAAAAAAAGGCTGGTGAGCTGCTATAATGCAAGTGATAATAAGAACCAAGTGTTTTTGGATTTTCTACAACTTTAAATATAATTATTAGTGATTTTGTTAATGAAAGTCCTGTGGTATAAGGGAAATAAAACACTTTTTTTTTTTTGTCTGGTAGTAGGTACCTTTTTGTTGATTGTTGCTAACGGCAGACTGTGTAAACTCTGGGTTGCCAAACACCACCAACCTGACCAGTTTTGAGTGGAACGTGGAGTTACTTATACACTTTGTATAGAGGGTTTAAGGGACAGAAATATGGTGAAATGCGAGGTCTCTCTAGGGGAGCATGCAACTCGGCTAGGACTCGAATTTAGTCTTTGCTAGATTTATTATGCGTTTAAACACCTCAGTACATCCTGTACCAATAGTAATTTCTCATCCTGAAGCTAAAATCTGTTTTATAAGGTAGCTCATTATTTTTCAAAACACCACAGTAGTATGCCAAATGCACTTCTGGGTCCATCCAAGACCTATTCTGCAAATCTTCCTAAAAGTGAATCAATGTAATATTTTACAAAATTGATTCTCTCTCAAATAGACCTAGAAAGCAAGCGTGTTAGTAAATAATCGTGTTACTGATCATTTTACTGTCAGTTTTACATCAGTACTGGGTAGGTTCAGGTAGACCCATCGGATAGTTTGTGGTCCATTTTACCAATCAAATATTCTGTATGGGGTTCACAAGTAGCCATGCTCAGACCGCTAATAGTTTCATTATGCAAGTTATTGGCTTATCTTGGTTTCAGAATTATTAGATGTGATGCACACTTGGAACGATGTGTTGAGGTGCTACATACTTGTTTACTGTGTAAAAGGTAAAACATGAAACAGTAGGCACGTTTACATGCAGCATTGTGATAGGTTTAAAAGTCCAATCCGAATGAAAATGCTCCATATTAAACACCTCAATCGGAAAAATGCCCAAACCAAGTGGAATTGTAATGGTTCAAGAGGGGTGGGATAAACCTTTCTATAAACTGAAGTAAATAAAAGATTCTGCCATGTAAACGCTTTAAACCGATTGTATACAAACCTTTTTATTTCTTTTTTTTTTAACGGATTGATTTGCCATAAAACGTTTTTTTCGCACAGCTTTCGAGTTTGTATAAAAAACATCCGCGAAGCGCATTATCAGCAGAATTAGATTTCTGACAGTCTCTTCTTCTGGGCCGTATGTCCTTCTACCAGTCCACAAAGTGTGAATGACTGCCAACTCGTACAAAAGTTTCTATTCCAGGTCACTAAATTCCAGCAATACAACCCACTCCCACCAGTCCTTACTATGGACCTTCTTCCACACGCTTCTGCTTTTCAGAGGTGGGATGGGTAGTATTGAAAAGCTCCTTAGAGCATAGTTTTCTGCACCCGTCTTTTCCTCATACTTTCTAGCAGCAGTATGTCTACAAATTCACTCTGTTGCTTGATTTAAGAGCAACACTTACATCAAAAATAGCACGCGTAAGAAATAATGGAACTCCATGTTGACAGGAATAAAAAGTGCCAAACAGGACTACAGGCTTATGTGCGCATGTCACAAAGCACCAGTGCATGTAAACACCATATCGGATTAGATAACGTCTCTTGTAAACAGTACAACAAATCTTTCAGTCAGAATGATAAACTCAATGATAAAAAAGCCTAAATGTAAATGTGGTTACTGTGGATCGACTGATTAAATGCTGATTGTTTTGGTTGTAATTGCAGTTTCTGGCCACAAGAGGGTATAAGAAGACCTTCCTGATGGAGGAAGTCATTCACCGCTACCTGCGCGAAGAGCTGGAGGAGAGGAGGAGAGTGCACGAGGAAGAAATGAAAGAACTGTCAAAGTGAGTCCAAACCTTCTTCTAACGTGTTATATACGTCCACATGTAGGCAGCAAGGAGGTTTTCTTATGTCGGGTGTCGTGTCTATGAATGCCTTTATTTTCCAGAGCACTGATATGTTTAAGTTCACTAATAAAAACGACAGAGCCGTCCTTGTTTTGCCAATATACTTTGTTCCAGCTTATTAAACCAAGCTCAGTTCCAATAAAAGCTGCATGTGAGCCGTAAGACTGTTCTTGCCTGAAGTCCCGAGTGTGACTTTATTGGTGTGTCATGCTACAATAATCTTTTATATTACACTCTTTCACTCCAGCTTGAACCAGGAAGTTCCTATCTTTGTGTGCACCATGGCATTTCCCACAATCCCTTGCCCGCTGCATGTATTCGAGCCACGCTACAGGCTGATGATCCGCAGGGCCATGGAGACTGGAACCAAGCAGTTCGGCATGTGCATTTCAGACGAGCTGAAAGGGTAAGTGGTGCCAAGGCGAAAATTTTCGTCTTGTCGTTTGTCACTTTTGATATACAACGACGACACAGGACTGCACGAAACACTCAAAACGGTCAAGTAAATTTTGTTTCGTTTGTCAGGTTTGCCGATTACGGTTGCATGCTGGAGGTGAGAGGCGTGAAGTTCTTCCCTGACGGACGCTCTGTGGTCGATACAATCGGCATGTCTCGCTTTAGAGTGCTCAGCCATGGCCAGAGAGACGGATACAACACAGCCAAGATAGAATATTTGGAGGATAAAAAGGTGTGTGTGAAAAAGGTGTTTTGAAGGTTTTTGTGTTGGTGAATGAGAAAGAGAGGAAAATCCCAAGCCTTCCTTCCATCCTGACGTGTGTATGTGTGTAACTCCAGGTGGAAGGAGAGGAATTGACCGAGCTTCTGAAGCTGCATGACTCCGTGTACGATCAGGCCACAGCCTGGTTCACGTCTCTGAAAGACAACATGAAGAGCCAGATCCTTAGTCACTTCGGTCACCTGCCTGCCAAAACCCCTGAGCCACAGGTAAAACTGCATTCTGGGATTTTAAGACTTTTATTCCAATGTTTTTTTGTTTTGTTTTAAAAAAAAAAAGGACAACACATTCTTTTATCTACAAGGACTGTTACAAAGCTCTGACCCTGGAGTCGTCTTTCATAAGTGTTATATGAATGTCATATTGAAGACGATACATTAAATATGTCATCTCTTCATACCCACCTCGATTGTGCCAAAGGAATAGCCACCGATGCTGGCATGGCATTAAGCAATTAGCAAACAATTAGTTTTAGATTATGTTTTTCCCTCTTCATATTGGTTACATTGGCTAGTGTGAAAGCACACTTATGTTTCAGGCTGCAAAATTTATATTGGGTTTCTGTTGCTTATTAAAATATCGTAGTACTAATTATACTTAAAAATCATGTGTTAATCTGGTTTCTAGTTAACAGTATTCAAAAACCGTCAACAAGCACTTTATTAGATATTTGGGGGGGAAAATGGTATTTATTTGTCTGCATGTCTGAATCCAACCTTCTGAATGATGTAGGAACGACTGATTTGATTTGTGTTGATGTTTTTAGAGAAACCCCAGCGGGCCGGCATGGTGCTGGTGGCTGCTGGCTGTGCTGCCTCTCGAGAACAAAGCTCAGCTCACCATCCTCGCCATGACCTCACTAAAAGACCGACTCATCGCCATCCGCAGAGTGCTCATCTTCGTCAGCCGGAAGCGCCCCCGATGACCACGGTCTTCCTCGATCAGCACTGTCATAGTCATTATTGCTTCAGGAGCCACAAAGACAAAGGTAGCGGGCCACTGAAGAAGCTTGTCGAGTCTCATCATCTCTTCCGCGTACAGTCCGTGTTCATTTACAAAAGAAAAACTGAATGATTGACTGTAGCTAAAGAAAAAACCGAAAGAGGAAGCCCTGTGCTGATAACCGAATGCTGTGAACATGCCACTTCTGCTTTGTGCCTCGTACATGTTTAAGGCCGACCAAATGCATCTCATGGGCTTCCGGTATTTTTTTTTTTTATTACTGGTCCACTGGCCTGCTTGTGGTTCACACATCATGTAAAAGTTAAGCCTACACACCTTTTTGATTTATTACCTCTTTTAAAAATAGGTCCCTCAAAACCACAAAGTCTTCATTATGTTACCACCGCACATGATGCACGAAGGTGAAGATTTATTACAGCTTTGCTTGATCCCGGTTTAGAAAGAAAGAAATGTGAAAGGGAAAAATGTCAATTCTGTACTTGTGCCAGCGTGTCATTTGCTGTCACTGGTAATTGCTCAATTGTTTGTGTTCCAAACATGTTTCTGTTAATATACTTCAGCTCAGTAATTTGATCAAGAACACCAAAATGACACATTTCACAACCACCGACTGAACATATCTCAAATCTTTCTCGTTAAGGAAAAGGTCCGAGTTTGTCAACACGTTGTCAAAATGGCCACCATTCTCCTGCACAGTCACATTGTCGAAAAAAAAATATAAATAAAAATCCATTTACAAGTGCTGATTATGAAAATACAAACAACAGTCAAGTCAACTCATAGAACAGATATGACAGAATGAATCCCCAAGCCAACACACACACACACACACACACAGATCAGTAGACTGAAGTGAATTTGACCTCATAACGAGAGACAGACTGATTTTCCTGTTCTAATTCCTTAATGTTTAGCAGGATTCTTGGTTCTAAGCGGGTTATAAATGTAGGGGTAGGTGGGGTGCTGAGTGGATGGAATTGACATCTCCCCCCCCCCCCCCCCCCCTTCCTGTTCTCTTGTATTTCACTTCAGGAAAGCCTGTAGATTTAATAAAAGGTGAATGGTTTTCCAATAATGCAATTGGCATAAATTGTACTGAAATGTAATGTGATGTGTTACTGAAAAGCTTTAACTTTGATCTCTGATTGATTTATCAACTATATTTCGTTTACATTTTGCTTTTGTATGTCGTTCAGGCCAATTCAAGTTGCTGATTAAACAAAAAATATACTGTGATTTTCCCCAGAATGACTATTGCACAAGTATCACATAATAAGAAAACGCTGGTCATTCAGGTTCGGAAAATTGACTGTATCGATAATGCGGATGATTCCAGGTACTTTACAGCGTTAAATATAGAGTGTATTCGGCTTTAAATACGGATCATCTTTCACAAACATTCCCCTGAACCTTTTCTTATTGCATACGGTAGATGCACTGTGATGAAGTTAGCTTTATATGCATTTGGTCATTTGGGAGACGACCGAACCAGGAGCTGCCGGTGTCACTTCAGGATTCATGATTCGGTGATGAATAAAAAATGAACCACAAAGCATTGCACAACATAATGTCCTGTTTCCACAGAAAAATTATTGTAGCTCATATCATTCATTTTGAAGTTAAAGTCAGAACAGACCGTCTCTTTTACTTTCTTTCTCAGGTTGCAAAAAAGAGTCTTTAATTCCTCATTTTTAATGGATTCAGCGTTGGTCCCTGATCCAAAAAAAAAAAAAAAAAAAAAGAAGAAGAAGAAAATATCGAGTCCACTACTTTTACCTTGTAATTTCTATGCACCTTTAACTAATGTTTCTGTGCAGTGAGCCGTTTGTGCAACTTTACCTGTTGATGAAGGTTTGCGATCATGTGTGTACAGACAAATCCGAGGCCTTGGACTGACCATTTATTTTATTTTATTCCTTTACGTTTTCCACTGTGACTGATTTCTTCCTTTTTTTGTGTGTGTGTGTGTGATGTGCAAGACTCTGTTTGTGTAGCTCCTCTTTTCTCTTGTAGCATCTCCTCCCGGTTACTGCAAAAATGCTGCATTTTTATGTCGATTTGTACGTTCTGATGAAATTAAACTTATTTTATATTTTACATCAAAATCAGCCTGTGTTTGAAATCTTTTGTTTTCATGCCGTGCTTTTTTTTTTTTTTTTTACTTTTTTACCTTTTTTTTTTTTTTTTTCTTTCTTTTTACATTTTACCATGGCAACCTAAAGATGGTTTTGGTTTTTGCTACTAAACTAGACATGTACAGTTTTAAAGGTATAACTACATCTAACATAATATAACTTTGAATTATGAATAAATCAAAAGGAAATTGACTGAAATGGATTTATCTGAATGATTTGTTGCATTATTGTGGCAAGACACATAGTTTATGGTGTGTTTCTTCTAAAATATGCTAGAAAACAATGTAGCCTACATAGACAATGTACTGGGTACGAGTTTGTATTGTGACGTACCAAAAAAAACGTTATCAGGGAAAAATATATAAATTCTTCAATTAATAAAAGTGCAACTATGTGTTGTTCGATTCAAAAGACATCAACCTCAAATCACATACTGCTTTGAAATAAATATTTGTGCCTCTTATCAAGGATCAGGGAACTAGAGAATTAGCTACGGCTAACCGAAACAGCTTTACCATCTAAAATGTTCGCTAGTGTGCTAATAATACAAACTCATTCAATCCTAATAAACTGATCCAGTGTTCTGTATTGTTGAAAGATTTATGATCACACTCTTGATGTCACCCAAATGAGGATGGGTTCCCCTTTTGAGTCTGGTTTCTCTCAAGGTTTCTTCCTCATAACATCTAAGGGAGTTTTTCCTTGCCGCGGTTGCCACGGCTGTTCATCAGGGATAAATACACACAATTCACTTTGACTGTTGATTTCTGTAAAGCTATTTTGAGACAATGTCTGTTGTGAAAAGCGCTCTAGAAAGGACGACTTGATTCTATACAACCCACTAAAAGAGCACAATGGCTAGTAGCTAACCGTATAAACTACTTGTATGCTAATAGTTTGGTGGTCACATTACAACCTGTTTTAATAAATGCATAACTGTGAAAGCCATAATATCTTACTGTTTATGACTGTTTTAATTTATAATGTGGGTTTTTTCATTTTTATATCGTTTGTGTTAAGTTTCGGCAGCAGTTTCTATGAACTCCAGGAAAGTGCTTTAGCTCACACTCATTTTGTGATTATGGAAATGGAAAGATTCAAGATAAAAAGTTCAAGAATGAATTAAAGGTCATTATCTTCTAGTGTTATGCTAATTAGTTAGTTCCATATCTGGATACCACATTGGTGATTTAGCATAATAGCTAATTACCACATTTACTAACTGGCCTTTTTTTTTTTATGTTGCTAATAATGCTAGCTAGGAGGTAAACCATGTTTGTTAAAAGTCTAGCTGCGTAGGTAATCAGTTATAGTCGTAGCTTGGTGGTAAACCAGTTCATTTGTACAATAGCTACATAGCTGAATTGACATGTGGAAGAACAGAATCAATGCAATTGTACTTTTTTCAATCATTAATTGATATTTAGGCATATATTTTTAGCACATTAATATGAGAAGCTAAAGAACAACTAAAGGGACAGTAATGCCACTGAAAGACAAATAGGAAATAGAGGTAAAGTTGCTCATGCTAATGTTTGATATTGGCTGAAAGAAAGAAAGAAAGAAAGAAAGAAAGAAAGAAAGAAAGAAAGAAAGAAAGATAGGTGGGTGGATGGTTGGATGGATGGGTGGATAAAATGATTGATGAATTGTGTGGATGGATGGATAGATGGATGGATGAATTGTGTGGCAGTGACAATGATACTGGTATTGTGAGAGTGAATGTGAATTTGGGGAATATTTTTTTAGCGTTTGTCAAACCAACATAATTACATGGGAGGAAATGTCGCTGTGTGCCTTTTAGATTTATATCCTGCCTCATGTTGCCATGTTTTTATTTCCTACTAAACTAAAACTGGGATGCTGCACCTCAAAACAGCTATTCGAACGTATGCTGTAATTCTTAAAAGAAGCCTCAAGATGGCGATATTGTCAAGCTTGTGGTTTTTTTTTTTTTGTTTGTTTTTTTAGTCTTCAGTGACTAAAGTATACACACCGTTAAACAATATACAAGTGAGCCAAAGGGATCATTTTACCATTTCTGACAATTGTTTCAGGTTATTAAATAGTAAAATAAAGCACTACATTACATAAAATCGAATAAATAGACTTTTCTCTAAAGTTTAAGCAAACATTAAATAATAATAAATCTAAAAATACTAAATGCAAACAACCTTTATCAGGCTTCACTTTTAAATTGTATTGAATATATGTTTTTCTGCACTTTCTGCAGTCCATATTCGAATGTAATCACATGTTGATAAGTTATACATTTTCTGTCATTCGGTGTGTTTGAATCATATATCCCGTAAATTCGTTGAATATTTTCTATTGTCAGAATGAGTACAATTTCTCAGCCATGCGTGATTCAGCAACAAGCAATCAAATAAAAGGTCACTCGAATGATCACTTTACACCCTGTAGTGGTTGCACAGGAGCTGTGTACTTTGTGTACATTCTTTTTGTGTGTGTACATTTGTGTACATGCACTTTTGGTATAATTGAAGCAACAATAGAGCTTGTGTAATGAACTCGACCGTGTGTCATGCGTGGTTGGAGCTGGATTTGACTCATACGGTTTAAAGGAAGCACAATATGCTTACAAAAGGCATGTCCAGACATGTCCCCATTGTTGTCATTAGCATCATAATCACCACTTTTAGCCTTAATACACTTATAGCTGTATTAACAAGTAAAAATAGACAACAAGCTGAGGTCTGTGCACCCACAACGGGACATTTAATATTCGCAAACTGGAACCATTTCTCTCGTTCCAAATGTGTGCACAAGTATATTATTCCCCTTACAGAATCTGTGCACGATCCTGTTTTAAGTGCCAATTACAACAAGGGGATGCAGCAATGTATTTAATGTATTGAGAAAAAAAGATCTTTATGTGCTCACACAAATGAAATGTTTACACACTCATTTATCCACAATAGTGTCAGTAAAGCAGGAACTGATGTAAAGCATAAACCCGTGTAAAGCATATCTTCATGAAGCTGGCTTTATGCACAGGTGCACTGTAATCCTGGAACAGTTTTGGGTTACTAGATATATCCTAGAGAATTGTTTGCCTCCAACATTGTAGTAACAGTTTAGGGAAGAACCACTTTGTTTAAACATGTTTACACAGAACACACACAATTCTCTGTCCAGAAGACTTCCATGTGAAGGTTAGAAAATACTGATACTGGAGACTTCACTTATAAATGCTGAATAAAGATGTCCTTAAAGAAAATGTCACCATATCGGAAATCAGATGTTTTCTTCTTTTAACAACAGTGTGTCAGCAACACATGTCTGTGTGAATCATAAAGCAGAAGAAATGATCACCAATCAAAATATGTCAGTCAGCAGATCTGTTTTATAATACGTCTCCATACCCCTCTGTCCTCTACATCTGCCTCTTTCGAATCAACTACCTGCATGTCTTCCCTCACCACATCCATAAACCTCCTCCTTGGTCTTCCTCTGTTCCTCCCTCCTGGTGACTCCATCCTCAGCATTCTCCTACTGATATACCCCATGTCCCTCCTCTGCACGTGTCCAAACCATCTCAATCTCGCCTCCCTCACCTCGTCTCCAAAACGTCCTACATGCACTGTCCAGCTAATAAACACATTTCTAATCCTGTCTATCATCATCACTCCCATCGAAAACCTCCCATCTGCTACCTCCAGCTCCACCTCCTGTCTTTTACTCAATGCCACTGTCTCTAATCCATACAACATCGCGGGTCTCACCACAGTCCTATGAACATGCTTTTGTGCCGGATTCACAGAAAAATTAAGTTCTGATCATGAGAAAACAACTTTTGTTATGGCAAGATCACGAGAAAAAAGACCGAAACATTTTTTATGCATGGGCTCTTAGGATTTCCGTACAAAACTATAAGATTTGTTCTATCTTAAGGTATTTGATTGGAAATAAAATCCAGTCACTCGATTAATAAAGCATTCATATATTTGATGATATTTGAAGCAGCTGAAATGTTTATTTGTTATTAAAATGAATGCATAATTCCTTACTACAGTGAACATACACACAGTGTACCATCAAACCTGTGATGCAAATGCTGGTGTGCAGTCGGATGCATTAGAAAATTGAAACACTATGAAATCTTTTTTTTCCACTGTTTCACAAAGGATTTGAAATACTGGATTCTGGACAGTTCCTCAGCCGGACTGTGGTTTAGAGTAAAGCTGAAAACAAGAAAAAATAATAAATGACTGGCCAGTTCCACTGATGCATTCCTAACTTCTGCTTTATGCGAATTTGTTTTTAGAGTCCACTGGAATCTTGTGACTTGGTGACGAACAATTCATCAGCAGTTGCCCACTCCTTGTCTGAGACATCACGTGTTTGAGGTAAGTTTCTTCATGGCTATAGATCCAATTCCTGTCTTTCCTCAAGTTGTCAAATTTACAAGTTTAAACACATCACCTGATGTTATCTGGAACCTGAAAATTAAAACACTGTTATGTATTCCTTTAGTGACGAACAAGTTGCTGATAGAGACATGCACCTTGGCTAACTTCCAGTCACGCCATATATTTCTTCATTTTCAGTGTGTCCTCTTTCAATCTGTTGATTGCTGTACATGTAACTGATGCCACTTCGAACCGAATATCTTGGCACATTCGTACAATATTAAATAATTCAAAGTTGAACTGACTATTTCTTGGCTCTGTTTCTCTGGAAAAAAAAATTATCATCTCAACAGGTGCCAACTTTTGGCACCTGTCATGAAAAATGTGGAAAATAAAACTGCCACTTAATTGTTAACCTTCGTATTAATCCTAGCATTATCTTTTTTTATTTTATTTTTTTAAATCTTTTTTATTATCTTTTACATTGTTTTTTATTTACATATTTTTTTCCTGTTTATCACTACAAAACTGAATCTGAGAAAAACATGCATTTGACAGTAAAACATTTATTAATTAGGAAAGATAAAAATTATATTGTGCCATCTCTGGTATAAAGCCAAAATATGCTTTCTCATATCTTATCATAACTATGATAACCTTAAATGCAGCTCGATACGAGTGTTAAACCGATTTCGCAAGTGTAAATCTTCATATTTATACACTTTAACTTGCTGTTTGGATGGACAGTTTCAATTGGGTATGTTCGTTTTTTATATAGAAGCCTGTGCCCATTCTCCTAAAGAGTGCCGATCATTTTGCAGATAATTGTCTAGAAGTTTGTTACTTCTTTGACATTAATGTTTTTGAGATTTTTACACAAATCTAGCAAAGACCTACAAATGTAGATTGGATAAATTGGATATGTTTTTATTCGAAAGGCATTTAATAAATATTAATACATTCCAACTGAAAGAAACTGTCAGAGTTATAGCGCTGGACTGTGGTTCCTATCAGCCACTGCACTTCCACATGCCGAGCAACATGATCTCTTTAACTGATTCACCTCGTCTTGTAATTAGCAGATGTCTCCCCTTCCAAAACACTCACTGTCTCAAGTGTGTCTTCGATGGGTGTTGTTATTGTTCCCGGTCAAGGTTTCTTTGTTAGTTTGTGTTTAGTTTATTTGGAATATGCACAACATGCAAATGAGAAAAGTTCCCAGCATTTCCATACATGTCAAAATTATACATCTTTCCTTTTGATTTAGTTTTTGCTACAAAAAACCCACATAAACACTTTTAGGTGGGTTGCATTCGAACATGAGGCTCCTCAAATTGCGATTGTGTTTTGACAAAGCTCTTATCAGTGAAACTCAAATATTAGCTCTTGTGAGTTGACTGAACTGAACTATAACCTGCTGCCTGAATGTGAGACCTGTGTGAGGAATTAAACACGACACTATTAATAAATAGTCAAATACAAGCTGGTATGAATGTGGCCTGACCCAGTTACAGTGTTATTTTCCAATAACATTATACCCTGAAGTGTTTTGTATGTCAAACGCTATTACAATTTTCATTCAATAAAGAACAATGTGTCATGAGCTTTATGAAATTCTTGAAAATGATCTTGTTTTAAATGTATACGTATATATCATACAGCTTGTCAAAATTTTGGAAACACCTAGTCTTTTATGGTTTCTGAGAGACAATACGAGTTCCTTTTGTTCATATACAACTTTGACCAAACAAATACATAAATAAACAGACAATGAACTTTATTTTCATTGTAAAATCCTCCCTTTATATGAATAACAGCTGTACACACTCTATGTATCCAGGAAGTTTGTTTCTCCAAACATTCAGCTCAAATTCTTTAAGATGACTCTTGTAAAACTTGCCAAAAGTGTTCTCCATTAGTTGGAGATTTCTTTGTGACCTTGCCATCCAGTTCATCCCAGAGCAGTTCAATAGGATTTTGGTGCGGTAACTGGGCAGACCATTCCATGATAGAAAACACTCCATCCACTGTTTGCTCTGTAAATAGTGCTTACAGAGCTTGGACTTATGGTTCGGGTCATTGTCTTGTTGTATGGTGAAGTTGGTTCCAATGAGTCGCAGTCCAGATGAAATTGCATTGAGTTGAAGTATAGAATGGTTGCCATGTTGGTTTAGTATCCCTTTCACCTGGAATAAGTCTTTAACCTTTCTTCCTCCAAAACAACCCCAAACCTTTAAGCTTCCACATCTCCTGGTCTCCATCATAAATAAGTTCTTCTGTTAGAGCCGAAAATGTCTTATTTGGACTCATCTGTCCACAAACCGTTCTTTCAGTCATTCACTTTTCAATTGTTGTTAGTTTTTTTTCCTTTTACCTAGTTTGTTTCATACAAACAAAAGAACCATTTATGTGTTTCATCAAAGGTGTTTCCAAGCTTTTGACAGGCACTGTAACAGCTATCAAATACAATTCCCCTTGTATTTTCTTTGTTAGCAAATTTAAAAGTGTCACCTGTGACAAAGCGTGCATTTTGTTTCTATGCAAATAATAATGTATTAGATATAAATCATTAATTTTTAGAACTTCAGAAATGCTGATACAGAACACAGCTAGAAGGCATACGGTATATTCTTTAACACGCGCCAGCTCGCGTCTCGTATTCATTTTCTATACTCACTCTAAATCTTTTTTGATCGATATAATTTAAATATTTTCACCACAAATTCAATCCTACTTTTTTTTTTTCAGCAGGAGCTTTAATCTTGCTAATGACCTCCTGATGCACAGCATCAGCATTAGGTTGGAGTCACACTTTGCTTTGAGTCATACTTTACATTTCAATTGCTGATTTATCTGACGTCATGGTGCTTCTGACATCATGGTTTTCGACTGCTTACTATAAATATTTAAAAACAGGGATGTTGCAGAATTGTATACAGTTAGATGAGCAACACCTAAAGGCTGAAAATCAAAAATGGTATCATGAAAGATTTGGTGTGTTGGTGTAAAATCCAATTGAAAATTATATCTCTCTTTGTTGGAATTCTTATTGTGCATTTTTTGTTAGATCAAGTGAGTATGGCATCTCTTCCTTTATTTGCAGAAAGACATTTTAAATGTTTTATAATATTTGTAGATACGGCATTCAGACAATCTGTCCTAAGTCTCAGAATTTGCTAAACAGGCGCAGTGTTCATGTGAAATAAAGTCTCAGGCTTAGAAATGTAATGTATGGATGCACTACTCCTGATTGTAGTAAATTCTGATGCTGACTGACTCTGCTACCCATATAAAAGGTATTATAAAGCTGGTGTTCATACATTTTAATGGGTATTGTAAAGCTGACAGTATGTGCTTCCCCTGGTTTAAACTCATCTATCAACGTTTTAGTACAGTAGGTTGACAGGATGTGCTTCACCTGTTATGAACTCATCTATCAAGGTTGTAGTACATATTGATGAGTATATTAAGGCTGACAGGACCTGCTACCCATATTGAACATACTGTAGCAGATTTCGTCACACTAATGCTTGTACTAAAGCTAGGTCAAGCTGAGGAGGTAGCATCGATTAGCAGAACACCAGCTTAACAACTGTTATGTTTGTACCAATCTAGTATTGCTCTCGTTATACCCGTGTTCATTTCAAGGACACACACGACAACAGGTTAGTTGCTACAACTTTCACCGTTTCTATACACCGTCTCACAACCCCAAAATACATACAATTTGGGGTGTCCTCCAGTGACGAACGAATAAAGTGAATGCAACTAAATACATCCGAACAACGACACTAACAAAGGTGTCTAAGCTATTAAACAATTTTCCCCCATAAAAAATATTAAATTGTAAGCAAAATAGTTCACACATGCACACAAACATATATATATAAACACACACACACACACACATACCTAGCCTGACCGGTCTAACCTGTCTGTCAATAAGTGAGTCATTAGGTTTGTTGTATTCATTTCTACCGAGGCTTATTACTGCGAGATCCGAATTCAAGATCAGGAAGTCTGCAGCAGTTGAGTTATTTCTTATTTGAGGTCAACACTGTCCCTTTTATTATGTGCTTTTATTCTCTTTTGTGTTTTGAGTTTTCATGCAAAACACCACACACACACACACACACACACACACACACACACACACACACACACACACTCACACACACACACACAAATTTCAAACCCTTGAAATTGTATGCTACCAAAGCTACATATCACATAATCACATTTCAATTTATTTTCAGATTTAAGCTTCATCACTGTTTTTTTTTATTCCCAAACCTCTACTCATGTACATAATAACAGTCGAGCTTTGATAAGGGATACAGTAATGAGGGCTATGAGCGGATACTATTGCAGATCAAACATCAGTTAATTACCATTGCAATAGACTCGCATTCTATCAGGATGTGTTCTGGTTTTGTGCTCAATGTAAAGGATATTCATTGTAACCCTGACTAGGAGGAACAGTCTCCTGAAAATGACTGAACGAATGAGTCAATGATGATGTACTTTAGAAAGTATAGTTAAGGAAAATTCATCAGGGTCTGTTGGATGTCTAGCACAACAGATGGACACCTCTGGCATCGAACCGAGCGAGAACACCTTGCGGTATTTGTTACCGCCGTTGGTTCAGCCAGCCAGAATAAAAAGGATGGACAAAAAGCTCCACATGCCTTACACAACTGCTAAATCGAATAGCCATCTGGGAAGCTGACCAAACTTCATGCTGATTCGGCGTGATGGCAAATAGCCTCCAAATTGATCTGAGACCAGCACCTCACTGTGTGTATTTTAGACTCCTTCCTGGATGCTTTGTGTTAGAATCCACCCACTTTAGATTATGGGCTCAGAGTATCATTTCATTTGATTTAACATCCAGTGCATCCAAGTAATAATTTGAACTCCTCACAGACACTCCAGGTATTTTAAAGGTTACTAGGCATGCTTGACTGAGAAATCACCACACATATCCTTGGAGTGAAGCATCCAAAATGTTGTGTTTACCTAAGTGAGATAACAAGGGCTGGTTTAGTATCAACTTTTTTCCAATTTCCTATCGAATTATTAAAGAATCCTTTGATGGCTGATTTGTTAAATGTTGCTGACTATCCGTCTCCTTCATCACATTCTTGATTATAGGTTATTACCTGCCACATTTACAGAGCCTGTCAATAGTGTGGAAACACACCTAGTCTTTTATGTTTTTTGAGACACATGCAGCGCTCACTAGAATTGGACAATGAATGACTGGAAGTATGTTCTGCAGAAGGATGAGTCCAGATTTGACATATTTGGCTCTAACAGACGTACTTAAGGAAGACACAGAACAGAAGAAAAGATGTAAGCAGACTGCCTCACCCCACAATCAAACATGGAGGTGGAAGCTTAATGGTTTGGGAAGGTTGGAGACTTATTCCAGGTGAAAGGAATACTGAACCAACATGGCTACCATTCCATAATTCACTACAATGCAATTTCATCTGGACTGCTGCGGCTATTTAGAACCAACTTCACCAAGTCAATGGCTTGACGCATGCATCCAAGCTCTGTGAGCCTTATTTAGAGAGCAAACAGACGGCTGGAATGTTATCTACCGTTGGACAGCCCGCCCAGGCACCGCACCTAAATACTACTGAACTGCTCTGGGATGACCTGGATCGCAAAGTCAGAAAGAAATACCCAAGGACACTTTCGGCAAGTTTTACAAGAGCCAAGGCAAAGTGTTTCGGCTGGATTTTTTGGAGACACTACCTTTACGGATTCTGAGAGAGTTATTTAAAACTAGGGAATGTTTTTTCAATGAAATTGTATATTTTCGTTTGGTCAACATCAATCTTTATACCGTTAAAACGACCGTATAAAAAAATAAATAAAGCACTGCACTTTTTGCAGACGCCGTATTATCAGTAGATGATGTAGTGTATGTCCTTGGTCCATGTCCTTGCCAATTTTTTTTTCCTTTGCTTTCTCCAGGATTTGAATTGTTGTTCCTTAACACACACTTATCCTGTCTACCTCTGTAACCTTGCATAAAGCAAGCCTGGAGCTCAGAAAACACCCATAATGACTGTACCAGTGAGTAAAACAGACGGATGTGTCAGGCTGAGTGATTTATTTGCACACTGTAGCTGAACTGTAATCCGATTGTTTCCTTTGACCACGCCCATCAATTCCGACCACCCTGGCACACCATTTTTTAAAAAAATTTTTTTTGGAAACCCACGACCCACGTGCGCGTTTGTGTGTGTGTGTGGTGCGTGTCCGTCAGCGCGCCTCCGGCTCATTATTATAATTTTTTTACATAAAAAAAACCCCAAGCAAACACATTTTTGATATATTATTTTATTTCATGTAGACATCTCCAGTTTCACCTGGGACTCTATAGTGAGTAATAAACCACTCTGTCTTGAATAAGCCCTGCCCTTCTTGTGTGAATCAGAGGACCGGCTTCCTGTGTTTGTGTTTGTGTGTGTGTGTGTGTGTGTGTGTGTGAGAGAAAGAGAGAGAGAGAGAGAGAAAGAGAGAGAGAGATTGTGAGTGTGTGTGAGAGAGAGAGAGAGAGAGAGAGAGAGTGTGAGTGTGAGTGTGAGTGTGAGTGTGTGTCTCTGTCTGTGTCTCTCTGTGTGTGTGTGTGCTCTTCATGCACAATCGAGCTGCCACCTCAACATGGAGTATTGAGTGTGTGTGTGTGTGTGTTTCAACCTCAACGGCTCCGGAGACAGCCGTTTGCTTTTCTCCCAGCAGAAAATATTGTTATTATTATTATTATTGTTATTATTATATTGTGTTGCTTCTGCGCAGTCGCAGGATTGCTTCCTGAGTAAAGAAGAGAGAGAGAGATTGTATTTATTATAGAGAAGATGGCGAACGACTCTCCAGCTAAAAGTCTAGTCGATATAGACCTGTCGTCCTTAAGGGTGGGTATCAGAGTCTACACACACACACACACACACACACACAGACACCAAGTCATTTGGACAAAAAAAAAATATTTCTCTCAACAACTCGTTCTTTTCATTTGCATTTCTTCATCTTTTCTTTCCTTGTATCCAATACTGAGATCTTGGTCTCCAGTCTTACTACAGGCTGTTCTTGGACTTTTTCCTTTGTTTGAAAAACCTTAGTGTGTGTGTGTGTGTGTGTGTGTGTGTGTGTTTGGAAACAAAAGCCGCGGCTGTTTTCACCTTTTTGATTTTCTTTTCAAAACTAACAATATAAACATCTGCACGCTTTCATGTTGAAAATTTTTTTTTGTGTTTATTTATATATTTGTATTATTTTCTCTAGGACCCTGCTGGCATCTTCGAGTTAGTGGAAGTGGTCGGAAACGGGACATATGGACAAGTGTACAAGGTTGGATTCTTTTTTACGTGTTTTTATTTTTTTTTTAGGACATTGATTGACGTTTTGAGACGGTTAGGGTGGAGAGACGTGTTGTTGTGGACCAAAAAGGCGTGTTGATTGCGTTTAATGGCGTTTACATGGGCTGAAGGAAGCTGCCTTTTTTTTTTTTTTTTTTTATCACTGCTGTTACAGTTCAGAGAATCACATTGTCTCCGGTTTATACAGTGTAACACGCCGTCTGTCTCTTTGTCTATGTGTCTTCAGCAGGACGTTTCCTCCTGTCTCTGTCTACACGCCTGGATCTTATACTGTCTATCTCTCTATCTCACGTGTCGTTTTATCATTTATTATATTTCTCATCCGATTTACAAACGATGCAACTTTTCCCTTTTTTTTTTCTTTTTCAAAAAGGATTTTTGGCAGTCAGCTCTTCTAACGCTCTTCTAATGCGCGTGCACGGCGCATGACGCCACTTCCGCTTCCTTTTTTTTCCCCCTATTCTTTATAATTTGTCGCACGGATCAATGGAAAAGGAAGTTTGTCCAGTTTGTTGCTTTTTGGGTTGTGACCTTTTTTTATTGTTATAGAGAAGAAAAAAAATGTATGTATTTTAGGACTCTTGAAGCAGGGAGTGTTTGAGTGGAACACAGGAAATGACGTACCTATAAGTAGTAACTAAAGCATGCGTCCTAATTACATGCATATTATGTAGTGAAAGTATGGACTCTTGGTATAATTGAGTGAATGAGAGTGGAAGTACTGTAATACAACTATATTCGCACGTGAAGACATGGTTAGAGATGTAGATGTTTCGAGCCACGAAGTCAAATTAAATAGGAGTAAAGACTGGAAAGCATGTAATGGGTGACAGTCAGACTTTTAGAAAGATGCCTTTATTTGTGACAAACACAACACAGCTTGTTAGAAAGGTTGTCTGAGCACAGGGTCAGTCATGAACCCATGAAGCAGAGAGGGTTGAGGGCCCATTGGCAGCTTGTCCATGCTGTGGTTCAAACCTCCAAGATTTGGATGGTGTGCTTTCATTGCAAATGGCAGTTTGCTTCCTCCTAACTTATATGCGTTGTTGCGATTAAATACAAATTCTCTTTCTCCAGACTGTTCCCTTTTTAGCACCAAGAAAAGTCCTCTATGAGGAGTAGCATTGCGTACTGGCCACTTCATAGTACAGCTAACGGTGACGTTCTTGAACATTAAATGGGCGACAACTTTGTCGTCATAAACAAACCCTGCGTTACATTTCAGCTTTTCACAGTAGACCGTAAAACACACATATTAGAGCGTGGTGTTTCCCGTAAAACAAACATTAGACATATCAATGGGCTTTAATACTCTTATTAAAGTCCATCAAGACTTTCCTGGAGACTCCTTCTGTAAACAATCCATAACCCAATTGAATCTGTTTATTAGTATGAATTGATTACAGCTGATACGAAAGTCTGATTTGTGGATGTTAACCAGGACTTTCTGACCAATTCAGACCAATAATTGGGCAGTCAATAAATGTAATGCTACATAATTTGCATTGGATGCTCGTTTTTATAATTTGATGTTTATTGAAAGCGTCTTTTGTGCTGCACAAAACTCCCGATTGCAGTATGGTTGATAATATCCAAGTAATAGGAGCAGCACTTTGTGCCATAGCAACAGATGTTAATAATATTGTTTTTTATTTTAATCAGTTAATTCCAGATTTAATTATGCAAAGTACGAGTATGTGTTCTGTGTAACTGCTCACTTGATTGCACTCAATTCTTTGGTATGCGTTCTGCTTCACGGATGTAGTACACTCCTGCATATTCAGCAAACTACACCGAGTCAGTGTTCACTACACAATTATTTACAGGATAACACACTATTTTTTCCCCTTTACAGTCGTTGAAGCGTTGCATTTATGCCACTTGTTTCTGCATGTGGAATTATGTTGTCTTATAAATTTTTTTATTTTATCTGTGGATGTTGTAAAATCTGCGGCTGTTGTTGCGCACGTACGTAGGTTACGGTCGAGGCATTTTAATGTTTCAGGATGCAGCTAATGAATTAAAAAGTCTAGAGAGAAAACAGAACTTAAAAAGCGAAGGTTTGGGAAAAGAGCTGGACCTTTATTCCCGAAGCCTTTTTAACGTGCTAGTAAACAAGTTTATACGCACACTCACGTGGAGCACGTTCCTACCATTCATTTTTGCTTTCTTTACTCTGCCTGTGAAGTTTTATACATTATTTTTTCAGCTTTGGGTGAGGAAAAAAACTTGATGAGCCTTAATATAAACTTACTGTAACTTCCCTGAGTTTTTCCAATATCTGTCCATACCAGATACCAAAGTGTTTTTTTTTTTTTTGTTTTTTTTTTCCTTCTCTCTTTTTTTTAACAATAGCAGTTTATTAACGATTATGCATAAAAAAAAAACAATTCCTCTCCGGCTTCTCTTTGTATCCTGTGTTGTGAAGACTTTGTGTCAAAAAGCAAAGCAAAGCACTGTAACTGGAGACTCCTTTCATTAAAGCCGCCATATCGAAAGTCACATCACTATATAATGATTAGGAGTCTTTTCTTTATCGAGTTTTCAACGTTAACCACTTTTTAAATGTTAGCCCCGTGCATGGGTGGGTATTTTAGAAAACGATAACGTATTCGAGCGAGCGCAGCGTAGCGTTATGTACGTGTATACCGGTTTTTCACTATTTCGAGTTCCACGCCTATGTGATTGACACTTTTGCCTGGGCCAGCTGCTTTGTCGCTCACTAAAAACACTTGCATTCCTGCCATCTTACATGTGAACAGATGGTGTCTTGGGGCATGATATGATACCTAGCCACAGTCATTTGATATGGTCTTTTATTTATGTATTTTTTTTTTATTAAAGGTAAAAGAACCATATTCTGTTCATTTATTTAATTATCATGTGGCCCCGATTGTTTCAAATTACGAGGCAGCCATTTTTTTCCCCCCAGTCCCTAGACTCATCGGTTTCATGAACAAAGAGTTCATGTTTTTATTATTCTTTTTTTTCCTTTAGTGCTGCAGACCATTTCACATTTCTGAACACTGTGCACTAGTGGTAAAGCTTCGTCGCTAGTGGACAATACACGAGAAGACTTAACAAAATGGAATTGTATCCATCTAACATAGGCAGATATGAGGGAATATTCGGGCTGCAAGGTTTTAGCGTGCATATTTATTCCCCGAGGAGTTGCGGTCTCATCATAATGTGCTCGGTGTTTCCTCAGTAACATTTTGCTCAATGGAACTCTTTTTCGTACTCGCCGTTAAATATTCAAACCTTTGATACACTGCCATGTTGCCCGCCCCAACTAAATGTCTTGCCTTTTTTTTGTGTGTGTTTTCTCTATCCTCAACAGAGTGTGTGCTGCATGTAAGATCATTCTGGTGTGGTATCGAGCCCTCTGATTGGCCAGTTTGCTTGTCTTGTTTAACCGAGTGACAAATGAGCAGAGCGGGTCTAACGCCGAAGCCAGCAGCTGTCGTTGTGTCACTAAGAGCCCTAACTGCTTTATTACAAAGGTGGTTTTGTTTGGCTTTCTGTGGGCTGTTTAGACTGCTTCTTTTTTTTTTCTTTTCACGCAAAGAAGGAACGAGTGTGTTTAGAAAAGAAGGCACCAACCCCGGTATTAACATGGATAAAAAAAAAAAAATAAGTTGAGCTGCCACTTTCGGAATAACCCCCGTTTTTAACGATTGCAGTTCGCATACAATTGCAGTAAACTGGAACATTTTTGTCCTTATTTTAAACAGTAGGGTTGTCTTCCTGTATTTTGTTGTGTTAAGTGACAGTCGCAAGTTATTTTTAGCATTACTGCAATGCCCATAGGACAAAAAGAAGACACGTAGAAGAACAGAGTGTGCCAGTGTTTCTCGCATTTTTTCAGTACTACATGTTCTCTAGAAACAAAAGGGGTGCAAACTTCTGCACGACGGTGAGATAAAAACCACTGATTTATCAGCCAAGTCCTGATACTTCCAAAGGTGGGAACATGCAGGATTTTCCCTGCCCAATTATCTCCACATTTTTTTTTTTCTTTTCATCTGCTAGTTTCTTCCTACCTACATGATCTATGAGCTAGCTCTTCCATCAAACAACAAATATCAGATGTGCAGGGTGAAGACTAACATGCTTCCTCCAAGACGGCTCGCCTAATCTTTTTACTGCTATGTGACATGACAAAAAAACATAATGCAACTCTGAGGAACGCAATATCTTCATACTTACTCCAATAGTGATGTTTTTTCATCTGCCAGGATTTCAACCCGGTGCACTACTTTGTTTTTCTTTCTACCACCGGGTTACCTGAAGAGGAACAGTAGCAGGATGTAGAACATGCGTTTATTTTTGGTAGTGGTTAATTTTGCTTGGTCTTGAGCGCTAATGATAAACAAGTAGGCAGAACTGTGGGCTCCAGGGGTGGAGCTGTTTATGGTTAAATAGAGGTCAATAGATAATTTACTGTTTTCCTGTGCTTAGTGCACATCTGGGGATCCTGTTGGCACCTGATTTTGTTACTCTCCTTTTTTTTTTTTTGAAGTTTAGGGTCAGGAAGATGGACGTTGGAAGAAAGGACATGACTGAGACCCAGTTTTAGTTTTTCTTTCACTTTACTTTCTAGTGTATAATGCAAATTTACATGCGGGAGTAGACAGGACAATATACAACAACAACGAAAAAAAAAAGAAAGGCACAAACAGCCACGATCACTGAGTTCGAAATAGTAAATCGTGGAGGGGGACTTAATGGCGGTGGTGGTAACAAAACAACTTCTAGTTCAACCCTAGTGTGTCTAAACAGAAAACCTTTACTTGGGGGTATGTAGAGGTGCCCAATCTACCTCTCCACACTGCGCTGTCCAAACCGGTAGTAACAGCAGGAGTGATTGTAAGATTAAGTGTGTATGTATATGTTAAATAAACGTTATTGCTATTCACCGGGGGCATAAAATACAGTGTTGCTTTAATTTTATAGCCAAAATGTCTAAACTAAACAAACACACTAGAACGAACGAATGGTGTGATGCCATATAATATTTAAAATTTTTTACTTTAGAAAACATCTGGATTTTTATTGCAGTCTGTTGTGTTCATTCCCAGAGATTTGGCCATCTAGACAAATCATTTCCTCTCATCTTCTTAGTCTGTTTGATGGCTGATCTTTCTTTTTGCCACGCCAGCTGCCGACTCCAGGGTCTCTGAATATATCTAATAAATCGACAGTCCTGTCAAAGCCAACAGCGTCCAGCAACAAATCACACGTTGATACGGAAGCAAAAGCCTGCAAGTTTGGGTCTGACTCTAACGAAGACCCGCAGACTCTTTTAACGTAGCGTACGTGCAATATGGTTTCCTAAACATCATAGATAAGGGATTGTTATATTATTATTGCACTCCACAGTAAGTTAGGGCAAACGTGTTTGACTGCATTCATCCATTACTTCTTTTTTGTTTAAAACCTGTTCCTGTATTGGCTTTGCAGAATTTTTTTTTTTGTTATCCTGGAGTCCATTTATATAATATCATTTTATAAAATTCACTCAGATTTCTGATAATACTTTCTCTCTCGCTACAACATGCTTAGCGATTGGTCAGAGTGAATAAAGAAAGAATCTGTGTTTTATGTAGTGATTGCCTGAATGCAAGTGCCACCAAAATGTGGCTGTTCTTAAATAAAGTCAATCAATATATATCTTTTGTGCAGAACTCTGGATTCTCTTATTTATTTATTTATTTATTTATTTATTTTTTGGTGCTGATGGTTAAATATTGCCAATTTGTATCATTACAATTATATCCACATTTATTTCCTTTCTATTATCTATTCGTAGCCTTTGTTTTGCTGGGAAAAGATTCCAAGGCGTGTTGAAAAAAAAAGGTTTATTTTTATATATATATATATATATATATATTTTAAACAGTCACCTTTTAAAAGCATCGCTGATGCTTTATAAAAAGCTGAATGTTTCAAATAGGACGAGCAGCTTTTGAGCACAGCTTTGTGGAATCCGTTAGAGGTTTTTATCATCCAGGTTTGGGAATTCTCAGGTGGTTTTCTTTAAAAAAAAAAAAAAAAAAAAAAAAAAGGCAGAAAACCAAAGAAAGTGACTGCAAAATTCTTGATGTGCCATGCATTCGAGCGAGTGCAAATAATTCCACCATATAATGGCCATATATAGTCAAACAACCGACAGTCCTCTGGACTTCACTGTACTATTTGGGCTGGAGTGCAAAGCTTTGCGTCATTTGTTGGATCCCAGCTGGGCTTTTCTTTTCTTTTCCCTTTTTCATTTAATCTCATAAACCAACCGCATATCCTCTGATATCAGGTTTTTCCTTTGACCTCTCCTCTCTCCATTCTCCTTATAAACCTTTGGTCATCATTCACTTCGTTTCTACCATATTTGCTTTACTATTGCATTAATACGAATTAAATGAAGTGTGTTTTCGCAATGGCAGAAGAAGGATGGGTTTCGCATGGTGCATTGTTACTCGGAGGTGCCAGACTTGCGAGAATTTTGCCATCAACCAGTCGCATGTCTTGTCACGGTGCCATATTTCTTTGCCAGCATCCAGGGTCACACAGAGTACACACACTCCACGATTTTATTCTTGGGGGAATACAACAATTGATTGCTGAAACTTTCACAGGATTCAGGATTTTTGGCATGGAAAAGGCTTATTTATTTATTTATTATTTTATTTTTTTTTGGCAAGTAAGAGACTGTGCTTGCTTTCTCACTGTATAAATAATATAAATAGCTCTCTCGTTTCATGAACAGTATCGAGGGAGATCAATTCCAGGATCAATTGGTGGTGTAATCATTAATGGTAAATGGTAGACTTTTGTATTCTAAGCCAATAATATTCACATTTTACATTTGTAGCATTCGTCCTTATACAGTGTTCCAGAAATGTTTGGTTGCATCAATTAAAGACGTAATTATTCTAGTTCAACAGATCAGCATCTAAGAATACCATTTAAGCTAACATCCGCTACAGAAAAGAAAGCACAAGTCAACAATGATGCATGTCTAACTTGTTCCTTCATGGAATGTGGCTCCATTTGAGCCATCTTTTATTTAGCTGCAAAGCATTTCATCCATTTTTCCACTTGTCTTTCCATATTCTTCACTGTTATAATTCACTATTTCAGAATCTCCCCAAAAGGCCCTTTGTGTGGTGTTTGTTCGGCTATGGTGGATCTTGACATAGCATGAATCTACACACTCAACTGCTCTGCTCCTTTTGGCTTTTTTTTTGTTTGCACTTTGTGGCTACATCCTGGCTCCCAATTCAGTGTGTGAGTATGTGAGAAATACTTTTTGGCTACTGTGTCCTTGTTTGGTCCCATGGTAACTAATGAATCGGGCCTGCTTCCTGCTATATTTGGGCTAGAGCTGTGACGAAGGACGGAGGTCACATGGCAGCTCATGGGTCAAAAGAAAAGCCTAATGGTTTTTCCCTTTTCTTTGCTCATTGAAGCTAGTGAATGTGGCGGTTGATACATGGTGTATCAACCAAGGCAGCCATTTTCAAGCCTTCTGGTATTGTTACTGCTGGCTTCTATTTGGTGTTTACTCACTGAAAGGTGCAGTTTGTGATGGTCGAGGCCCGATGTTTGCAGTGAACAAATGTAACACGGAATTAACATTTTAAGTTAGGTTCAGGGATCAGGAAGAACATGCACAGATGTTAGTCAAAAAGCCAGATGTGTGAAGCACTTGAGGCTATCATAATCTATTCGATCCACCTCAATAAGCATATCTTCCCAGTGGGAACCATAACTGGCTATCAGCTTGGCATTAAATGCATTACAACCACTGTCCGAGGCCTTTGTTAAACAAGATGGATGATAAATTGGTGGCTAATTTTCTGTATGAGGTATCAGTCATCCAAAAAGCCTTTTGTCCTAATAATAAAATTAAGATATTACAGTAGTTTGCCGTTTAGACAAGTACAACAGGGCCACCGAAAGACAATCCAATAAAAGGAAGACAAAGTTTGCTAACTCTGTTTCATAGCAAAATTAAAGCTTTCAGGATACTGGTCAGATTCAGTATTTTGTGCCCACACAGGCTGTAGTCCTACTTGTGGTATTGGGCGCCATGTATAAGACTGCCGGCCCCTCTGCAGCCATTTTTAATCCAAAGGTTGTGTTTAGGAACTTAGTCAATTTTTACATGTCTAGAAACATGGATTAGTTTTAGTTTTTAAAAACGTGGATCATTCAGAGATGTATTAAGGTGCTTTACTATTATTATTGACCGATAATTAGAATATAGTCTGTATAGCCAATTCTGTAGGAAAAGCAGGCAGCCAGCGGTGCTGCTAAGGTTGGTTAGCTGGTATGTCCTAGCTGTGCACAGCTTTATACAGACATGTCTGTCTCCTGCAGGATGCACTCAAGTGGCCCAACATAACAACCTTAATGATTTGTCTGCTGAGCCAAGAGAGATGATGCAAATGGTTGCAAGCTTGCGTTCAGGGCACCTGCAGTCTGCCACCGAACGGCTTAGCTGCGTTTCCCCACAAAGAAATATCCCACTTCCTTCTTTTGTGTAATAGCCTTTTCACTGATTCTGTTTATTTTCCTGATCTGTTTAACACCTAATAAAGTAAGAGATGGCCAACACGATTAACATTTATTTTGCCGTGTTTATTTTGCATTTGTGTACTAGAGCGTTTCTTTACTCGTCCGCTCGTTAAGAAATGCAATTTTTTTTTCTTTCCCACTTCTCATCAGAGATGCTGCAGAAGCACAACTTAAAGTCCGCCTGTGGTGTTCTGCTGGCTGTGGTTAAACACATCCCTTTAGTGCAAGCTGCCTAATACAGTCTAATACTAGGCAGGGCCATATGGACCTGAGTGAGGGATTCACCTCACACTAAACCTGCAGAGACACTCTCATAAGGAGGAGCAGGGAATCTATGCCAATTTGAAACCCAGAATCTTGGGCGGTTATCAGCAGATCTTTGAAGATATTGACAATTTGCCGTCAAGTATTCACATTTGCCATGAAACCTAATACACACAATGTGATACTCAACACATTTGACCCTTTTTTCCTTGGTACCATTTGTGTTCACTTGACCTATCCATGGGAGGAGCACTAAAATGATTAGCTAACATTCTAGAAAATCATTCACCTCACGTGGCTGACAGGCTGACAGTTAAGACAGGACTCAGCTGAGCAGACAAAAAGGTTGCTGTTCTTGATCAATGATCCAGAATCGGCTTTAGCGTCCAGAGATTTTAACTCTCAACCTTCTAATCCGTGGCCCAATGCGTTAACCACTGATCTAGCTCTAAACTACATCCTATGAACTTTGGTGAAACCTATTACTTGAGTCTGACTAGCATGATTATTTAGTATGGGCATGTTCAGCAACAAGGTGCCTGCATGTTATAAGCTGTCGAACAATCTTGTGGAGCAATGTTCTTGTTTCATTTTGACAGGGTTTACACTTGATTGTACTTGATAGAAAATCTATCAATCATTTTTTTTTCTGTGCACAATAATTAATATTTCTGGTTGTTCTATATCTGCTATGGTATTTGATTTTTCTACCCTTTATCCTGGTTCTTATTCAGTGTTCTCAATGCGGTTTTAAATGAGACAGCGTGGGTAGTGACCTTCACCAGGCAAAGAACTCCACCCTGACAACGTCTTGTACCTTCTTAAGTGTTTAATCAGAACTTTCTGTTTCCTCTTCGTTTTTTGGCTGTTGTTTTTCCTGCTATTGCTATTGTACTCGCCTGATGTCTTGTGAACAAACCCAATAGAAACGTTTCTTCTAATTTACATTTGTGCCATTTAGCAGACCGACTTGTCCAGAGCGACGTGCAAAAGTACTTCTAATGAGACGCTCATTCACTGTAATCTTATTTCAGTTGTTCCAATTACAACACACATTTTCCCACTTTACACCGGAAGGCAGAGGTGGAAGCATGGTCAACAATGTATCTTAAACCTGGTGTGTATCAAGTGTTGCATGCTAAGCATAAATGAGACATTGAAAAGTGGAGGCTTGTGCATGGTGGCCATATGGTTGTGGGCAAGTCGTCTATTTTTGACGTTCAAAGGTTTTCGAGGATCGCCATGACTCATGTTGCGAGGGTTCTTATAAACGTTGCATTCTTTAATTGCACACTCGACTATTTTAAAGCCAAGTTTGTGCCTCATAAACACGCAACGCCACCAGGCTCGCATTTAAATAACGCATACATGCACACAGTGTATACAAGGCCGCCCGTTTTAGCATCTGTGGCGTCCTCCACACAGGGCGTGCTGTATGTTTGTTGTAATTCTAGAGGAAGTGGGGAAAGAGGTTGCAGTTTCAGTCATAGTCTTTACATCCTTTTTTTTTTTTTTTTTTTTTTAAAACAAGATGCACATGATTTCAGTGTTTCAGTAACCAGGAGTGAATATTTTCAGGCGGCTTCGGATGAGTTTGCCTTTTTCATTAAGCGTCTTGTATTCGAATGCTCCATCTAACACTTTGAGTTAACGACCCCTACTGTGGTTAAGTGCTATGTTTAGCTCAATGGAAACAGAATTGTGGGTTAGTGTGCTAGAGGGAGTGGTGGGCCACAGGCACATTTGTTTTGCTCAGCTTTCTCTTTCTCTAAATAATGGCATTTTGCTATTTGCTCAGCCACAAAGGTTTAAAAACAGTCTAAAATCCTTGTGGCTCTGCCCAGAGTGGCTCTGCTTTTTGTGGCCCAAAGTATAACATGTACCACGTTTTCCCGCCTTTGAATGGCAGAACCCTTCTGTTAAAGGAATAATGGATGTTCTGTCTTCATTGTGTTGCATATTGGAGGCAGACAGAATCTGGTGAAATGGCAGAGGTTAACCCCCCCCCAATCCTTATGGATAAAATGGTTGGGTGTTGAATGTCAGCCTTTCAGCTTTTCAGCTGGCAGCCAAGTGTCACATTGACCAAGGCATTATCAGAGTCCACACATTTCTGTGGCCCAGTGCCAGCATGGTCCTAGAGAGAGAATGGGACGCCTGAACAAAAGTAATGAGGTGCTGAGGCAGCAGGGAGGGGACGTCTTACCTAACTCGTTGAATAGTTGCTAAGCTCCTCAAACTAATAAATTCGTGTGTACATAAAAATCACCTCTTTCTTTTGTCTCTTGACTCCATTGAATCTTTGCCCCCAACCCACACTTTTTTTTCCTAGGCTGTAATAGATGTCACAAGAGCATAAATCCATTGACTGTTAATGGAACGTCCCAAATCCCAGATCTCTCTCTCTCTCTCTTTCTCTTCTCGGAGCCACAGTTTGTTTAAAAGTATCTCTATCTCATTTTACATCTCCACTGGTTAAATAATTGCACTCTTGCACTTTCCATAAGTGGTGATCTTTTATTACAGCCTGCTGTGAATATGATACCCCACCTCACTGCACAGCTTCTGTTTAGTTTAATCTTAGGCACTTGGAAAATGGCGAGAGAAAAAAAATCCCCATTTTGAAGTTGTCACAGTTACACCGTCTTTCCCCGAAGCGGACGGTTGTTAGCAGCCCCGAAGGGTCCAGTAATCCCTTTACAGGGTGGATGTTATTTCTAGCTAAATGATAGTGTTAGCGATGCTCCCATCATACGCCCATAACATGTAGGATTACTATGTTAACATCACACTGTGCAAGCAGCCTTGATTTATTTAGTTTTTTTTTATATGGGAAACATGTCGTCATGTAGAAGTAGAATGGAACTAAGGAATAGGGCCACTGCTATCGAGTATTCCAGCGATTATTCCATCGAATAATGAAGTAATTGGATTAGAAGTCCTTTCTTTATTAGTACTTTATTAAAGAGCAATACTAAATGGAGGGAGAAAACGAGACGGGTCTCTTATTTATCTTTTATTAAAGTAATTTGGTTTCTTTTTTAGCAATATTTATGTTTTTGTTGCTGAAATTGCATGTAAGTATATCTAAAAAACTAAACCATTTGGTGCATAGCCACATTACATCAAAATACAAATACCGTGCGTTCAAAAACAGTCCCTCGGCAGTGGCCCTGTAGCGTAGGTTATGGGAAACTAATTTGTTTTAACGAAAGTCATTATTCTCACTCGCGTATTTATTTATGAAATCTCGCACAGTATCGCGATGTGTTCTGTATTTTCTGTGGAAAAGCTGCTTGGGATTTTCCACGGTATAAATAACAGCTTTAGAAAGGTGCTCCACTACCCGCTATCATTTCAGCCCTACTAAGGAACAAAAAGAAGTCAGGAATAAAAGATTCTACACCCTGTTTTTGCTTGGTACTGTAAGTTGTGTATGGTAGATGGGGAAACCGATCAACCCGGACACCCCTGCTGTACCCCTCATTCCACAGTTATGTAAGTTACATGGTCAAGACGTCCATTTAAAAATCATGAAGCTGCCACAGTGTGATTTTTGCCATAGTCGTCTCGCATTTTATAAGAATGCTGCTCAAATTAGCTTCATGGCTCAATCCACAATAAATCCTGTTTAACCCATAAGCTAGTTAAACGTAGTTGTCAGCATGAGGAGTTTACGTTAATGAAACACAGCTTGGGTAAAAGGAGAGTTTGTGGCGTTGCTCTTAAACCATAGTTTCATGCTTTGCATCATAATCGAATGTTGTTTTTGTCACATGACCCTCCATTACTACAGTAAAACCCCATTGTACGAGCATAATTCGTTCTTGAAAATTGCTCGTAGGTCCATTTGCTCGTACGTTCGAACTGATTTTCTCCATAAGAATGAATGTAAAAGTGATTGAATCCGTTCCGAGATCTCATTTGATCGCCTATTTTTCTGCACTTAAAAAGTATTTGTAGCCTATTTTAACAAACAAATACACCGCAAAATACCGTAATTTAAACATAATTTAACACTCATGTGCTAGTGGTTGATTGCGAGTGTGAGAGGCGCACCACTCTCGTAACCTTCATGGTAATTCTATTTACTTTCGTTTTCACAGCACCATCACTGATTTTCTTGGGAGACATTTTTCAAGATTTCTAGTGAAATAAAAATATAACACTTGTTTTTTAAGTTACGTTTTTACTGCACTGAACAACGTCATCAACTAAGCGACTGATGCTTCTCTCCGCCGAAAACGGGGAACCGGCAGCGTGGGTTTGCTCCTGCCTTCGAAATTTGCTAGTGAAATAGGGTATTTTATTTTAAATTTTGCGAGCAAGGTCGCTCGTATCTCCGTTTGCTCGTACTATAGGTTGCTCTTAAAACGGGGTTTTACTGTATATCTTTCAACAAGGTGAGATATCAAAAAGCTCTAACATACGAGTAAATCACGCGTTCCGTGTGTTTTGGCGAATTCCCACTCTTTTCTTTCACGTGTTATCTTAATTCTACACTTCAAACATTTCTTTATCTTTTAAAATTTGTCTTTGTCCATAAGAGCATTCGGTTGTAATCACCTACATTAATAATGGCCTAAACATTTTCAAATGTTCCTCCACTGGATTTACAGATTCTGACATGGATATAGACGGCATATTATTTCAACTGTGGACACAAAGCTTTGCAAAGTTTCACCCAGCAGCCTGAGGCCAGAGTTCACCTCCTTGGTCTGCTTATACAGCAGATTCCCAACATCAGAAACTTCAGATCCCAGGAATTTTCTTTATACAAGCGCACTCAGCCGAGCGGCTGTAGAATGTATTCATTGGAGCCCGAACAAGATTCAGACTTGTGCTTTCCGTGTCACTTGAACAGAAACTACATCACTGTTATAAAGCAGACAATACATGATATACCATTATTCTTTTCGGTATGTTAGCACTTGTTTATGGTTTACATCTGTTTAAGATTCTCAGCCCCCATGTACACGCATGGGGACTGTTAGATTTTCTTTCTTAGTCCTAAATGCTTGCAGAATGAATGTGTGGATGATATACTTAAGTAGAAAGTCAAGAAGACTACAAATCCTTATGAGGATCGTGATCGGTATTTTTCAGCAGTACGGTACATATTGTATTCCTTTTATACTCGATATGAATTTCCACAGAAAAATCTTTTCAAACAATAGTTCTCTGGATCCTCCAGGAACACCAGCACACTCTCTGCCAGCAACATCTTTATGTTCTGCTACACATCAAACTTAATGTTGCTGTGTGGTCTGGACCCATTTTAGTGTAGCAGTGATTCTGCTGAAGTGCTGCAAGCTGCAGATTTACTCGATCAATAGCCATGCCATTATGGTCCACTGCTTGAGTCAGTCCTGTTAGTCTGCTGCCGTTTCTGTATTTTCTTTTTTTTTTTGGCTCTCCTTCACAATCGTTATTTTTTTGGGCTCTGTCCATTTCTGCTTTTCTCTTTCATGTCACTATTTCAGCCTGCCCTTTGCAGGTGTGTTTTGCACGTGAGAGAGGAGGGTAAGAGGCAAAAAGAACATTTGTTAGATCAGTGGCATTGTCCAGTCTTTGTTTACTCGCAATCTGCATCCACTTACTGAGGCAGCGCTTCATTTGTTTTTGAAGGATTGCTCACTGCAGGTATGCACATAGGTCATGTTAAGAAAAGAAAAGAAAAAAGCATCCTTAGCAACATTGGACCTTTACATGACCTGGTGTGTGTATATTAGGTCAATTTATTTTTGTTCAATATAATGTATGTGCAATACCCTTTGGACGAACAAAGAAATTACATGCGTTATTACACGCAGCAGATGTAGCAGCGAAAGTACCGGCCGCATGGGGGATTAAGCAGACTTTTCCCAATGTTTGGGAATCATTAGCGTTTACACCACATGCTTCTCCTGTTCCACAAAGATGTATTTGACCTGTTTCCACACAGTGTGGGATACAGCTAATATGTTGTCATACTGTATATTCGACAGAAAACCCATTTCGTTCACCAACTCAGCCGTTAACTTTTTTTTTTTTGCATAACCCCCAATTGCATAACCCCAGTTTTTGCGCTACCCCTCTCTAACCAGCAAATCATGTTTTTTTTATTAGCTGTTGTTTGATTTGAAGCAAATCCTTGTATATACAACATAAAGCACCAATCTGTTTAATGTCGATGTTGTTGTAGCCATGCTGAATCCTGGACGTTAATGCTTTGAATTCTGGGGGAGTTTCAGACGAGAAAACTACCCCCAGTTCCCAAATAGGAATGCTTCTATTCAAGCAATTTACACTATACACCATGCACTTGATTTGACTAGTACACAGTAACTAACCTTTTATGCCAAATGCAAGGACAATGGTACCTCAGAGTTTTAGATACCCAAATGATTGATTATTAGGAAGCCTGAAACGCATGCTTTGGTTGGTTGATGCTATAATTTTGTTATCCCTTTAAAACCTCAGTCGTGGGCCATACTGACATCGAAGGGAGAAAAAAAACCCACAATTTCTGACACGATGATCAGATTTTTCTGCTAGAGGCAAGGACATCTTGATCACCATTTCCCTGTAGCAGTCAGTGTCAATAATAGATACAGTGAGCACTGGGCTCCATAAAGGGAATGTAAAGATTATGGGAATAACTCGATTTGCTTGGTATCGATTAAGGTATTGGAATGATGGTTGACAATTTAGCAGAGGTGGAAAGTAACGAATTCCGTGTTGTTGTACTTTTTGAAGTGGTTTTTCAAATCTACCGCACCCCATGCTATAAAAAAATAAATAAAAATCGGTAACTTGTACTTAAGTACTGCTACTCCAATTGAATTTTACATTTTACTCGAGCAGAATTTTTTATTACTCCTTCCACCTCTGCACTTCAGACCCTGATTGTGTCGAGGATGTGAAAGCTGGATAGACCGCGGGGTCTAAATCCCATTGACGCCCCGACAACAGGAATCAAACTGCATTGTGGTTAATGTAGGGAAGTCTGAAGTTAGACCAATGATGATGACTTTGAAATAAAATGGCAAACCCAGGATTTCGTCTCGAAGAAAATTTCACACACACTTAATTAAGTTTCAGTTTGCATTTCCAGTGTTGCAGTTTTTTCTCCTTGGTGCATCAGCCATTTTTTTTCTACACACATTTCTCCTCCAGTTCTGATGGGTAGTGCAGACTACTACCACTGAGGGGAAAAAAAAAAAAAAAAGGTGCCCCAGTTTAACTTTCTCAAGCAGATTTTTAATGACATTTTACATCTCGACGGATTTTCCACTCTGAACACGCTTGTATTCAAATTACACAATTTGAGACACCACTACTGACACTCTGGGGCAGGTGATTGAGCAGCTGTGTTTAGAGCAGCACCGCTGTTGCGGTAAAGCGGAGGCCCCGTTTTACCCTGCGCACTGTAACGGGCTCAACTTCGGCAATACACAAGTTGCCAACGAACAAATGGTCCAGTGCACTCCATTTCTTATGCTCTCACCAGCTTTCCTTTTTTCACCACTGCTCCGAGGGTTTCAGGGATCCTTTTGTGCTCTGCCTTCATTTTGCTAAAACACTATTGCGCATTATGGCTCAATCCTATTCATAAATAAATGAAAGCGTCTACGATCGGATCTTTTCCACGGGGGTGGTGATGCATCTGTAATAACTAGACGCAACTCGGCATATCGTTCACAACAGGACCGAATCCAAACGTTTCTTTCAATTAAAAGAAGGGAGAATGGAGAATTAAAAAGGATTGCATGTGGATTGCATTCTTAATTGACTACCCAAGGCAGCCAAACCTATTCACAGCCGTTTTTTTCAGCACTGAACCTAATGAACTTTGAGAGTCTTGTCAAGGATTGGAATCGAGTACCGTAACCTTCACATGTTTAGTGTTTCAGCCCATTTAACCCCCTCAACCCATCCACAGGAAGTAGCACAAACATGCTAATATCTTTTACATTTTGATATTTGAGCTGCAAAAAAATGAAAGACATAATAGAAAGCTGAGCTCCATTTTGGCCTGTTCCAGCAGAGGCACAGTTTATTTAGGATATCTGGTCTGAAGAATGGAAAAATAATATAACGCAGGCTGTTCAAGTGACATTCTATGTGAAACATTTCCATTTCCTGTTAACATATGTTAGAGCATTTTCGTCCTCATTTCAACATTTTAGATGCTTTTTGGTTTTTCTTGGAACCAAACGGGGACCAAACAGAATACAAAATAGGGGTATCGGTTTTACTCTTTATAACTGTGCTAAAAGGATATCAGGGGTACCCCCCCCCCTTTTTTTTTTTTCACTTCTTGGATCTTCTCTCTCCCCCAAACCCACCCCCCAACTAAAAATTATTTTTTTATTTTTTTATTTTTTTTTTCTTCTCCAACAAATCTTGATATTTAGTGAGAGATGTGGTTATGTAAAGCATTTTCAAAGTTCTAACTTGGAGCAAGGATGAATTTTATCATTTTAGTCAAATTTTTCAGGATTTCTCAACCGTAAACACATGGACAATCATGCACAGACTTTACAAAATAATTTTTCCATTGGTAGCTGGAATATGGATGTGCCTGGAAATATGGACAATTATATTCAGCCTACAAAAGATAGCACACAGTCTTCGAGCCATAGATGGAGTGTCTAGACAGAGACTAAGTGTAATCTGACTTCAAGTGACTATAGATCATGGTTTAGTTCTAATGCAGTCAGAAGAAGGCCTGTGTCTTGGAGTGCCATGAATGCTCATCTGTTTAGTGTTCAGGACAGTGGAGGAACATAAGAGGTTCCTGTTTAACCTGGTGAGACTATTTGTAGACTCTGGCAGATTCCCAGGGGGTTGTTCAAGCTTATGCCTCTTTTAGCAGGTATGCTGATTTCCTATTCCTTTTGATTTGTATTTATTTATTTATTTATTTATTTATTTATTTATTTATTTATTTATTTATTTATTTATTAGCTAATTGCTTATTAGCAGCTGGGTAATAGATATTTTGCTTTCACAGCATGATCTTGCATCATTTACGCAGATCATAATTAAAATAGTGGTAACATCGGAGAGATCTGGCAACCTTGCACTGTTGAATTTGTTGAGTCGAAACGCCCGGGATGAGTTAGTGTTGCGCCTCATGTACAGTTTGAAGCCAAATTAAAGATGGCAGATATTAGATGTTTGTAGATTATTTTTAATAATTATATTTTTAGTTATGAATTACTTAATGTCTACAATGGACCAGTTAGTATTTGAATACAGTTTGAAAGAACAATTTATTTATTTTTTAATGTTTATGATGGCCCGAGGCTTAAAAATCTATAAAATGTTACAAAAAAGCCTTATTTTTTTTTTCCCCCTTTCTTACTTTTACTAATATATAAGAGATCAAAATGAATCTCTGCACTTGTATTTTCTTACAGTGGTTATTTACAGAAAGTCAAACTGTTCTCCAAAAGAGAAAGACTTGGAGATCACACATGGCTTGTATTAAGTCTTCAGTTTTTGAGCCCTAATGTTAATTCACCTGCATTGTTCGTTAGTGAACGGTAACAGAATGTGCATACAGCACCCTTACTAGTATTCCAAACTTCTCAATTCTCATTCTTTACATTTAGTGATTGCAGGACATCTCGTGTGATCTGCCTGCATGCTGTTTTCACTCTCAGGTCCCTTCTCATTTCCTTACTGCCAATCTGATCCTCACCACTTCCTGTTCGAGAGGCAGCTCTTCAGCATTCCTTCCTGCACTATTATCTCTCTCTTCCAGCTTTGTCCCAGAATTATCGCATCTCATAAATTGCACGGGATCAGTGTTTGTCAGGAACAGTGGTTGAGAGAGAGGAAAAAACTACCCCCCCTCCCCACTCCCAAACTACCCGTCTACCCCACAAAACCCTCTCGGTTGCACCTGTGAACTCTGACCCCATCAAAGGCTTGCGTTTGCAGTTGCCTTGAAATTGATAACGTTTGCTGTTTTGATAGGCGCATTCTTACATCAAAGCCAAAGGAGATTCGGCTTCAATCCGCGCCGTCCTACTTCTGGCTGCTTATGATTTATAGAAAGCCAAGTACTAATCAGTGCGTCTGCTGACCTTCGGGTCATGTAATGATCATTCATTAAAATGTGATTTGGTCGTCTATTGGAAATATCCGCTCTCTTTTGTCACACGGTGGAAACCTTTCTTTGATATTGCTGTTTTTCTTTCTTTCTTTCTTTTTTTTTAAATAGTGTGATGAAATCACTTGGAAATTCTGGCTCACAGTTTGATGCTGCGACTAGGAACACTACAGTTTGTATTTATTTATTTTTCTCCAGAAGAATCACTGGGATTAATTTTTTTTCATTTCTTTTTCACTTTTTGGTAAACCATACCATTTTTGCTATTGCTTAGTGTTTTTAAGAACAAGTATGTGAAAAGACCCTGTAACACCCAGATTTAGGGTATTTGTTCCAGGATTTAAAAAAGAATCTACAAAAAAATACCCGACAATCGCCATTGAATGTTTAAATATAATTCCTGCAGCTATTAAGAACATCTGCTTTTTGCAAATAATCTTCAGTTTTGTAACAAAATAAAGTATAGCATTTATTCTTCCATACCACTTGTATGATCTTTTATACAGTAGACAAAGACAGTTTCTGATTGTCGAGGTTAGTGAAATATCTACTGTAGTGCCAAATCTCCCATTCAACTCGATGTAAAAAGTAGGTAAATCAAGCTAATGTATGTAGCATGCTAGTCACGGCTTTAATCAGGCACAGTGTGTATCGAGCAACACAGAATAGAAATCCAGCATGGAAGACCCAATAAACATTGGATCTCTGCAGCATGGTTCAGTTTTTACTGATATTTCCAATCAATGCAGAGTATTTTAACTTTTTTTATTTATTTATATCTAGTTGTAGAAGCACATGGTTGTTTGTCCATTGCTCTGGTTGAAATTTTAACAGCTATGCTAAAAGATCACTTGAATGTTGAGGCTTGATGTTGATTTTTTTTTTTTTTTTTTTTTAATGTTTTGATTTGAATTAGATTATTTTTCCCCCACAGGATTTCATACTTCTGGGCAGATGTTTTGCATCTCTGTGACATCTGACTTTTCCAGCCATATGTGGGGCTTTCCCCAAACTGTTATCGCAAATTTCGAGACACATTTGTATAGGGTTGGATCTGGTAGCAAAATTTCCCTTCTCCTCAATCTTGGAGAGCCAAACCTGTTCCAGCATGGCAGTGCCTCTGTGCCCGAAACCAGCTTCATGAAAAGATGCTTTTCATGGGTTTGACTGGAGGATCTGGAGTGGCCTGCCACAGAGCATTAAATGTAACCCTATTGAACCCGTTTCTGATAAACTGGAACACTGACTGCACCTCAGGCCTCCTCACATGACCTTCATCAGTACCTGGCATCAGTACCTCACGCCTAAAAGAGTGAAGGTTATTATAACAGCGAATGGAGACTAAATGTAAATTGAAGTGTTTAAAGGTGTCCACAAACTTTTGTCCACATTTGACTAATAACTGAGTTAAATTTAAATGATTGTCTAATATGATCTGCAATCCAATTTGCCCTATAAATGATTTTTATTACTCAAGTCATGCACATAGTAATGAGGAACAGGATAACGATGGAATCGTTCTTATGTACTAATGTACTCTTTCAACATTACTGGTCTTTAAACAGTTTTGAGACTGGTTTAATGGAGCTTTACCTGCCTATCACAGTTGCTCACTGGATTTAGTCTCCTCTTTACACTCAGGACATCACCTCACACTCTCTCTGCCTCTTTTGGATGTGGCTGGAAACTCACAAAAATTGCTGTAGCCTGTTACTGCTCTGTTGGTTTGTGCAAGTCTTTCCACTGATATATAGGATAAAGGGCTGGAGCTGGCGATATATTATCTGCTAGGAAATGAGGAAATGTCCGTCATCTATTTTGTTGCTCTATGCCATAGAACATGGTGAAGGCGGAGTTTGTGTTGCGGCTAAAACAAAACGTGACGCACGGATATCCTTTAGTCGCGTCACGGTTATACCAACCTGTTCCCACATGCACTCTCAAGTCTCTTTTTGTTAAGATTTCCTTTCGAATAATTCTTTTGTGCGTGCGTTTGTGGAAACTGCTACTTCGGCCAGTACGATTTGCCCAGTCTTTAGAGGATAAAGGTTTTTCTTTTTACAATTCTGTAATTTTAGTCATCATGTACAAGACCTTACCTTACCATCGAATGTTCACGTGTGACTCCCCTAAAAATGTCAAATGGAATTCCGAAACCCTCTCCCACTGAACCCATGCACACTGTATAATACCAGAGATTTAGCTCTGGACCTGGTAAAGAACTTTGACAGGGTCACACAACAGCTCCGTGTTCTGCTTGTGCTCCAGGTCAAACACAACTATTTGTTTGATGTGCCGTATGCAAATATGTTCGCTACAGCCCTGCTGTTTATTTGCAGTAAACCACACCGCTTTTGTCAGTAAGCCATTTTTGTCTTTATGGGCTGACCATTCTCTGTGAATGCTGGTTCCCTTCAATATTTGCTATGACTCGTTCTTCCTGGCATTTCCTCAGGGAAGTCCAGTGCTCAACACCCGATGCTATCAAATGACTGTCGCTTTAAGGCCTGGGACATTTTAGGACACTGACTTCCTTGGTACCGTCTTTCTTCAAATGACTTGCCGAAACTCAAGAAAACCTGTTTTTTTCTTTCTTTAGTTAGACTGCAGACTTTTTTCACTCGTTTTCTTTCTCCTTTGCTTGCTCCAGCTTTGTGTCAGAGACGGGCTTTAAACCACGCTTGATCAAAAATGGTTTGTTTTCGGGTGCCAAATCATCGTTTCTCTTTTTTTTGTTTTGTTTCTAAACGGAAATGACCTGATGTGTGTTCGCACTATATGACTAAAATATAATTCCAAGCAATTCTAATCTCTAATTATGACTTTACTATTGCCCCCCCCCCCCCAATTTAAACTAATCCAGCAAAACTTCAACGCTAAAAAGTCACTAGGGTGGTGTGAATAGGGTCACATTTTAATAGATTAGCCTGGAGCTTAAACTGGTGGTGCCTGGCATCCTAATGAGCCATCCAGATAAACCACACTCATTAAAGTTTGCCCTAAGGCACTGAAGAGGCCTCCGTCTTTATCTAGATGAACAGAAACGCACACTGGCTCAATTCACAATGGGACATGCCAGAAGCATGCGTTAGCAGCAAAATGCAATGTAAAGATAATGGAGAAAAATGGGTACATGTGTAGCACTTGGATGTGAAAAGGGCTACATCTTTTCTCTGTAGACACGAGTTGATTTCCTGTCTGCGCCATTAAAAACCCGCCTCATCACTCGACAGTTGTTGAAATGCATTTCAAAGTGTTCCTCAAGCCCTCTTTATGTCGTACAGAGTGCCGAGTGATTATAATTTCATCTGGTACTAGTTTTACAGCTCAGTCAAATTTGAGTGACTCGACACAAAAACCCTGCTGGATTCCAGAAAGCAATGAGCTCACAAACCCACTTTTATCTGCACAGCTTTCTGTTGGCTGCGCTCCCGGTCTGCCAGGACTGGGCGCTCGGTTTATAGGTGCGTTTGTAAAACGTGATCACTGTGGTGTTCTTTAGATTGAGCAGTCGAAGAATCCTGTCTTTGCACCAATAACTAATAGAGTATTAGCCAACATTTGTTGTTTTGATATTTCATCTTTTTGGTTGTTAAACTGGACTTGCATGTTTGCTGCAGGTAGTGACTGGTCGTAATGTTGATGTAATGGTGCCTGTTTTTTGACCATTAGGTGGAGCAGCTATGTGTAAGTGAACACACGTTGGTTCGTTTTAATGGTAGTATTCTAAATTGCAGTTGATCAACTGGTGGGCTGCAATCTTTTAGTAGGTTTTTTTTCCCCCTCCACTGGACTAAACCAATCCTGTAGCATGAATAATCTAGATCTATATGTGTTTAAAAATGGGCAGTTTTGTAAATCGGAGTCCCTCGTTGCCAATTGTGCAGAATGGATTTTTGTGAAAAAAACACTACAGTTACTGGCTTCAGAAGATCGGGGTGTAAAACTTCACAAATAATGTGTGTTTGTTTAGTATTCGATATTCATACGTTTGATATTCAGATTTCAATCGTGTGAGCACATTATTATTTTTAAATTTTGGTGGGAGATCTATAAATTAAATCAGTTTAATTTGTATGTACCTTATGGTAGAAATTTGGTTTTATTTCAGGGATTATTAGGGCAGTGTTTAGGTTGGCCAACTGGAGTAAACCATTGATTGGGTGGTGGGATTTATTGTTGCAAACATGGATTTGGACTTAATGTTCTTTGGATTGCCGGTTCAGCATGTAAGATCTTGGTAGGAGAGGCAGCAAATCATGTGCAACACTGCTAACTTGCTCGCCAAACAGATACTGAGGAAAAAGATGAAGCGGTGTCCACCATATTTCTTGCTCTATGAACATGCTATAGGCTAGTTTTAGTTTAGGTGTGTTCGCATGTGGGGGAGATTGGAGAGGGGTAACTTTAGTTGGAGTTGGGAATTTTGCTAAAACCACTTAATGCTGTCCATGTACTTCTACATGCTGTCCTTTCAAGCTTCACATAAAAGTAAAAAAACCTTTTTGTTTTGCCCTCTGGGATCCTCGACCAATGCATACATCTGGTGTGATGCTTTCTGGCAGGCTTTTATAGTCTAGCCTGTCTACTATTCATGTCTGTATTTGTATTACATACCATTTTTTACAATGATATCATTTGGCAGACACTCTTATCCAGAACAAGTGAAAAAAGTGTTTTGAATGCTCCATCAATAAATGTTTCCTTATAGCGGTTCACAGGGTCACAGGCTAAGAGTACCACCAGTCTTAAAAACTGTGTTTGGCAGGAAAATAGTAAAGCAAAGAATTTTTAAAGGTCATTTAGTACTTTTTTTGTAGGAATAATGTATTTTTATATTCGAATACATCCGTACCAAAAAGGGAAGTGTGGCTTCCTCTCATTTACCCATTCAAGTTTTGGGAGTGAAGTGATAACTTGTTAAACTTGAATTGCTCGTGAAGCATGCAAATATTTTTTTCCCAAGTTTAGATTTTATTATAGAAATGTATTGGGAACAAAAGAAAAAAAAACGGAGGAGGGTGTGTAAGTGTGGATTGATTTTCTGCCTGGGCTCTACCTCCTCCTGACATATCTCTATACCCTGCTTTGATTAAAACATGTTTCCAGTTTTGCATACAGCCTCTGGTTTTACATTTTCCCACAGTATGCTTCGATGTTATTGCTTCACCTCTCCACACATTAAGCTGGAAGCAGCATGATGTAATTCCACTTTACTTTTGGAAAAACTGCCAAGGACAGCGTATTGACCCACAAAGCAATCATAATCTATCCATCCTAGAGCTGGTTTCATTTCTTATCTGTCATCCCCCAGACCTCTGACCCTCTTCATAACCGGGAGGCTGAGAGAGTAAAGGACTTGGCACTTCTATCAACTCTGTATAGAGGGGGAAATAAAGAAATCTAATACCTCACTGCTGCCCGATGCTATTTTCTTTTGGAGCAGGTTCTGTTCAGCTCCTGTTTTTTTTTTTACACGAGCTTATCACATCCAATCGATTGTCAGAATGTCTTCGCTTGAGAGAGCATGGCGTCAATGATTGACCATAACAATCCCGTGACATAGGACGACTGCTTTACTTTCCACGCCACCCAGCCTCTTTTCATCATTGCTTCCCCAATGACCCTTTTTATGGTCAGACGGAACAGTGCTGTAAGAAAATCTTCATTTGGGGATAAGTTTACATCTGAATTTCTTTAGACTCCTGGTAGTAGTTCTTTTATTACTTACCACCAAAGTCACCTTTTTTTCTGCACTCTAAAGGTGGTATTTCCAATGTGTCCCATTTTTTTTTTTCTTCCCCCAGCAAAGATGTATTTTTGCACACATCTGCACGTGTCTGCAAGTTAAAGCCCTAGATATTTTGATAGGTTTCATGATTGCGTAATAACTTGATAGGTTTCGTAATTGCCTAATAATAGTGCTTTTATTCAGGGACTTGAGATTTGGATATCAGAAAAAGGACGAGTCTGTCTATTTTTGGCTTTGTTTATTTATGCGATGAGTGAAGGACAGAGCAATGTTTGAAGTCAGAGAAATCCAAAGGGAGAAGAGATTCTTGAAATGTGCCAAGGAGTGATTGGGAATGTTTTCACGAGGGCCCAGGATCGGGGTAAAACTTCTAATGGCTAAGAGGAAGCCTGACATTAAGTTTTATAAAAGCATGAAATTGTAAATCATCTTCGGGTTGTGATTTGTTCTTTCAACAATAATGTGGCAATGATGTGGTCACTGTGTTTTTGTATTAGTTCACTCTCTTTTGGCCGTACATGAGGAAGTAATAATACGTTCAGAATTTTTTTTTTTTGCGGAATAATTGTCCAAACCACTTCTCAGTTCACGAAGTTCACAATTTCCCCTCTTAGAACTTTTGTGCCAACGAGAGATGGATGAACAACTGTTTTTCTTTTCTTTTTTCTCCTACAGGGCCGACATGTCAAAACAGGACAGCTGGCGGCCATCAAGGTCATGGACGTCACAGAGGTAAAGTAATACATTGCTCCGTTGGAGCCTTCATCCATTAAGAGCGCAGATTTCTAGTCATCTTCTTTAGGGTTGATCTGAAATGGATTAGTCCTGGATAAAAGTGTGACATTGGTTTTGTTCATAGGGATTAGAACAGTTCATTCTGTTGGTATGAGAGAACATTTACCACTTCCTGTGTTTATTGGACTTGCATAGGGTTAAAAGAAACCTAAAAAAAAAAACTTTCACTGTTATGTTGTGAATGGTTTGATGTTTATATAACTTTTAATGCTACATATACAAAGGCCAACTAATCTGAGTACTGCAATTGTATCAGATTGAATAATTCATTTTGCAGCGAGAGGCTATAATACACCCTGGATAGGATATTGGACCATCGTCGTGCACCATGCCCACCTAATAGCTAATCTGTAAGCAATTTCTGAGAGATGTAATATGTGAAACTTCACACAGACAGTAACCTCAAGCACCGAATCGAACAAGGGATCCCAGAGATGTGAGGCAGCGTGCTGTGCTGCTTTGCTATCCATGGATACCGGAGTATAGATAAGACATTATACTCACCATAGAAATAATCAGTTAAACGATTTAGATACATTTTCCTACCATGCTTAGAAGCACGGGCAATGCACAGACATGGCGCAATCTGTTTTCAACCAGCCAACCAAAACATCTAGCTGGCAATGCCAAATTAGACATTACAACAGGTTAGATCTCAGTCATTTTACTGAGCATTTCATTCAGACATATCATTAACCGCTTATCTTTGTAATGACTCATGACGATTGTGACATCGATTTCACTTCCTTGCCGTCAAACATTAACCATTAACCAGTTGGCAAGGCATACATGGTCTCGCATTCGGTATGAAGGTCTCCCTCAACTCCTTGTCTTTACTCAAACGCGAATCGGTTTTATTGGCCAAAGCCTGCCTAAACATACAAGGAATTCGTTTCTGGTCTGTTACAAACCACCAGTGCACATTTACACATACAGACACTGTACAGAGGTGCTGGACCGAATGAGACATAGACTAATCCGAACATGATTGCACTTACCACATTATGGACCACGGTGCAAAGCATCTAAAACCGCACACACTCAGAGCAGTCCAGTGCAGAGCATACACACATTAACAGTGCGTGAGCCAATACTTGAGAGGCTTCATAATGTTGCATACGTTATTGGAGTTTGTGTATTCACTATAGCAAATGATTTTGCTGATCAATTATTATATTAAACCTCAGCAGCAGCAGCAGCAGCAGGTTGTTTGGATGTGATTTCAGAGCAAATCTGTTTAATAAACAAATTTCTTGTCAGCATTTAGATTTTTGCGTGTCCAGCAATTTGACTGTATGTGGTTATTTCCCAATTGTTTTTTCCATGGCATTGGTTTCAGTCATGACAGCCTGTGTCATTCACGTTAAAACCTCCTAGCTTCAGAACAAAGGCCCTCAAATATGACTCAACAGGCGCAATCAGATTAAACGTCCGCAAAAATCTAAACATTGATAAACACCAAAGCGAGGTTGGGGTGCGTATCATTTGTTACCCGATTCCCAAGCCACCCGAAACAGTTAAGCAACACTCAGATATGATGAAAGACTTTATTATGAAACTCAATGCCAATGACATAAATAAGGAGCGTCCTCGACAAGTTCTGACACCTTAACAAAACTGGTCCCACAGTCTTCTCACTGGATATAAGCCAATGTTTTCAATTCGGAGTACAAAAAAAACTGGGTTTTTTTTGGCAAGTGAGTCAATGTTTTGATTGCATTCGAATAAAAAAAAAATTGGATCTCAAAACTGTCATTTTGAATATAATCCACAACATTGAGTGGATGGACTGCTTCATAGATATATCAGTGAAATGTAGAGAAAGACTTGCTAGATGTAGCTGGTCTTTCTTGATAAAAAGCTTTCATCTGATCACTTGTTAGGTCTTTTTATTTTTAATTGGAAACATTTTCAGCCATTAATGGGACGTTTCCCTTTTAGTCTGTGCCACATGGGAACAGAGAGGGAGGGCTGTTTAATTGGAGCCGCGATAACATTCCACATCGTTTACACCGTACGCAAACCAGCAATAACGGCTCACAAGGAATACAGATTGGCAAACATACAGCCGCTATGAAAGTCAGCTAGAATAAGAAAACTTTTTTTCAAAACATTGAACTTGGCCATGCTTTGCTGCTTTGGATGGCAGATAGTTTGTGAACTCCAGACTGTAAGTCTGGATCTGCTGAGCTTGAACGTGTGGACCCTTAATATGGGCTGCGTGGGTGGGCATACCCCTCTCAACCCTCAATTACTACTCTGTGTGTCTGTGTGTACCACCACCACATTTTTGGGGGTGTTCCTCCAACAGGCTCTGCAGGAAATCTGGCTTGTTAGATAGTTTTATTTCTACAGTGGATTCACATTGACATATGTCAAGTCAAGAAGCTTTTATTGTCATTTCAACCATTTATAGCTGACACAGTGAAATGAAACAACATTCCTCCAGAACCCTGGTGCTACATTTAACAACATAAAGCTATATCACAGAAAACCCGGGGCTAGGACTAGTTAGTGTCCTCGCCACATAAAGTGCATCGTGTGCAACCTGGTGCAAACAGTGTAAAGACAACACAACAACAATTTACAATGTAAACAGGATGTTGTGCAAAAAAACAATAGCAGCAGTCGAAAAAGGTGTGCAAAAACAGCATGTAAATGAGGCGATGTAATATGAGCGGTGCTGAAGACGTGGATGTGTGAAGTGAGTACGATTGTGTGTGTTGTGTCCGGGTTGATCAGTCACACAGTTGTGTGTGCGTGAGTTTCAGTTCAGTTCTGCGTCTAGTGTATGTCCAGCATTGACTAATATATAGGCATGTGCAGTATAACTGATTCTAATATAATCATTATAGTGTGTGGACACCTGATTATAATACTATATGTCCTGGTTCAACATCTCATTTTTCTAGGAAAGCTTCTCACTACATTTTGCAGTGTGACTGTGGGGATTTGTGTTCATTCAGCCACAAAGGCATAAGTGAGATCAGATACTGATGTTTGAGAATGGCTAGAGTGCAGTCAGTGTGTCCAGTTTAACGTAATGCTGGTCAGTGGGGTTGAGATCAGATCTCTGTGCAGTTTAATGGAGGTCTTCCACTCCAGCCTTAGCAAAACCACATCTTTTGTTAAGCTTTCATTAAACAGGTTTGGGTCTGTTGATTTCAGTGAAGGGAAATTGTAATTCTATAGCACACACACATTCTAAATATTGTGTGTGCCCCCAAGAACAACCACCACATATGTTGTTAATGGTTGGGGTGTCCAAAGATTTCTAATGTATAGTAGGGGTGTAATGAGGCAGATCGGTAAGTACCTCATCACGTTTCGGTTCAATTTCAGTACAGTTATGGGGAAGAAATGCAAAACAAAATTGCTTGGTTTTTTTTATTATTTTTTTTTTATTAACGTCATTTATTATTAGTAACATTTGTAAACAAATTTTTATTGAATTTTTTTATTTTAAATCAAATGCATGCCTGGTGTAAATAAAAAAATCTCTCTCTCTCTCTCTCTCTCTCTCTCTCTCTCTCTCTCTCTCTCTCTCTCTCTCTCTCTCTCTATCTATATATATATATATATATATATATATATATATATATATATATATATATATATATATATATACAAGGATTAAATCAAGTTAATGCAAAATACTTTATATTTAGTTATTTAAATAATGGATTAAATGGGTATAAATGAAACAGATTAAATGAAATCGTTTACATTTGTTCTCCTTGACCATTCTACCTATGGTAGCATACTTTTTAACAAACGTCTGCATTTCAGGAACACGCAAGAGATTTTTTTTTTTCTTTCCTTAAATTTATGTATTCAAAAGTGAATTCATTCCATTCATCCTTCATTTATTCACTCCCCTGATACGCAGATTTTTAAGAAAAATTCTTAAATGCAGTGGATGAGGGGAATGGCACCGGTTTCCAGCATTTGCAGGAGCAGTACTAATGGTGTTTCCAGCAGGGATCAAGCAGCGACACTGCCCTCAATGTGCGAGGCGGAGACCATGTTCATGAGGGAACTTTAATTTTAACTAAGTGCGTAAAACAAGGATCGCACTCGGTACACATGTGCACCATACTTCAGTATAAATACGTGTACCATTACATGTATTTATACGAAAAAATTTGTCGTTTCAGGAAAATGTTACTCTCCTGGCACAGAGATTTCGTGTCAATTTGTGTATTAGGGGAGTCTGTAAATTAGCACGAATTTAGCTAAAGCTCTAAATAAATTTAGGAAGTTGTAGTTGTTTTAAAATGCATTCTGTAGCAGTTCACTTTTTCTTTGTCTGATGCCGGAACACATTTCTTGGTTTTTCATGGTGTAATACAAATGCTACGATGTTGAAATGATGACAGAATATGAACTCTGGTAAACCTGCACTTTCAAGAACTTGACACTGAGTGAAAATGACATGATGATGGGTCTTTTACATGTTTTTTTTTTGTTGTTTTTGAAAATCTCCAAGATGCCCCTTGAGCATGAGTGCAGCATTGATTTAACATTGAATCCGAATTGAAATGAATAAATTGAATATTCTCATTTTTTTGTATTATAAGAATGATTATTTACCCTTGAGAAATCCAACTGTGGATCATGTATACATGTGTATATATTTATAAAGCCAAGCCATACTTCTGCTTTTCTTTGTTTTGCATTTCTGCATTTATATGCTCTTTGGTTTCCGCAAGATGCCTGTCTAGTCGTCATGGCAGACAGAGTAGTCTGCTCTTTTGGTTTATTGTAAGCGCAGCTTTGTTGGCTCTAAAATAGGATCAGTAGCAAAGGGCAGCATATTTTAGCACAGTCATAAGTTGGCTCTGTCTGTGTTCATCTGTTCATCAGTGTCAGGTGACAGATGTAATGTGACCCGTTAGAGTGGGCTAATCCAGACTGCCTCAGGAAGATTTTGTGTGTGTGTGTGTGTGTGTGTGTGTGTGTGTGTGTGTGTGTGTGTGTGTGTGTGTGTGTGTGTGTGTGTGTGTGTGTGTGTGTGTGTGTGTGTGTGTGTGTGTGTGTGTGTGTGTGTGTGTGTGTGTGTGAGAGAACCACTGACAAATTCCTTCAATGAACATAGAAAGTCCAAAATTAAAAATGCACTTTTGTGATATTTTGAAAGCATTTTCTTTATTGTGGTGGTAATTGTATTTTCTAACTGCACATAAATTAGGAAGCTAACAAATTGTTCAGAAAATATTAACAAGGTCTTAGTTTAGATTGTTTAGCCATGTCTGTGTTTTTTATTTGATCTTCCTTTTGTTTTGTGGTCAGTTTCCACCTACCAGTCATGTGACATTTATAAAACAAAGCGAGTGAATGTTAACACATGCTTCCTAAAAAACACAGGAACGGAGCTGACCAAACCTTTTCGAACTGCTGCTCATATTGCCTCGAATGGAAGAAGGCAGGAAAGTGCTATTTACCCTCTTCCACATATACGAGCTCACTGATGACAGTGATTGGCGACTGCATCAGTGATTGACAAGGGAGAAAGAGTATACAGTCCCTCCCACCTTAAGAGCACAGCTTGTTTTCCTCCCTCGGGCTCTAAACGGCTGTGGCATAATTAAAATTCCCGTAAAAACTCGCCAATAGGGCAGACATTTTCCATGCAGGAGCCGATAGAAGAAATGTTTTCAACTAGGTCTCCATACTCTGGTCATACTTGTGATTTGATTAGATTTTTCTTTGTGAAATATTATTTCCGTAAATGTTCTAGTGAGCAGTACTTTTATGTACTGACTAGCAGGGCTATTAGATGGTTTGTTGGTTTTTAAGGTGAATATCAGCAGGGAACGGTGAATAATTAATTAGTCAATTGTGCTATGACCAGATTTCTTTGCAGCTAACCAGACTAGCAGCAGAGGCTATTTAATTGCGTTAGACAGAAAGCCTTTGTAAAAGCATGCCTCATCCCTGGTGCACTTGACTCACGGATAAACAGAATGTTTTAAATTAACCATAATACGCGGCGAAGGAGTCAAGGGCTCGGCTTTGGTCAACGGCATTTTTTCACTCCGTAATGGCAGTGGATAATTGGGTGGATCCGCCGTCTTACATCCTGGTGAACGGTCAATGTTCCAGACATCATCTCTGAAGGTGTGCCAGCTGTTTTTCCCCAAGAGTCCAAACATGAAGTCCTACCACCTTGAATGATTTGTTTAACAAAGAATAAAAACGGTGCATCTTATATGAAATCCTTGTGCCAGTAAAGTAATCCTGCTTATTTGCTCTCCTCAGAGCGTTCATTAGGAAAATCTTGGCGTTCATTTCTTTATACCGCTTTGAAAAACGACCGAAGGCCGACGCGGCAAAACCAGGCTAATCAATTACCCCTAATTTCTATAAACCGTGATTTAAACGGATTACGCTCTTTCTTTTTTTGTCTTTGTAACGAATGTGCCATTTTGAGGTTTTTATAGGAAGAGAGCCAATTACACAAATTTCAAAAGGAGGTTGTTCATCATGCATTGGTTAGCATCGAAACCAGACTGTTTCTCATCTCATTATGTGAATCCATCTGTCACAGGCCGAATCACATAAGACCTCCTGTAGTGCCTTTGTAAATGGAATTAGCACAAACTGTGTCCAGGCTAATTATGTCAGGCTTAACTCCATATCTCATTTAATGTGATTTTAGGATGAAGAAGAAGAGATTAAGCTTGAGATCAACATGCTAAAGAAATATTCACATCACAGAAACATTGCCACCTATTATGGCGCATTCATTAAAAAGAGTCCCCCAGGACATGATGACCAGCTTTGGGTGAGTTGTGTTTTTATTTATTTTTTAATAATTTTTTGTGATATACAGCATATATATATATATATATATATAGTGGTGCATGTGTGTTGTTTTTCTTTTTTTTTTTCTTTTTTTATAAACAGTTTTTAGAAAATATGAGGACTATATAATATAGATGTACTGCTGAATTCTTTAACCTTCCTTAATCGGTCAAAAGGCTTTTTTTTTTTTTATTTATTAATTTTTCGAATGAACTGAATAATTTGTTATACTTTTGCAGGGTGGAACTAATAAAAAATGTTATTGAACGGTAAAACATTCCTGTAAGGAAGCACTCGTGTCATTGCTTTGTAATATCAGTAGGCTTTCCACTAAAGAAAAGACTTCACAACTGAGGACTTTGTGTTTTCTGATTTTCCACTAGCGCAACATCTTTACCAAAGTCCTAGAAGGCCATGCATTATAATATATATTTTGTATATTATTAGAACTTTTTTTTTTCTTGTTTTCTCGTGATCGCGACTTAATTTTCTCACGATCTTAACATAAACATTGCTACTGTGATCAGCGCTTCATTTTTCTGTGTATTACACACACACACACACACACACACTGAAGCATGGCCTCAGGATTTCTGTACAATTTTTTTATTTATATATCTTTTTTCCGGCAGTAAATGCAACTGTTAACAGATAAAACATGGCATGCTATTTATTTATATACTTATTGGCTTCCCAAAAAAATTTGCTGCCAAATTTTTTCATAAAAATAAAATATATTGGCTTGTGGTATGAGGAAACACTTGGCATTTTGGCACCAGGCAACCTCATACCACTCAATCACTGATGATTTTCCCATAACCCCCCCCCCCCCCCCCTTCTCTCTTACTTATTGTGTCTCGCTGTAGCTGGTGATGGAATTCTGTGGAGCTGGCTCAATCACAGACCTTGTGAAGAACACAAAAAACGGCCTGAAGGAAGACTGGATCGCCTACATTTCACGAGAGATCCTCAGAGTTAGTAGATTTAAGCATGTTTTTCAGTTTGTTTGTTTTTTCTTACCAACACGGCATTTATTATAAAAGGCAGCAGTACAAGAACGTAGGATAGGTCTGTGCACGTGTAGTAATGAAGTAGAGTTTGTGCTTTAAAAGCTTATAGTGAGATTTTTATGACCCTTAATTATGAAAAGAGGTTTAATCGTTGTTGCATGAAATACATGTTGCGCAATCTGAACTTTCTTCTCCTGCAGTTTCTATGTTACAAGAGCTTTTTTTTTTTCTCAGGTTTTTTTCTGGTTAGATTTTAAACATTACAAATAATCTTTTTAATTCAAATATAACGAGATATTGTTTACTAAATGGCTTGCAAGTAAAACAATCCTCTACCGTTTCCAGTCCATTTTAGATGCATTAGATGTTGCTTTGTTTTGGATTGTCGTGACCGAATTCTACAGTTTGCTATTTATTCCAAATTTCTACTTATTACTCCTAAAGTGTGCATTAAATGCACCAGTCGGAACTCCATACCTTAATACATGTCATCATTACCTTGTGTGTTCAGGGTCTGGCCCATCTACACGCACATCACGTCATCCACCGTGACATCAAAGGCCAAAACGTCCTGCTCACAGAGAACGCCGAGGTCAAACTAGGTGAGAGAAGTTGTTAATGTAATTGTGTGAAATGAAAATAAACCTTCGGAAGAAAATCATTTTACTGCCGTATCCCAGCGTCTGCTTCATCTTGTTCTGTGCGATTTCCTCCAGTTGATTTTGGCGTGAGCGCCCAGTTGGACCGGACAGTCGGCAGGAGGAACACTTTCATCGGCACGCCTTACTGGATGGCACCCGAGGTCATCGCCTGCGACGAAAACCCAGACGCAACCTACGATTACAGAGTAGGTTTATTTAACTGGCTTCAGTAATGTTTTTACTATTAGGTTTTATCGTGACGTGGTTTATTCTAATGATTATGATGACCACCAACACCACTAATTGTGTATTTTTGTGCAGAGTGACCTGTGGTCATGTGGAATCACTGCTATTGAAATGGCAGAGGGAGCTCCCCGTACGTATTCTTACACGTTGATCTGTACATTATATACAGGCATGTGCTTATATGATATTGGGGTGGACAGACCTCCGATTTCTTATTTAGCTGACCTACCAGGCCAGAAAACAAAACTGACTAGGAAGAAAATCTAAAACACAAAGCAGTTTGATGTCTGTCAAGTACATTGATGTTCATAAAGGGAAGAATAGAATGTATTCAGTATAATGGATTATAACAGTTTTTAACGCAGCACATTGTTTCTGAGCCCTAGGCAAAATTGTTGACCAGAATTTTGAAAAAGATTAAAAACAATCTTCTACAATCCTCCAGATCGAGTCTCGACTGATGATTCAAAGCGTTTAATGTAACAATGTACATAGTGAAGTGAATTATATTAAAAACGTACAGAATGAACCAAAAAGGTTTTGTTTTGCAAAAGTGATTGGATTTTTCTGGTTTTGGTTGTTGGAACTATGAATGCAAAACTAATAGACTGGATATTATATCCATTTAAGTACCCAAGCTACTGTCCACCTGAAATATAGGTTATACTCTAACTTATGGTTGCCAGGGAGAGTTTGTAAAAATGTGATAATCCTCCCTTTCCTTGTTCAGCACTCTGTGACATGCACCCAATGCGAGCTCTTTTCCTCATCCCAAGAAATCCACCTCCCCGTCTGAAGTCCAAAAAATGGTGAGGTTCTTGAACAATTGCCTCTTTTAAAAAAAAATAATAATGATTAACATTTATGGGGGTTTGTAAAAGACTTTTTTTTTTTTTGCAGCATGATTGTTAGCTTTAAGTCAGTGTCGTTATAAAGTATCCAGCCATGTAGGTCTTCTACTACTTGGTTCTAAGGCCTGGCTAGAATGTCAGGAATGTGGTGATTGGTTTTCACTGCATTATCCAGATATAATAAGGTGATTATGGAAGCTGAAACACTTGCCAAAAGGAGCGTTATGAAAAAAAAAAAGCTTCGCACTTGTATAATTATGGATGAACCTGAATGCGGCGCCTCCTATTGACCTAAGGTCTGTTTTCCGGATAATGATGAATCATTTGCCTGTAGTGAAAGGTTTCTTTATTGGAGAATTCTTCAGACTTGATGCAAGAGCTAATAGTGCTAATATACATCCTGTTCATAACGATTTTCTCATTAACCACCGTGCATCTCTAGCTTAGCATGCGCTAATGGAGTAAATCAGAACAAAGGTCTTTCCTTGTGCCTCGTATAACCTTGGCTGGCTGATCTCACAATTTCCATGATACAACCCTCTGTCTTTAGCCATAAAACTGAAATGCAGGAGGTTCTTGACAGTTTCAAGGCTGACCGCTTTCTCTCACGGAGTACAACGCCCACATCACAACTTGCACTGTATACTGACACACTTCCTGAAAATCTGTCTAGACAAGTGGCTTATGAAACTTTCCCAAAAGAAGGTTTCTCCTTTTATCTCATGTTCATATTTTACACATCTGTATTTTTATTTTATTCTCACCAGGTCCAAGAAGTTCATCAATTTTATTGAGAACTGTTTAGTGAAGAATTACACCCAGCGGCCACCCACCGATCAGCTTCTAAAACACCCTTTCATCAGAGACCAGCCGAACGAGAGGCAGGTCCGCATCCAGCTCAAAGACCACATCGACCACACACGCAAGAAGCGAGGGGACAAAGGTTTGACTTCGACTTCTATTTATACTCGTTCATTATTTTCACCTAAAGTTTCTTAATGATAATGAATTCTGCGTTAGGTAACTACAGATGTCCAAATTGTATTATTCAGAGTTTACTGAATTACTTGCACCACTGTCTTGCAGATGAGACAGAGTACGATTGGAGTCTAAGTGAAGACGAAGAGGACGAGGCTCCAGAGCAGGAAGGAGAACCCAGGTACTTTTACTATTTTACGCAATTATTGCTAAACCGAACGGTTGATTAATTTGTTTTCCACTTTCAGTTTCACATTATGAAGCCTAAGATGCTTAGGTAAAAATCCTAGTGTGTTGTGTTACCAGCATAAGTAATTTGTTTATACAACAAAGTGTTGGATTTATTCCCAATGTATTTGTGCCATGGCCAAAATGAACAAAGAACACCTTGGTTAACCTTTCCCACGAAGTTCTACATTTGGCAGAAAACCTACACTGCTTCTCACTCTGAATCACAATAAAGCATGATTGTGGTAGCATCATGTTGTAGGGATGCTTCTGCTCCATACCCCCCTGTCCTCTACATCTGCATGTCTTCCCTCACCACATCCATAAACCTCCTCCTTGGTCTTCCTCTTTTCCTTCTTCCTGGTGGCTCCATCCTCAGCATTTTCCTACCGATATCTTCTACCGATCAATACTTTCTACTACTTTCATTTTCAAAACAGACTCATTACTTCAGTTTGAATCTATTCGGTGACACGATCAATATTTTTTTTCTGGTTGCGTGCCGTTTTCAGCCTATTACCCCGATTTGTTGTCATTGCGCCGCTTTTTCAACCTGCCACTGGTGTTTATTTTTTGCCTCTCACACACCACAGATGTAGGCTAGTTTACGAAGCTCACGATGAGCAGGGCAGAAGGCTACAAGAAGTCTGGGGTTAACATGGATGAGACAGAGGGATTCAGCAATGTGAACATGACCGAGAACAGAGACCTTCCTGATCACTGATAATTTTTCTCTGCTTGTGTTTTATATGGTGGTTATTCAGCTTGGATACATTCGTTAGATAACAACATGGTTCTTTTGTATTAATATATAATGTAATGTGGTGATATGACGTGAGGTCCAGTTACCAGCGTGACACTAAAACCGGTAGTAGTAATGACTACTTTTTACTTAAGTACATGTCAGAGTCCAAATTTCTTTACTTTAACTTGAGTTAAAAATTTCAGTATTGCAACTTTTACCAGAGCATTTTTAAAACATAAGTATCCGCTTGAGCGAAGTGTGTGTGTGTAAATAGCTGAAAATAGCAGCAAAGTCTGTTATGTTTTATTGTCTCGTTATGCAACATGACAGTGATGGAGGAAAAAACCTATTAAGAACTACACTCTTTAGCATAATTTAAAGCGCTTTGCAAAGTTTTTAGGATGGCTGCTCAATGATCTTATAATTAAGCTACTCTGAAGAAAAATAAGAAGCTATTTGAAACTGTCAGCCAGGATTATTAGAATGTTTTTAATACTACTTTCTGTTTCTTTTCTCACAGCTCTATCGTGAATGTACCTGGCGAATCGACGTTGCGACGGGACTTCATCCGGCTGCAGCAGGAAAACAAGGAGCGCTCAGAGGCCCTGAAGAGACAACAGCTCCTTCAGGAACAGCAGCTCCGCGAGCAGGAGGAATACAAGCGCCAACTGCTGGCTGAGCGCCAGAAACGTATAGAGCAGCAGAAAGAACAAAGGAGACGCCTGGAGGAGGTGAGTGAGAGGGGGAACACCTGAGTATGTGACAGTTTAGAGAGCGTTTAAATCATTTGGTCATATTTCAACACACTGAAACCTGGTGGAGGTCGTTTTAGCGACTGGACTTGTGCGATTCGCTTTTTGGAACAATCTGACAAAGACTACGGAAACGCTATGTCGGCAAATTTACAAGAAATCCATTCAATCTAATTGCGAACATCATCATGCTGCATGTCGATTATTAAAAACATGCTGCCAAAACAACAAAGTACTATCATTAGGGGGTGGGGGGGTGGCTGTGGTGGGGGGGGGGGGGGGGGGGGGGTTTAGACCAAATCAGTCACCAAATCTTCACACAGCTGGCATGTTTGTAGAGGAGCTTGAAGTGGGGAAACCCCCAACCACCATCCCCCCTACAAAAAAAAAAAACAACAACAACGGAAGGAAGCTGCTGTACAAGTCTGAAAAGGCATTGCAAAAGGCGGTGCAACAGTTTAACGTCCATAGTGGGTTGGCAGCTTGACGCAGTTATAGTAAACGAGGGATGGTTTCCAAGACCATGTCCTACATGTAGATGTTAACATTAGGCAATGAAAGTTAAAATTCGGGTCTGTTTGTGCTAATTAAAAAAAAAAAAAACAGAAAACCAAAGACCAAAGTTTTCTCTAAGGGGTCTCCTATTTGACTTTTGATCGTAATCCCAAATGTTTTCAGTACATAGCAAAAATAGAATCTGCATTGCTGTTCCAATACTTTTGAAGGGGCCAGTTCTTTGTCATTTTGCATCTTGCTAGAGTGTTCAGAGGGTTTTCATAGCAAACCCGGGCTACCATAGCAAAGGCTCTGGGTTAGTAAAAGGAAGGTCGGGTATCGCCAAGCTTCTCCTTAACCATCTGTGCTCCAGGGGGTGCTGTATCATGGCTGACCCTGTGTTCCGACCCCATAACATTGCTGGGACATTCGAACAAAGAATTTCACTGTGCTGTTAAAACAAGTACATCTGACAAATATAAAGCAGCTTTTCTTTCTTTCTTTTATTACCGAGTTTAAGTTTGGCTTGTTAAAAAAGGTCCTGGAGAGGCCATTCTGTTCTCAGCCCTTATCAGCATCATCAGCCAAGCGCTTTTGTTGGAACTGTTTTTGTTTGGGGAAAGTTGCAGGGTGCACCCTGCATGCATATGTGTATTTTGTTCATCTTTGGACAAGGTTAATACATTTGGACAAGGTTAATACAGGTTAATACATGTTAATACATTTATATCTTATGAGATTTTTTCAGAGCTGAACCAAGTCCACAGACCGAGTTCTAGTTAAAAAAATCGCCAAAACCCAAATATCGTGTTGCTCATTTAAAACATTTGTCAACTTTGAGTTTCCTGTGCACGATGCACTCACTGTTGTTATCTCCTGGCGTGTTACAGCAACAGCGTCGTGAGCGAGAGTTGCGAAGGCAGCAGGAGCGTGAGCAGAGGCGGCGGGAGCAGGAGGAAAAAAGGAGAATAGAGGAGCTGGAGCGCCGGCGCAAAGAGGAGGACGAGCGCCGGAGGGCAGAGGAAGAGAAAAGACGGAATGATCGCGAGCAGGTAATCGGACAAGGCGCCTGTTTTTCCTGCAATTTCTCAGATAACCGAGTTGTCTTTGTGGACGACGCTAGTATTAGGAATTCGAGGATGCCATTTTTTTGTAATGGAAAAAATAAATGCATTACGATTAGACAAAACGGTTAGATATGCATGATGCAGTCTAGATTGAAAGTTAAGTAATGTGCATAATTATTGCATCTATCACCAGTCTAACAACACTGATTCTTTTGTGGTGCTTGAGTTTGGAGCATGGATTTGGAAATCCTTCTTTTATTTTGTAATTGACCTGTTGGAAGGTTCACCCGTGACACAGTTATTGTTTCTTGGTTAAGTCAGACTGACTAATTTTAAATCTAATGTATTGTACCAAGTTTCTCAGGGCTTTTAGAGGCTGAGAGAACCTCTGCCATAATTAACAGTGCAGATGATGTTCTTTAGTGAATAACTCTCCTTGTTGTTCTGCCAAACCCAGTGTTGTCGAAAACTTTTTTTAGTCTCACCTGCCCAAGAACTCGGTTCCTTTCAGAGTGTGTTGTACCTCAGGTGATTACATTTGTGGTTAGGTGAAAGAAATGACTTTCTTCACACACGCCTTCGAAACAGCTTGTGGTCATGCAAGTGGCACTTAACTGTAGACGTAGTGGTGGTGATTTTGCAAATCTCAAACGAAGATCGCAAAACGGAAAATGTCCGCTTCCCTGAACATCCTCTTCCAGACGACATCATCCTTCCTAATTGTTGACCTAGCAGTGGTTGTTTAGCTATATTTTAGACATTGTATTATTGTTTTCTTTCATGTTTTGTTTTCAGGGTCCGCACAAACTGTCAGGACAAATCTTTGTTTATTAAATGTGTACACTATTAATGTAGCTATTTATTGCCCCGGTTTTATTTAGTGCCACATTTTTTACCCTGTAAGGTCCAAGGAGACATTACTTATAGTCTACTTGTTTTTACTGAGGTTTGGATTAAACCCATTCACTTGAAATCAACTTGAAACATGTTTATACAGACAGGGTAATATGTCATTTCCAACACTGTAACAAAAAACTAACTAAATAAAAAAAGATTCCTGCTTATAATTACATTCTAAGAAAACAAGGAATTTTAGAGTTTTTGAACATTTAGGTGCACAAAGTGATAAGAATTTTAAGAGCAGCACATAGGACTTAGTAGATATTTCTATGTAATCATTTATATATTTACATGAATTATAGAGTGGAAATTCTGTTCTCTTTATTGTGTGACCAATCTAATCAAAAGGAAAAACACTTTTTTTGATGCTGAGCCGAGTCTAACCTCGACACGTTTGATCGACAGGAATATATCCGCCGTCAGCTGGAAGAGGAGCAGAGGCATCTCGAGATCCTTCAGCAGCAGCTGCTTCACGAGCAGGCCATGTTACTGGTAGGATCTCTGAACTTTCCTTCTCAGGTTCTCTCACAAAATGCCTTAGAACACAGTCTGTTTTTTTTGTTTAGTTTTGTTGGGAGCTCCGTGTTTTTCTGGCCTGTTCCGTTAAGCTAAAATGTCATTGAGCTCAACACAAGATCAGAGTCACTTAGATTTCTAATGGTGTCATCAGTCATGTTCAGTATATCGTACGTTCTCAGAGTGAGAAGGTTTAATCTGTATAATTATATGAGTAGTCTCATGACATTGCCACAGGAAATGCCCAGCAGGAAGAGCAGGGGATTTCCTTCCATTTCTTTCTCTCCTGTGGTTAGGCCAAAGTCATTGTTCTTGTCTTTACAGAGAGATGTTTATGCTATAAACAGGCTGCACAATATCTCAGGGGAGAAAGTGGAAATGAGTTAATACGGGACAAACAAAGTTAAATGCTTCTCTCTCAGGGTTTTTGTTGACCTTCTCCCCATTTCTTCCTCTCATTTCTGTCCATCACATGTCCACCAGTGCATAAACAAATACAGTATTTCATTAAATTACTAGTTAGAAGCTTGTAAAGCGATGTTTCCATGTTTGGGAAAAGTGGTTTTGTGTAAGCAGCCGGAAACAAGTTTTCTCACCGTTGTTTGTCCTCATGGAGATCTTACAGTTTTAAAACAGCACCACATGCACTAAAGCAAAAATTTGATTCTCAAATTATTTACTAACTGTGAGCTTATTAATCTGTGAAAAGAATATTTACAGGCCCATCATCAAGACCATTCAATTTAGCTCACTGAAATGTCAAGAATATTTTGGCTATAGTTTTACAGGGTTTTCGCAGAGTCTTAAAAAAGCCTTAAATTAAAAAATCCAAATTTTAGGGCTTAAAAAAGAAGTCGTAAATTCGCTGTTCGAGGCGTTAAATAATTTTAAACGGGTCTTAATTTTTCAATGTCCATGTAACGCCGCCTTTTATGCACTTCGCTCCCGCAGCACTTTAGAATTTTTTTTCCCTTTGTTTCCTTGGTGTTTCTTTCGCTAGCCCAAATATCATTTGATGATTTGCGACTACAACCAAGAGACCAACACGCAACAGTCGATCATCTTTCTGTTGCTGCTGCGAATCTGTCTTGGATTGTACCACAGACGTGAAATGGATTATATTTTTCAGATATGGGGAAGTGCAAGTTAAGTGATACTTGGCTTTGAAAAAAAATACTGAATTTAAGGCTTGTTTAAGGCCAGTTGCTAATATCTGTGTGTATGTTTTTGATTTTGTGATATATCGGTCATAAATTTAATTCTTAATGGTTTCAAAAGTCTTGAAATTTGACTACAGAAAGCCTGTATTAAAGCCAGTGTTTGGTATTTACTCTGACGCTAGAGCGTGTTTATACAGTAATATTTGCCTCAAATACAGAATTTAATGTTATAGACCATACTGAATAAAATTACAAAGCAACCTATTGTATTAGCAGTATGTGTACCAGCACATGTAAGGATTTAAGACGCATGGAAATGTCTTCAATAATTGTGGAGCTTTTTCATGGAGCTACACTCTGTGCTCAGGAGTTCAAATGGCGAGAGCTGGAAGAGCAGCGGAAGGCGGAGAGGCTGCAGCGGCAGCTCCAGCAGGAACAGGCTTACCTGCTGTCCCTGCAGCACGGGCCGACACAGCGTACCTCCTCCCTCACGACCCCGCCCGACTGGGCAAAATTACCCCAAGCACGCCCCTTAGACAGTTCTGATACCCCAGTTAACTCTAACACAGATGAGTGCAAGCCAAGGGCTGACCTTCCACGTCAGACTGAGAGTGAGCAAAGTATAAATCCAGATTCAGAGCAGAATAAACCTGTAGATGGGATTGAAGCCCTTACTGAGAGCAGGGAACATACTGGAAGTGTATCTATGGACTCATCCCCTTTAATCACACAGCCAGTGAGTGAGACAGACAGGACTGACGACCCCCTTGTCCAGTCAACGCCAGCAAGTGGCCCGGTGTCTGAAGCCCAGCCAGTCAGAGAGGTGAAAAACCATCCCGTTGGTCCACCCACTGTTGCCTGCTGCTATTCTGGCTTCTCGAGCTAACCTCGGCTCAGTATTGCATGTGAAGAACGTTTAACTTACAGGCTATTAGGTAAAAAGTGTGCTGGTGGAAGTGGCAAAACATTGTTTTTTTTGGGAAATTGAAATTCTTTACCAATCATATAATAAGCATCAATATTTTATCATTATTGTTTATTCACCATATCACATTTTGCTTAATTTTTTATGCAAATTATGTCTGATTGATGATTAAGTACAATATAAACATACTCCCACACCTTTTTTTTTCCACTGACAAGGTGACGGCTTGCAGTCTAAAACAATGGAGACATCAAAGACCTCATAGGGGGGAAAAAAGAAAAATCCTTTAGACGTTAAATACACTGTCAAAGAAAATCAGTGAACTTACACACGCATTTAGAGGATTAGGGTTAAAAATCAATCAATCAACCAATAAATAAATAAATAAAAGACCAGACATCCGAAGTTCCAATTGGATTTTATCAGTTTTTTTTTTTTTTTTTTGTTTGTTTTTTTAACAATTAAAATGAAGAACAGGTTTAGGTGCATGTCCTCACTCCGCTGCTAGCCTGGGCATCATGTCAGTGGAAGGCGTATGTTCGTACGCACTTACACGCTTAAAAATTGGATTATAAACGTTTTCAGCCAGAAAGAAAAACATATTGCTCACCACCATAGTCATGTACCAGAACCCCACCTTCACCTTGTCTCCCTTTGTCTTGTCTTGCTTTCTTGTGTAAACTAAACTCACATATTTGAAATTTAAATATAGTTAAATAAATATAGTATAAGTTTATTTTTTTTTCCATCTTTTCAACTTGACCTACATTGATCATTTGTAATTATTAGTTCTCAAAGACTTCTTTTCCCATTTTTCCACGTTTGTTTTGCATGTCACGGTTTGGCTGTGATTCTACCTCTTAGGAAAGACATTGTCTTAATATTTAAAAAAAGTTTAATAAAAGTGTTTTTTTTTGTTTGTTTTTTTGAGCATGAAACATGGCTGTAATATAAGCCAGAGCAACAATGTCCTAACAATTTGTCTGTTTTGTCCCTCTCCTATATGAGCTTGCTGAGAGCAAATAAATATCAGCATGCAGTCTCCTGGTTTGGAACGACTGTCAATTCCCGTTGACGTGACCCTCATTAAAACCAATGAATCTCCTTTGTGACAGGCTGATGAAAGATATCGCAAGAACCATCAGGGCTCGCCTCAGACAGCGCCACCCAAGCAGCCGCCGGTACCTCCTCGTTCGTCTGAGCCTTATTCTAATGGGAATGCCTCATCCGAATCCCCGAGCATGCACAAGCCCATGGAACCACAGGTAATGCCCAACATCCCCCTTGTCTGTTTCTGCACTTTTGATGTGTCTCACCTATACGTTGCTATGAAAATGGCTGTATGATACCAGATGACTGTGGTCATCTAGGGAATGTGCGTTGCTTCCATCGTGCATTTTGTGTGCTTGGCTGTGATCACGCCTTTCTGTCTCACTGTGTCTCTGGTGTTCTCTTTCCTTCACACCCCTCACCCACACACCCCTCTCCTTCTGTTCTTTTCCCTTCTGGAAGGTCCAGTGGTCTCACCTGGCCGCTCTAAAGAACAACGCATCCGCTCCCCCCGTGTCCCGTTCCCATTCATTCAGCGATCCGGTCCCTAATTTTGCACATCTCCATCTGCGCTCTCAGGAGCCACACCACCCAGCGCACCCTGCACATCCTACACGCTCTGAGCATCCACACCCTCTGTCACTTTCCCAGTCTCGGAGCCATGAGACACCTGAACCATCTCTTAATGAAGAGGTTCCACCAAAGGTAAGAGCAGGATCTGTACTTTACTCATGTATTTCCGTTTGGGGAGACTTTTACTTTCACTTCACTACATTTCAAAGTCAAATATTAAACTTTTTTACTCAACTACAATTCAGGAAATCAGTTGTTCCTTTTTATTAATGAGTGGGTGAAAGTTTCATTACTAAAATTATATAATTTTATAAATAGTGTAGCGAGTGACGTTTTAAGTCATAGAGGATCGATCGTGGCTTTAAATAAGAACCGGGGGAAAAAAAAACAGACTCCTGTCCCGGTGACCCCAAATTGTTTTTTTTTCTTATTTAAAGCCGCGGTACGGTACGTTGGATGCGCAGCTGGGATGAGCGTATCTCAGATGCCCCACTCTTGTTTTTTTTTTCTCTCTCTCCTCTGTTTCAAGAAAAAAGCAATTTTATCGATAAAATCATGTTTTAAAAAGCCCCCATGTATGTCTCCTGCTGGTAGTGAAAATAAAGAAGAGGAACGCCATCAGTTTGGAGCAGAAAATTTTAATTATAAATCAGCATGAAGCAGGAAAGACTGTCAGTCATAGAACTATCTATATATATAAAATATCGTAACGTATCTCCATCGTAGGTAGAGGACTACTACGTAGTGTGTGTGTGTGTGTGTGTGTGTGTGTGTGGATAGATAGATAGATAGATAGATAGATAGATAGATAGATAGATAGATAGATAGATAGATAGATAGATAGATAGATAGATAGAGTGTAACATTTATGGCTATAATAAATAATAGTACTTTGGATACTTAAGTATATTTGGAGGCAAATACTTTTGTTTTATTTACTCAAGTAATATCTTATCTAGTGTGTCTCTACTTTTATTTAAGTACATGGTTTGTGTACTTTGTCCAGCACTTCTAATTACAATTACTGGTGTCATTATTACTTAATTTGTGTTTAAAGTACCTGGGGGCTAACAGTGCAAAGTAATGAAGAGAGTAGAGGACAGGGTGGCATGGAGATTAAAGATCTGCTGTGGTGACCCCTATTGGGAAGTAGAAGAATAAGATTATTACTTAGTTGATTGCAAAAATAAACTATGCTGTTTTGCATGATTTCTTGGAAATACCAGATGCCCAGATGAAATACATTTTACAGTAGGGTTAGGGTTAGTGATCCAGTAGAAGAAAAATAAGACTCTCTGGCAAGACTTGACATGCCTAATGGAAACAATAGTGCTGATTTATCTGTTACATATTTTTTTAGTTCGCTGCAAACAGCTTCATATTAATAGCACGAGTGACACTGGGTTAGAAAATGTCGAGTACAGTGAAATAAACAGGGTAATACTGCAGTGCACCTGGAGGCTCGGATTAAAATTCACACCGTGGGAAAGTTTGCCACACTATAAACACAAAATTTTTAATAACTAAACATTTGTTTTACTGACGCCAAGTCTCAAATGAAGCACCAAAATCCGGCAATTAAAACAGTCTGTGTGGAAACATGGCAAAAGTTCCGTTCCGGTGTCCTGATGTTTTAGGTAATTTAAAACACCATGATTTAAAACATTACAAATACTAGAGTATTTTTACGAGCTGCCTGATCATCTAAAATTGTAAACAGGCTTGTGTAAGCAAATTGCTCAGGGCAAAAATAGAGAAGTAATGGTAGCCTGGTATGTCTGTTTTTTTTTGTTTTTTTTTCATGTGTCCACTTGGCATAAACAAATATTTTGGGGAAATCTGATAATCATTTGAAACGATGGTTAAATATTTGAATATACATACATACAATATATACAATATATACACACACACACACACACACACACACACACACACACACACACACATACACATACACATATATATATATATATATATATATATATATATATATATATATATATATATATATATATATATATATATATATATATAAAAAATATTATGGTAAATGATGTGGTTGACCATTTCAACTTATGTCACAGAAAAATAAATGAGCTTGTATGTCTCTGTTTCTGTAAGGTCCCTGTGAGGACAACATCCAGATCACCTGTTCAGCCTCGGAGAGACTCCCCACTTCAAAACAACCAGCAAAGCAGCCAACCTGGACAGAGGAATGCTGGAAGGTCTGATCTCTCGATGTTCTATGATTCATGCTAAATCTCTTTGACTAGTTATACTGAATGTGTTTATCTGGTTGTACAAGTTATCACTCTACATTCAGAAGAGAATGAAGATGTATTGTTTGTTTATTTTGTTTGTCCTCTCTTTTATTCCTTGTCAGTAACGTGGAGCCGCGTCTGCTGTGGGATCGGGTGGAAAAGCTGGCTAGACCAGGGAGTGGAAGCTCTACTGGCTCCAGTAACTCCAGCTCACAGACCGGCTCTCAGAGTTCCGGGGAGAAGTTCAGGGTTCGCTGTAAGTATTGCAGATTGAACCTTTATCCAGTCATAAATCATCTATGAATACATGTTAGATTAACATAAATTGTTTAAAAGTTGTATGACATTTCCATTGACGTGTATTTTTTTCAACTTTTCGAAGCATCTTCAAAATCCGAGGGCTCGCCACATCAACGGCTGGAAAACACGAGCAAAAAAAACGAGGAAAAGAAGGACTTTGTCAGACCAACCAGGCCCTCTGTGAGTTCAAAATTGGTTTGAATGTTGTTTACATCACCAAACTGTTTCTAAAGAGTGTTAAGCTGAATGGAAAATTGGGTCCTGGTGTTTCGGTTAATGTGGCCTGTTGCGTGCTTATTAAGACATTTATATATTAACACCACTTTTAGGATCTCACTCTATTGGCCAATGAGGTGCGTGCAATTGAAGAGACACGTCCTCCTCACAAGGTGACCGACTACTCCTCATCTAGTGAAGATTCCGATTCGGAAGAGGATGATGAGGTGGAACAGGAGCTGGGCAACGAGTCTACATCTGGCACAGAGGATTCAAGGGCAAGGTGTGCCATCTTCATTTTATGCTTTACTGTAACAGACAGACATACAGAGTACTATATTGTCATTGCATAGTACAGGTACACAGCAACGAAACCTAGAGGTTCAATTAGTAGCAATTGTGCAAATAAATATGCAAATGTTATGTACATGAGGTAAAATGTGTGTATATATATAATAAATAAATATAAAGGCTATGCCAGTGAAAAATGTCATGAGCTGTTGAGTAGGTACACCAAGAATAAATATATGGTGCAATATGTGTAGTGTGTGTGGTATATAAAAATGTACAGTGTGGGATGTGTACAATGTATGAACAAAGGTTATACACAATGTATATGCAAATGATATTGATATGAGGATAATCTGGGATGTGCAATCATTTTATATACAGGATAAAGGAATAGAACGATTGAATAAAATAATAGTCTTAAATACAGAATAAATGTCACACCGAATGTACACAGTGGAGCAGAACTGCATGATGATTACTGCAAAAAAGTGTCAGTGCGCCATCAGTGTCCTAGCGATGTCCCAGATATATAATCACACAGCTTGATTAATGCGCTTTTAGAATGGAAATAATTGAATGATCCTGTCTGTCTCTGTCCTTCAGCTCAGCGAAAGTTAGCAACGGTGAGACCGAGTCTGTAAAGACCATGATTGTTCAGGATGATGCAGAAAGCGACACGGCCATCACACCCTCTAAAGACGGCACTTTAATTGTCAGACCGGTACGAGGACCGCTTCTGTTTTTCTGTTCGATATTTTGTGTCTTTTTCTATTTTCATCATTCGCCCATTCCTTTTGTATGCACTTTTTAATTATGATTTTTTTGTTTGGTTTGTTTGGTCTATCTCGGAAAACCAACGCTCTTTTTTTTTTTTATACAAATGCAAATCCGAGTAATTAGTTTTGCTGGCCCATTACTCCATTCTTCCCCCAAACCACCCTCCCCACCGAGTATAGACTCAGCTGTGCTTGTTTTTGATTCCAGAGTGTAGCAGAGAAAATCCGATTGGTTCCGGGGCCTGGTTCTGGTCCTGGCCCTGGTCAAGGTCCTGCTCTAGGCCACCAGGAAAGAAATGGCTTCGCAGGCCGTATTCACCTGTTGCCCGACCTCATCCAACAGAGCCATCACTCCCCCTCCCCCTCCATCACCTCCTCCCCTTCCTCCAGTCACACCAGCCCCTCCATGTCCCCTCAATCCGCCTTGGAGAGGCTGCTTGCCAGCGAGGTATGTTTAGCCATTGTACCACTCTGTAACTGCTGGCTAGCTTTTCACTTAGCTTTATTCCCACTATTCACTAATTGATGCTGGGTGATGGATGAGCCGTAAGAACCATAAACGCCATAAGGAGCTAATTTTGGGATGCTGTTGTTCCCTTGAGGGAGCTATTTTTATACTGTTATCAGAATCTCTCGTATTTAAGAATTCACTTTGTTTTAGTTGCTTTTTTGGCTTAAATGTTAGTGTTTTGTAAAGTAAGAAAAATCACCCAAAGAGTAAAAATAAAAAAAAATCTACAAAATCACATTTCTCCCCCGATCACTGTTGGGATTTTCCTGGCACAGGTTCAGTAAAGGAAATTCATAAAGCAGCTGAGCACTGAGCTTAATATTTTTAATACGGGGTGTCTTACTGTACGTCAACATTTTAGCCACGTCCAACTACTCCTTTAAAACTGGCGAAACTAATTCATTTTGCTTTTCCGTCATCCTTTATTTTTCCTTTTTTTTCTTTATTCAGTTCTCTCTTTAACCTTCAGTTAATTCTTAACCCTCTTTGATTCACTTTGCATGTCTCCATTTTAACAATCACTTGTTTTCTCAGGTCACAATTTAGTTTACTTCTAAATACTTTTACTTCCAATATGGACACCAGGAAAGATTAACACTAATTTCATAGCTATGAGAAAATGAAATAATTTATGATTGTAAGACTGGAGTTTATAAACTTCTTAAAACAGAAGAATATATGTTTGATACTGTCCTAGATGTTGTAAAAAACAGATATTATTTGGCTAAATATTCATCATTTAATGCTTCTTCCCTCTCAGACGCTCTCTGGTAGTAATTCCCTGCAAAAACACAAGTCCTCTTCCTCCTTCACCCCCTTCATTGATCCTCGACTTCTACAAATATCGCCCTCCACTGGCAGCTCTCTCAACAACATGGGTAAGCCACAAAATTGGTAGTAGGTGTAGTCATGATATAGAAATATATTTAAAATAATGCACAATCCTAGTTTTGTAAAACAGTGTATTTAGGAACTACAGATTCCTTGCGCAATACATTTTCGGTAATTTTACTACACGTACACTGTTCTATCTAGTGTTGCTTTAAATGAAGATGAAGACATGAAGATAAAGCTGATACCGACTTTTTTTTTTTTTTTTGCTTTCTTTCAGCAATCATTGGGAATGACACTCGGCTGCATGAAGCCTTACGGCCAGACCCAATGCGTAAAGGCTCGGTGGTTAACGTGAACCCAGTAAACACTCGGCCACAAAGTGACACGCCAGAGATTCGCAAATACAAGAAGAGGTTTAATGCGGAGATCCTGTGTGCTGCACTCTGGGGTACATACATTTACATATATTTATTTATACATTTATTTATTTATTTTTTGTTATTTTTGAAAATACATTTTTAAACAAATGAGCAGTTCTTAAAACCCCATCTACACTGGCTAGATTTGCATCAATTGAACTTCAGAGAAATGAGTCTGATGTCATTGATTTAAATATCTTACACAAGTAAATGTAAACATCAAGGCCTTCTGTGTACATTAGACCAAAAAAACTTAGGGAAATTTAAATACCGGATTTGTTTTTCTCACACACACACACACACACACACACACACACACACACACACACACACACACACACACACACACACACACACACACACACGTGCATGCACATACACCATCTTCGGGAATATGGGTTGGGTTTGACCTATGAAGTTTGATTTGGAAACAAGATGAACAGATGTTTTGGCTTCACTAATAATTTTTGAAAAATAGAATGCCCTAAAAGATGCAATCGTGTTCACATTCTCAATTGTGTATCTTATGTACAACTGGAGCAGGGTTGGAGGCAACTGGTGGCCAGGAAATGACCTTTACCGGACCATGTCAATATGATCGGTGAAAAATGAAAAGACTGCTTTTATATTATGATGTTAATTCACCAATCAGGAGAGGGTGCTGGTTTCTGCACATCACTATATTAATTAAAACATAGTAGGATATGCGCACTGTTGGGAACGATCACCGAAATGAGTAAAAAGAAAATAATAGTTGACAGCAAAAACCCGTGTTTTTCCAGGCAAGAGGGGAAGCAGATCTGTTTACTCAGTTTGAGGGGGCATTTGACATGGATTCAATTGATAGAAACCACAGACTATAAGACTATTTGGCAATAGTAATTTTGTCTGCAATGATCAATAAATGAATGTGTTTTGGGGAAATGTGTGCACTGAATTGTTTATATATTTAGTAGTATTAGTATTTTAAATTCTAGTTTTAAAGGAATAGTTCACCCCACCAAAAAAAATCATATACTCACCCATATATTGTTTTAAACCTGTATGAGTTTCTTTTTGTTTCTTTCAAAAAGAAGAAAGAAACTTCTACAGGTTTGAATCAAAAGTGTGAGTGAATGATGACAATTTTCTTTTTTGGATGTGGGAAAGGAGGGGTTGGGGGCACTATCCCTTTAATAACTGTTTTATATAGCACTTTGAACTACAACTAATCCAAGATAGGGTACATTTTGTTGAGTTGTATACATTTGCTTGTCAATGAACAACGCTGGCCATTTGAATGAGCATAACTGCACAAGTTTTTTCTCAATAAAGAGTAAATTGAGCAATTATGTCAAATGTGTTAGTCTGGATTAGTAATCTGGCCTCCTAATATGAAGGAGAAAAAATGATGGTCCTCATCACTGTGAAAGCTGCCCATCCCTGATATTCTTCTTTTGGCTTCTTCCATTAGGGGTCGCCACAGCGGATCATCCGTCCTCTACATCTGCTTCTTTCAAACCAACTACCTGCATGTCTTCCCTCACCACATCCATAAACCTCCTTCTTGGTATTCCTCTTTTCCTCCTTTCTAGTGCCTCTATCCTCAGCATTCTCCTACTGATATACCTCATGTCCCTCCTCTGCACATGTCCAAACCATCTCAATCTCTCCTCCCTCACCTTGTCTCCAAAACGTCCTACATGCGCTGTCCCTCTAATAAGCTCGTTTCTAATCCTGTCCATGGTTTTCACGCCCAACGAAAACCTCAACATCTTCAGCTCTGCTACCTCCAGCTCCACCTCCTGTCTTTTAGTCAACAAGGACTTAAAGTGATATCAACTGAACAGCATGTTATACACAAAACATTCCTGTTCATCTGGTTTCCAAGTCGATCCACAGCGATTTCATGCATTAAACAACTTTAAACTGACTCACCATGTTTTTTCTATATTCGATAGCTGAGCTTAATATTGGTCAGTTTTACAGTGATTATTACATTTCTTTACTCTGCCTCTGTAGGGGTGAACTTATTGGTGGGGACAGAAAGTGGGCTTTTGCTTTTGGATCGCAGCGGGCAGGGTAAAGTTTACCCCCTCATCAACCGGCGCCGTTTTCAGCAAATGGATGTTCTGGAGGGCCTTAATGTTCTTGTCACAATATCAGGTAAGATACAGAGCTCGCATACATTTTATTTTATTAACATTTAGCCAAGAACTATGGAACCCATAGTTTATACGTCCTTGGGTTTTTTTGGGGCAGGAAAAAAGAACAAGCTGCGAGTGTATTATCTGTCCTGGCTGAGGAACAAGATCCTCCACAATGACCCCGAGGTGGAGAAGAAGCAGGGGTGGACTACAGTGGGAGAACTGGAGGGCTGCGTGCACTACAAAGTTGGTATGTGCTGCTTCAAGTTTCCTGATGGTACCATATCAGTAGTGACTTTTATGGTTAATGATAAAGAGAAGTTCAGTTCGAAACATGTTATGAAATGTTTCAAATGTTTGTCTTTCACAGTTAAATATGAAAGAATCAAGTTTTTGGTGCTCGCCTTGAAAAACTCTGTAGAGGTCTATGCATGGGCACCAAAGCCATATCATAAATTCATGGCTTTTAAGGTGAGTGCTTTTAAAGTTAAACCCTTTTTTTTTTTTTTTTTTAAACAAAACACTTCCTGAAATTGCATCTAAATAGAAATTACCGATCCAAGCTTTATTATATTGACATTAAATCTTCCTTTTTTTTTATTAAATTATTTGTTTATTTTAATCTTGCAGTCATTTGGAGACCTGGCGCACAAGCCCTTGCTAGTGGACCTGACAGTAGAGGAGGGTCAGAGGTTAAAGGTGATTTATGGCTCCTGCTCTGGGTTTCACGCAGTCGATGTGGATTCTGGTGCGGTTTACGACATCTATTTGCCCACACATGTAAGCATTACAGTATTCTCGGTAACAGGAAGCTAATAAAAAAACCCACCTTGTGTTTGGCCTCCTTTCTTTCATTTGTTTTAAAGCTGCTACCATACGGTTGATGTGATTAATAGAGCCATGGCTTTTTCACTTTTCTATTTTGATAGATTCAGACAAACATCCAGTCACACGCCATCATCATCCTCCCCAACACGGATGGCATCGAGCTTTTGGTGTGCTACGAGGACGAAGGCGTCTATGTGAACACGTACGGGCGCATCACCAAAGATGTGGTATTACAGTGGGGAGAGATGCCCACCTCTGTAGGTACGCTAAACACACAAGCGTTCAATCATATCACTTCGGATAAGACCAGAACACGCGTAGCCTCTGGTGCCGCCTCTGATCGCCTTGTAATTCTTTCGTATATTATATGAATTGAATCTCAATTCTTACTTCAGGTAAAGTCACATGACCTCTCAATCCTTTGCTTCGCAGCATACATCAGATCTAATCAGATCATGGGCTGGGGCGAGAAGGCCATAGAGATCCGCTCGGTTGAGACGGGCCACCTGGATGGTGTGTTTATGCACAAAAGGGCACAAAGGCTCAAATTTCTGTGCGAGAGAAATGACAAGGTGAGATTTATGGATTTAGACTGAACATTGCTGTTATTAACTGTTGTTAAATGTAGCAACATTTTTGAATCGATAAAGCATTGAGCCGTCCCACCTTTAGACATGGCTTTTTTTTATTTATTTTTATTATTTTTTTTTTTTTGTGATTTCTTTGTTTTTCTTTTCAGATTTGTCTCTAGCACTTTTTGTATTGTGTGTGGTGTACTATTGAAAGCTATTAGTAAAATGCAGGTGAATAAAAAAGAACCCGAAACACTTCTTAAGCATCTTCTTAAACAGCATGGAAAGTGCAGCACTATTGCTTAGAGGTCAATCGAATTGTCGGTTTTGCCGATTAATCGGAAACGATTGTTGATTGCTGGAACTATCAGCAAAACCTTGTACTGATTTCAGTTTTTCCGAGTTGTACGAGTATCTGACATTACATGCTGTTTGGTTTTAAACACAAGATTGCAACTTTGTACCGCATTCGTGTAAGCTCATAGTGCTTTAACTAAAGTTAATGGATAAAATGGATTTGTTTTAAAACCGTCTTCGAAAATGAACAAACAATACTTCTAAAGCATTTATTAACTTCAGTTAATGTTACAAATAGAATCTTACTTTAAAGCGTTTCCATTTCGCATCAATCCAAACAGTCCTGCTAAAAAATGGACATCTTTACATTTCTTCACAAAGGCCAGAGCATTAAAATAAATTTATATATATTTTTTTTTTATCATTTTTATATGTAATAAAGATTGTGACATGGTCGACCTCTACTATTGCTAATGTTTGTCTCTGGTGCTTTAAAATGATATGCTTTTAAATATTCATTTTATTCACGCAGCTGCTGGTTTTGCAATTTACTGTAAAACGTGAAGTAATATTGCTTTCTCACTATTAAATCTAATTAAATTATATCCATAATTAAATCATAGATCTCGAATAATTCAATAGAAAACTTAATGAAATGCCCATTACTAGCAGAGAGAGTGTATAGCAGCAAGATTATGACTTTGTGTCTGAAAATGTGGAACTGTCACTTCTCCTGCAGGTTTTCTTCGCTTCTGTACGCCAAGGAGGCGCGAGTCAGGTCTACTTCATGACTCTGGGACGCAGCAATCTGCTCAGCTGGTAAAGCACGTGACTACAAAAACGCAGCGTTTGTGAAACCACTGGCGAGCCGGCGTTGAGCTGAAATGTCTTCTTGGGCCTCGTGCTCCGTAAAGCAGCGGCAGTTTTCCTTTTCTTCTCCTAAGTAGCTGTGACTTGTGAATGCAGAGACGTTTGTGGAAGGGAGCGACCGCAACCGCTGCAGCCGTCATTCGTGCGGAGGCTTGAAGTCACAAATGTTTTCCAGACTTTCATGGAGATCTCTAACACTTAACATTCAGGGGCTTCACTTTTCAACACTTTAAAACACTGAGGGATCCGAGCGCATGAACGGTTACTAACTACGTTTTACGTCAAATGATTTGTGCAGAACTCTGTGAAGGGAGCGTGCATGTTGCCCCTTTCTCTCTTTCTCTCATTATTTCTCTTTCTCTCTCATACACACACACACACACACACACACACACACACACACACAAACACTCGAGGGAAAGCAAGGATGGGGCTTCATGGCAGCAGGTGATGAAGGAGCTCTGTTTTTATTTTAATTTTTTTTCTGTGAATTTGTCAACTGCCAAAACATCAGTCATACTGTATTATCGTGGTAGTCTGGGTTATTTCAGGGGATTATTACTCACCGGCGTTTTTAACAACCTTGACTTTAGTGTGTTGAGATTTTACGCTGATGAACTTGTACCAATGTTTCATATACAGTACATTGAGTGTTTTTATTTTTTATGCATTGCACTTGATAAATAAATTCTTAGTTTCCTTCTCAATGTGCTGCTCCGTGTCCAGGTGATTCATTGTTGAAGCTTTGAATACCAAAAATCAGACATCGCTCTCCTCACCACATCCGGCATTCCTTTGGCCTGAGTAAATCATTTAGATTTAGGATTTACAAATCAGCTTAAACTGAAGAACATTCTGTAAACAATAATGACCTCTACAGCCAATCATAACTAAGAAATAACAATCCGTCTGGTTTGGCCCGTCCATGTCGGCAGAAGGTATAATCTTTATGCACACAGATGCTTGCTCGGTTGCTAGAGCTGAAATATCTCACACTTTGCATTCCTGTGTTATCGGTCACCCTAAAACAATGATATTTAGGGTCTTTTTGAGGTAAAATCATTCAGAAATGTGACATTTAGTGGGGGGTTTGTTTGTTTTTTACACACAAATGCTTAAAACAGATCTTGACCCATTGCACGTTATTTAAAAATTTTGCACGTTTTCTTTCCACAATATTTAAATTAAAATTTCATCCTCACCTACAATACAAACTTTTGTGCTTGATTTTTACTGCAGAAACAGCTTTTATTTTAATACACACCTTTAATACACACCACACAATTTATTATTTTTTTTTATCTTCTGTCAATAGATGTAAGGTTTCCAGGCGAAAACCTTTGACTAGAGTCGACAACTCGCCTATCTCTTTTGAGCAAACTCGAGTGCCCATGATGGATTGGACCCTGATATTGTTTTCTGCTGCCCATCCACTTCAATAGCTGATGTCTTGTGTGTTCTGCGATGCTTTTCTGTTTACTACGATTATAAAGAAGGAGGGGAGTGACTGCTGAGTTCCTGAACCAAAGAACCAATGGTTCAAGTATCAGAAATCACCCATTCCAATGTTTAATGTGAACATTAACTGAAGTCCCATGGAATTATAATTGTATGCTTTGTGCTGCAGACAAGTGATTGAATGAAATAGAATAAAATAATTCAAATAAAAAAATGTATATATATTTTTTTTATTCTATTTATTTTGTTCATTATTACTCTTAAATAATTAATTTCTCCCTCATATTTAGAAAAGCTCTTTATAATAATGTAAAAATGCGATAATCTTTAAGCACCAATTTTTTTTAAAGATAATTTCAAGATAAGAATCCGATTCTTTCTAAGAAATCGGATACGTTCAATAAACTGCAATGGATGTTTACTGTGATAAATTCTTGTCTATAATATTCTGTTTCCATTACATTCCTATGTGCTTGTGTAAACTTGCCAGAACTGCAAAGACATAAAATGCAGTATTTACTGTAGCAATGTTGCATCTGTATATGGCGCTGTTCTACTCTGCTTTAGAGTCACTCACTGACTTTGCTCATACAAAAATACTGACACTTTGGACACAGTTTTGACGTGTTCACTTAGGGTGGCAGTTAATTTGACAATAATGTCTGTGTTTAGTTATATTTTAGAGCACAGTAAATCTGTACTGCTATACAAACTGCACATGAACTAAAATACTTGCAAGTTACATTTCTATAGTATTTTCCCTTGAGAGGATATAAAATGGTTGTGGAAATTTAGAGGCGGTATATAGAAGTGGTTGCTCGGTGGTAAAGACATTGTACTTTGTATCAGAAGGTCACAAGTTCAAATCCCACCACCACCAAGCGGCCCTTAACCCTTCCCTGCTCAATTGTAAGCCAATCTGAAAAAAATGCAATAAATGTAAATATTGTTGTGTTGGGCTGATCACAGAGACAGTAGGCGAAGAATAGGGTTCAAACAAGTGTGTATTGTGCTTTCTCTGTACAATGCAAACTTGGCTATGCATAAAGGTGCGTCTTTGAAGGCTTGTGAAGAAGTTATGCGAACTCGTAGGGGGACCCGGGGGGCTGTCTGAGGCAGGCGCGTGGTTGGGCTTGGCGGGTTCTTAAATTCTTGCTGCTGGAGCTGCTGCCTGTAGGAGAAAGTAGAGAGATATGTTCTATCAGTGTGGTTTGGACTGAGCTTTCCTCCGCCCATTTTTTTGTCTTCCTTTATGCACCTTAGGCTCCCCAAGAATGGTGAGGAGCAGCTGTGTGCTTGATCAGGTATCAGCTGTGTCTCGTTCCTCTGCCCCACCTTTCTGTTATGTGTTTGCCTGCTTTCCAAAACACACAAACGGTGTGGAGGGGTGCAAAACATATAAATTGCTTGTCATTTTTTATTAATGCAGTTTATTATTAGCAACATTTGTGAACAACAGTTTATATTTTAGATCTATTTTAAGTAAAATTCCTGATTAGTTAAATAATATATAAAATTATATTTTATAAAAAAAAAAATTAAAATAAAACAGAAAAATCTAAATAATGCAATACACTTATTATATTGATTCAATTGCCATGAATTAAATTGATTAAATAAAATAAAACATTTATTAAATAACTTACATTTGTTAGACCCTTTAATTTGTCAGACCATTTCATTTTCTAAAGATATGATCCGGTTTTACTAATTTCAGAATACTTTAAGAAATGACTCCATTCTTTTCATCCTTCATTTATTCATTCCCTTGATATGTGGAATTGTGTGGCTTTTTTCCTTTTAAGAAAAGTTTTAAGAATTCATAACACTAGCATTAGTTGCTAACCACTTCCTGTTTAGTGGCTAATGCTAGTACTATGGATTCATTATCATTTTCATGCATGCGCAAAACAAATCTTATTTCCAGTAGTGAGTAGCCACAGTGACACTGCGCTAACTCTAGTTTCTTTTTTTTTATTTTTTTATACCCCTTGCATTGTTTATGTTTTCAAGGTTAATAATTAAAGTGCGAGGTGGAGACTAAACAAGCTTGCATTCTGCCAGTTTATACGTTCCTGAGGGAACTCAGATTTTAACTATGTTCTGCCCGTAAAAAGGATTGCAATCAGTGTGTATATATATATATATATATATATATATATATATATATATATATATATATATATATATATATATATATATATATATATTTACACACACACACACACACACACACACTACAGACCAAAAGTTTGGACACACCTTCTCATTCAAAGAGTTTTCTTTATTTTCATGACTATTGAAATTGTAGAGTCACACTGAAGGCATCAAGGGCTATTTGACCAAGAAGGAGAGTGATGGGGTGCTGCGCCAGATGACCTGCCCTCCACAGTCACCGGACCTGAAACCAATCGAGATGGTTTAGGGGTGAGCTGGATCGCAGAGTGAAGGCAAAAGGGCCAACAAGTGCCAAGCATCTCTCGGGGAACTCCTTCAAGACTGTTGGAAGACTATTTCAGGTGACTACCTCTTGAAGCTCATCAAGAGAATGCCAAGAGTGTGCAAAGCAGTAATCAAAGCAAAAGGTGGCTACTTTGAAGAACCTAGAATATGACATTTTTCAGTTGTTTCACAATTTTTTGTTATGTATATAATTCCATATATAATTTCACATGTGTTAATTCATAGTTTTGATGCCTTCAGTGTGAATCTACAATTTTCATAGTCATGAAAATAAAGAAAACTCTTTGAATGAGAAGGTGTGTCCAAACTTTTGGTCTGTACTGTATGTATATATATATATATATATATATATATATATATATATATATATATATATATATATATGTCAATTCAGTTGTTCTGTACTAACCTAGCTTTGGAACCATTTATGTGTGAGGACCTGATCGAGGGTTGGTCGTCTAGTGAGGTCTTCCTCTAAACACCAACCAATTAGACTGTAGCAAGCTGTGTATGCAGTAATGCAACTGGTTAATATAACTCTAAAATCTACAATCATATACATAACTTAGTCAGTTGTTTATGTCAGTGTCATTGGTTATAACTTATTACTTATATAATATATAATATTACTTATAGAATTATAACTGTAAAATAAAAGTATAAAACATTTTTTTGACCATCAGACAGATTATCCTTGAACACCAACAAGTCGTCATCAAAAACATGAATTCCTCCACATAACATGCTAAGTAAGAGTAGGCCCAGATCCCGGATGACATCATATTCTGCTCTTTTCTCATCTTCACATATCCAGATCTTTGGGACAATGATTGTAGTGGCTGAATGTAAAACAGAGAAGCAGTACTGTCAGCAAGATCATAAAATAAATAATAAAATAAAAAAATATATATTCACCATTGAATTTTTATTTAATCGACTCATCCCACTTACCATCACATTCTGTGCAGATGGTGTCCTTGCGAAGGAAACTAAAGCCGAAATCAATCAGCTTCACTTCCATGGTTTGAATGTTAGATAGAATGTTGTCTAATTTCATGTCTCTGTGGAAGACGCCACGGTCATGGCAGTGGCGTAGAGCTTTAACTAACTGCTGCATGATGGACTGAGCCTGAGCATCAGGCACTTGGTTTTGTAAACTTCTACAATAGTCGAAGAGCGTTACGCAGGGTTCGGGCCGCTCTAGTATTAAGATGAAGGCTGTGTCTGTCTCAAACCACTCCAACAACTCTATCACGTAAGGGCATCGAGGCGGCTTGCACACGAGTTTCATTATTGCCAACTCCAGAGGAAAACTTTCTCTGTCACAGGGCTAAATACAGAGTGGACATGGTTAGTATTGGACTGGATAGAATGCATGTGATTATGTAAAATCCACATTGGTCAATGTGTATGAACACAAATCAGACTTTGATCTTATATATGATAAAACAAGTTCAGATTTGATTTCAACGTAAAGACTTACACAATAGATATATGTTGATAATTCCTTTAAAACACATTTAACGGCAACCTGCAAAACAGAAGCAGATAGTTAATGCTGTTAATGCTTAAAGGCTCAGGACTGTTCTCTTTCAAACATTCATTCTCACTTTGGGAATCGCCTCGGGCATGACCAATCCTGGAAGCATCAATCACACCACGTCTGTCGGCTGACAGACCAATCACGACAGTGATGCGGGAGTCCCGCCTCCCTATATACACCCTTTGCCGGCGGTCCCTGCCTCATTCTCGTTCTCTTCCCCGTGAAGATCCTTTTAGGAAGCTATCCTCAGCAGATCCTCTGGGGGCGGTCGTTTAACTGTTCATAGACTGGCCGTTAAGGTACGTCTCTGAGCGCGGCTGCTTCTTTAGGAGATTATCCACTGTAAAAGCGGATATTCCCTTCTGCTGTTTCTTTCCTTATTTTCTTTTTCACATCGCGTCAAGCGAGTATTCGAATATCGTTCGAGACCCATTTCGAGAAGCACGTCGTGGTGATCTCATTGTTCCCTTTTCTTTTTTGTCCGGTGATTGCACCTCCGTTATGGCGACTGCGAGTTCATCCGTGTGCATGCGGGTCTACAATCTCGGCAAAAGACTCTCATCCCCTGTGCATCGTGTGCTTGGGAGTTCGGCACGCTCAAACCGTGCTCGCTAACCCCGAGTGCTGCCCGCACTGCGCTCTTTTCCCGTCAAGGGTTCGGGAGCGCCGCCTGCGAGTCACGGCCGCAAATAAAGGGGATCCATGTCTCTCTCCGCTGCCCGCAGAGAGGGACGAAGCTGCTTCGCAAGCACAGTGCAGCTGGGAAGAGTTGATGGACGAGGTTTCTCCTGTCCTTCCTTCACTCTTCAAATCTAACTCTCTACTGGATAACAAGGGTGAGGGAGAGGAAGATGATGAGGTCGCTCATTTTTTGGAGGAAGATTTGGAGGACGACGAGGAGGATGCTATCCTTCCTCCTGATCTTCTCTCCAGACCTGGAAGTGCTACGGGCCCTTCCCCCATGCCAGGTGAGCTGGACCTCGTGGAGGTGTGTAGGAGAGCAGCCAAGAAACTTTCCATCGAATGGCCATCTCAGCAGGTGCATCAGGACGCTGAGAGGGATTTATATGATGGGAAGAGGCTGCCATCGCGCACTTCCCCAGTTAAGCAGCTGATTCCTGCTGTACCGGCGTGTGTCACAGAAATGCATCGTCTTTGGGACAAGCCCTCCCGCATAGAGTGCCCGTTAAGGGTTTCTCTAGACTGGAGGTGCATGATATGGAGGCTTTGGGGATGTACAACCGCCCCCCCCCCCCCCGGTGGAGCTGTCGGTGGCTAGATCGTCACCCAGATCGACGAGCTGCTCTATCCTCCTCCTCCCGTTCTCTGCCAGGATGTACGGAAAGGCTGTCCGCCTCCCTTTTCCAGAAGATCTACCGCTCCTCGGCCCTGGCGGATAGAGCTCTGAATGCCACCTCAATGCTCACGGCTTACCAGGCAGAGCTTATGGAGGAAATGGGGAGGCAGATTGATGCTGGGTCACCAGATTCAGCCTTGTGGGAAGAAATCTGCGTCATTGCGGATCTCAACCTACGTTCTTCTAGAGGAGCGGTCCAGAGCTGCGGCCGCAGCATGGGCCTCGCTGTGTTAGGCGAAAGAGCCCTGTGGTTGGGGTTGACGGGCTTATCGGAGAGGGAGAAGGTGGAGTTCCTTGATGCCCCGATAGAGCCGAAAGCCCTTTTCGGGGCTGCGGTGGCGAATATGCGCCAGCAATGCGACCTTCGCAAGAAGGACGGTGAAGCGTTTGAAGCATGCCTCCCAAGGAAGCCTCCTGCTCGCCCTCCCCAACCCGCACGTTCATATTTCGGCCCTACGCCCAGGGAGAGACAGCCTGGTTTCGGGGCCCCTAGGCAACCCCCACCCCAGCAGTCAATGCGCGGAGAGGCTCGCCAGAAACAGCCCCAGCCCAGGAACAAGACAGCGGCGGCTGCTAGGCATCGCCCAACGGACCCTCAGGGAGGGAAGAAAAGGCGGGGGACCTAACCTGTGGTCTGATTTTGGGTCAAAAGAGAGGTGGCAGCACTCTTGGAGTTTCTGTAGCACCCCTCGACTCATCTCAGGAGTCTTGTCCTCCCCCTCCAGCGAAAATGCGTTGGGGAGCGTTTCAAAGACTGTGTTTGACGAACGAGTTTTCTCCGGTTGGAGTGTTGGCACCAGTTCCCCCAGTGCCCGGAAAGTTGCTTCTCCCCTCTCCACCCGTGGGGTTATGCAAGAGAGAGAGCAGAATGTTCCATGTTCGTTCGAAAATATCAAAGATTTGTTCTGTGCATCCAGGCAGTGGGCCGAGGGCACAGATGTGTGTAAAAAAGGGAAAAGTGAAAAAATCCACACACACAATAAAAGAACTCGAATCAGAGTTGCAACCCCTGGCTCCGCCGCCAGATGGTGCCACCGCGCCGTCTGTATGCGAGAGCCACAGAGGTCCGCTCTCTGCTCGCGCGGAGAGTTGGCGCGCATGCGCAGTTCATCATTGGGTGTATTCCACAATACAGCGGGGATATCGCCTGCAGTTTGCCGTGAGAAAACCGCTTTTCATCGGCATGATTTGGTCGACAGCAGAGGGCGAATCTGCTCAGGTTTTGGAGGACGAAATAACCTCCTTACTGAGCAAAGGGGTAATTCGATCGGTGCCGCGAGAAGACAGCCAGCTCGGCTTTTATTCCCGGTACTTTGTCGTTCCCAAGAAAGGGGGGGGTCTCCGTCCCATTCTGGCTTTACGGAACCTCAACAAACACCTCAGAAAGTACAAGTTCAAGATGCTCACATTGAAAGCTTTGTACAGTGTTATTCGTCCCAGAGACTGGTTTACGTCAGTGGATCTGAAGGACGCGTATTACCACATAAGCATTTATCCGGCACACAGGAGATTCCTACGCTTTGCCTATCAGGGCACAGCCTACGAATATTTGGCGGTTCCGTTCAGGCTAGCTCTAGCTCCGCGCATCTTTACCAAATGTGTCGAAGCTGCACTGTCTCCGTTGAGAACGACGGGTTTAAGAGTGTCAGCGTATTTGGACGATCTCCTCCTCTGCGCTCTGTCAGGGCAGCAAGCGGAGGTGGATACGAGTGTGCTTCTGTCTCACCTGACTGGCTTAGGTTTCAGAATAAACGAGACAAAGAGCTTCTTGGTGCCCGCACAGGAAATAATATACCTGGGTCTCAGATTGAACTCGGACCTGTATCAGGCTTTTCTATCAGAAGAACGCATCAGGTCGATTCGCAGTTGTCTCTCTCTTTTTCAGAGAGGAAGGACAGTTCCATTCAGACTCTGTTTACGCCTGCTGGGGCTGATGGCTTCGTCAGTGTCTGTCATACCGCTGGGGCTGTTGCGAATGAGAGAGTTTCAGTGCTGGGTTACAGCGCAGCGCTTATGTCCGAAGCGCCACCTCAATCGCAAGGTGATGGTGACGTCACTGTGCTTACGCGCTCTCCATCACTGGAGAAATCGCGATTTTCTCGAGTCGGGAACCCCGCTGAGGGCTGTTTCCCTGAGAAAAGTAGTGACGACGGATGCGTCACTCGCAGGTTGGGGTGCGGTGTGCGAAGGCAGGGAAATGGCCCGTTTCGCTTCGGTGCGCGCACAAACTTTCTGGAGCTGTTAACGGTGTTTCTAGCTTTGAAACATTTCGTGCAGTTTCTTCGGAGTCACCACATATTGGTCAGATCAGACAACACGACGGCGGTGGCGTACATAAATCGCCAGGGCGGAACGCGCTCTCCTTGACTTCACCGTCTGGCGCAAGATCTCATGGTGTGGGGCATGGAGCATTTCCTGTCGCTGCGAGCGACTCATGTGCCGGGAGTGCTGAATGCGGGGGCGGATCTCTTGTCCAGGGAAAATCCCCTGTACGGGGAGGGGTCTCTCCATCCTCAGGTGGTGAACCTGTTATGGGAGAGATTCGGCCGGGCTGCCGTAGATCTCTTCGCCTCGCACGAAAACACTCATTGCCCTCCGTTCTTTTCTCTGGCGAGAAACGGTGCACCTATGGGTGTGGATGCGTTAGCCCACCCGTGGCCAAACGTTCTGCTTTACGCATTTCCTCCACTGAGTCTGATCGTGCCGACTTTACAAAGAGTAAGAGAAGGTGGTCACTCTGTCATACTAATCGCTCCGAACTGGCCAGGGAAAGTGTGGCTGATGGAGATATTCCAACTCCTGCACGATCGACCCTGGCCTCTCCCGTTGCGCAGGGATCTCCTCTCACAAGCGCGCGGGGAGATTTTTCACCCGACACCGGACAGAGAGTCCCGTGAGAGGATGAATCTTAGTGTCGCAGGTTTGCCTCCGAGGGTGATTGAGACGATTCAGAATGCGAGAGCAGCTTCGACACGCTCTGCATATGATAGGAAACGGAATGTGTTTGAGCTGTGGTGTGCTCAGAGACGTATTTTTACTGTTCTGTGGCAGATGTGTTGTGCTTTTTGCAGGAACTTTTGGATAAGGGCAGGGCTTTTTCAACCGCCGCCGTTTCTGCATGCCACGTAGGGATTGACGGTAATACTATCGGTCATCACCCGCTCGTGTGCAGGTTTTTGAAGGGGGCGCGCCGCCTTAGCACGTTCTCAAAGCCGCTGGTTCCGCCATGGGACCTGAGCCGATAGGGAGTATTGATTTAAAGCTCCTGCCGCTTAAGGTTGCTTTGTTATTGGCTCTTTCTACCGCGAAGCGGGTTAGTGAACTTCATGCTTTGTCTGTTCATAACTCCTGTATGCGTTTTGCTTTGGATTTCTCGCGAGTGGCGCTCAAGACTAATCCGGCTTTTGTCCCTAAGGTGAGCGAGTCAGCTTTCGCCTGCAGACAGGTGGATTTAATGGCCTTTCACCCGCCTCCTTTTTACTCAGCAGAGGAGGAGCGGCTTCACTGTCTGTGTTCACTGTCCTTGCGTTACGTCACTACGTTGACAGGACAAAGGGTTTGAGACGGAGTACTCAGCTGTTTGTTTCATGGGCTGGTTCCCGTGAGGGAAGTCCCGTTTCCCGGCAGCGCCTGTCCCATTGGCTCGTGGAGGCTATAATAATGAGTTATAATAGCGTGGGTCTTAACCCTCCGGAAGGACTGAGGGCTCATAGTACCCGAGGCTTGGCCGCTTCGTGGGCGCTTTTTAAGGGTGTTTCGATTCAGGACATCTGTGCGGGAGCATGCTGGGTTTCGCCGCACACTTTTGTCCGTTTTTATAGGCTGGATGTCACGGAGCCTTCGCTGGCTCATTCCGTCCTGAGTGTGTAATACATATATGTATACATTTTGTATGTGCGTATATGTATGTATGTATATATTATATGGTTTTATATATATACATATATATATATATATATATATATATATATATATATACATATATATATATATATATATATATATATATATATATATGTATATATATATATATATATATATATATACATATATATATATATATATATATATGTATATATATAAAACCATATAATATATACATACATACATATACAGGGACCGCCGGCAGCGGTGTATATAGGGAGGCGGGACTTCCGCATCACTTTCGTGATTGGTCTGTCAGCTGACAGACGTGGTGTGATTGATGCTTCCAGGATTGGTCACGCCCGAGGCGATTCCCATAGTGAGATACCTCACTCCTGTTATCAGAGAACCGGGCTTACGTAAGTAACCTAAAGTTCTGACAGCAAAAGGGGGACCAACAAAATATTAGGCAGGTGATCATATTGTTATGCCTGATCTGCGGCCATATATACTGATAATCACCTCTTTGCCATCCGATATCCGAACACCTGCATAGACGGAACTAAAGGCTCCTCTTCCCAGCTGTGCTCCCGTAGAGTAGAGTTCAAAAAAGCTGTTTACTGTTGACCAAAAATAACTACATTAACACACACATCAATCATCAGGTTACTATTTTTACACAATGTGAACTATATTTTCTCAGCATATGTGATTTTTGGTTTGGAGATCCTGCTTTGTGGTCCTTTCAAAGGTACCAGCTTTACTGCTGCTGTATAATGAGTCCAGACTGTGTGTAACAGTTTAAGGTGTGATTTTGGACATGCCGTGTTCAACATTGTCTGATGCCGTTCCCTCTCTTGTCACATGGATCTGTTCTGTCATCCTTTCTTTTAGCCATTCTTCAAAAAGATTGTCGATGACGCTTCTTTTTAGATGTTTTCTCTTGGTGAAAAAGCAGGATGCCTCTGACTGGGTTTTATTTGAGACTGAGCCTACTGAAGGAAACGTGAGAAATTAATAGATTTCTGATATAATATTCTGTACGGTGTTTTTTTTTTTTTTTTTTTTTTTAAATCATGTGTATATATGGGTATACCCATGTACACTCTATTATCAAAAGTTTGCAGACACCTGGTCATAAGTATGGTATGTGCTTTTTGAGAATCTCATTCCACATTTAGTCCCAATTTGCTCTTATAATAACCTCCACTCTTCAGGGAAGATGTTTCACTAGATTTTGGAGTTCTAATTTATCCCAAAGGGGTTCAGTAGGGTTGAGATCAGAGCTCTATAGCAGGCCACTCAAGATCTTCCTCTCCAAATCATGTAAAGCATATCGACAAAGATCGCTTTGTGCACAGAGACATTAACATGCTGGAACAGGTTCGGGTTTCCAAGATTAAGTGAAGGCAAAATTTTATTATACTGCATCCAAAAAGATCCTATACAGTTGCATGCCTCCAGCTTTGTGGTAACAGTTTGGAGAAGAACCACTAATGGAAGGAAAGGTCTGGTTGCCCAATACTTTTGTCTATATAGTTTATAAAATATGTATATCAAGGCTGAAGTGATTTATAAATTTCCAATACCAGATATCCTACACAGAGGCTGTGTAGGGCACAAGCACACACTACATACAATTTATACACATCCCTTCTCTAATAATGTGGATTTGTTTAACAGGTGATCCTGTTCCCAGTCTCTTGGCATGTTTCTGTTCTGTCTCTGTCATCATCTTTTTTGCCAGCAATTCTTTATGATCATTAATGCTTTTTCTGTTCAGATGATCCTCACTCTTCTTGCTTTTGTCTTACAGTAAAAGAGCAGGGTGCTTCTAAATGGTTCTCAACTAAGACTGTGCCTGCTGAAAACAATATTTTAGAAATGATTAGAGGTCTCTGATATTATACCATAAATCACATTACACTTATTCAAATTACTTTCATAGCACTGGATTGTCTCCTAATGGATCAAGTAGTGCATTAGACTAAATGTTTGCAACATGCACAAAATTCATTTCACCCTACTGATGTTCCATAATAACTGTTTTTACTTTCAAGCATTTTGTTTGCAGAACATAACATCCTGATACATAAAGTGTCTCGAAAATAACCTCTGCTTTGACAAGATCATTTTGACATTTCACCTTCCATATCAAAGTCCAAAGTATAATAGAGTTATGTTTTACCATTTTACTGTTTACTGCTACATTGTTTTACTCTACATTATAATGACAAATACGCATTAATAATAATAATACTAATAATAATAATATATTGCTGAACAAATAATAAAAAAGAAATTTCATGAAGTTGCATATTTATACATGTACAGTGTCTATAGAAAATCCTCATACCCTGTGAAATTCTTTACCTTTTGTCACATTATATCTTGAAAAATCAAGTCAAGTCAAGTTTATTTCTATAGCGCTTTTCACAACAGACATCTCAAAGCAGCTTTACAGAAATCAACAGTCAAGGTAAATGGTGTGCAATTATCCCTGATGAGCAGCCATGGCGACTAAAATAATTTTTTTTTGAATAAAATAAAATCAATTAAAGTAAAATGTAAATGTAATGAATTGCAATAAATTCAACAAAAAAATTTAGTCTAAATGTTTTAATTAGCCCCTTAAATTATACCATTATAAACTTACTCAGATGCCACCTATCAGCTTCCAGATCAAACCCCAGACTAATTGATCCATCTGACAGTATTGCATGGCATATAGTGTTTTTTTGTAGCACATATCACATTAGCACATGACACATTATTATTAGTTATTTCTTTTGTTATTCCTTTTGGTTTATATCATGTTATTAATTAGTGTATAACATTCACAGTGTTATTTCTTTTTGTATTACTTTTTTATATTTATATCACTCAGTATAACCAAAGAAAAGTGCACTCAGTATATCCACAGTAAGACTTAATGTGTGCGAGTGGGTGAAAGCATAAGTCTCATTCATGGTCAGTATTTCCTTTGCCAGCCTTATAGAGAGTTCCACTTCCAACACAAAGAGTTTCGGTTCTGGCATGATTATTAAAAATACCGTACCGTATGTTTTGGGGATAATGGTGGCAGACCTGTTGTCAAATAAAAAATTGAGAATGATGTAACCAATGACAAATAAGAATAAGGGTTGTTATCTATGCTGTAAAACTATGTCTATTCTTTGACATCACAACTATGAGTGTTAGTTCTCACTCTCCAGTGTTCCGTATTGTTGAAAGATTTATGATCCAACTCTTGATGTCACCCGAATGAGGATGGGTTCCTCTTTTGAGTCTGATTCCTCTCAAGGTTTCCTCCTCATAACATCTAAGGGAGTTTTTCCTTGCCACAGTCGCCATGGCTGCTCATCAGGGATAAATACACACCATTCATCTTAACTGTTGATTTCTGTAAAGCTGCTTTGAGACAATGTCTGTTGTGAAAAGCTCGATAGAAATAAACTTGACTTTACTTGACTTGACTTGACACTGCCAAAACTTTACAATGGTTGGGAAAATGCTTTTACAAGACCTCCAGAATAAAGTTGTAGTAAGGAAAGCAAACGCAACACACCACCCAAAAACATACCACCTACTGTGACGCATCGTGGTGTCAACGTTATATTGTGAAGGTGTTTCTCTATAGTGGAAATTGGTCAGGATTGAAGAGAAAATGGATGCTGCCAAGGACATCTACATTTTTGAGGAAAAACTATGCTGTTCCAGACAACTGAAGATGGACAGCTCATTCACTTTCCAAAACGTACCACCAAAAGAACAAAGAACTTCAGCTATGAACCTCTGATGAACCTCTTACTCAATGCCACTGTCTCTAATCCATACAACACCGCAGGTCTCACCACAGTCCTATAAACTTTCCCTTTCACTCTCGCAGATACTCTTCTATCACAAATCACTCCTGTTATCACTCTTCTCCACCCACTCCACCCTGCCTGCACTCTTTTCTTCACTTCTCTAACACAATTTCCATTACTTTGCACTGTTGACCCCAGTTACCTGAACTCCTCCACCTTCTCCACCTCTTCTCCCTGCAACCGCACCACTCCATTGTCCACACAATGCAACTCTTTCTGACCTTTTTATACTTCTCCATCAACATTCTCAAAGCAAATAAGGTGTCTTTGGTGCTCTTCCTCAGCATAAAACCATATTGTTGCTCACAGATCGTCACCTCTTCTCTCAGCCTGGCTTCCACTACCCTTTCCCATAACTTCATGGTTTATGGTCTTTATGGTCATGGATTGATTAACTTTAATCCCCTGTAGTTACTGCAGGTCTGCACATCTCCCTTATTCTTAAAGCTCTGTACCAGCACATTTCTTCTCCATTACTCAGGCATCCTCTCACCTTCCAAAATATTGTTTAACAACCTGGTAAAAACTCCACTGCATCTCTCCTAAACATCTCCACGCTTCTACCGATATGTCACCTGGTCCTACCAACTTTCCACTCCTCATCCTCTCAATCGCTGCTTTCACTTCCTCCTTACTAATCCTATCCACTTCCTGCTTTACCATCTCCACACCATTCAACTTTCTCTCTCTCCCATTGTCCTTACTAATCATTTTACTAGTTTATAATGTAATCTGTAATATTTTGGCAAATATTTATGTAAACAATTAACTAAAAACAAAGGTGAGAGTGTTGATGAGGACAAGCCTGGATATCACTTTGTCCTGCTGATTGAGTTCAATTAATAGACTGGAAAATTTAAAAGGATGATTGTGCTTAAAATCATTGTTCTTCTTCTGTTACCTGTCAGAATCTGGGCGAATTCCTTGACTGTGCTTCAATCTAATTCAATGGCCACTAGATGCCGCCACTGAGCCCTGATTCCCTTCTCCCTATCCCCTAGTCTCTAACTGTGTCTTAATGTTTTCCACCTTCTCCTTGTTAGTACCCTGTGTATTTAAGCTCCTTGTAAGTACCCTGTGTATTTAAGCTCCTTGTTACTACCCTGTGTATTTAAGCTCCTTGTTACTACCCTGTGCCACCTGTTCTTGTGGTTCCCCCCGGTTGTGATATAATATTGTTTACTTGTTTATTTATGTTGAAGCTGTTTGTGTAATTTTGGGTGTTTCTTTATCTTGATTTTGGTGTTTTCTGTGTTTGTGTATTCTGCCCTTTTTCAGAGTTTCCGTAGAAGAAATTCAGGGCTACCATCAGTCGTGAGTCATGCCACCTGTAAAGCATCCTGAGACCTTTCATGTGTGGGTTGCTTCTCAGCCAAGAGAGTGGGCTCACACTCAGAGAACTGTCTATTTACACAGCCATGAATAAAGAATGCTACAGAAACATCTGCAGAGAACTTCTCTAAACCATCCAAGAACAGTTTGATGATGAACAGTGCTTTTTCCAGCCATGACTGTATGTCAAGACTTCTATTTTCTGTAACTTTTTTACCACACAGGGCACACACCATAGACAATTTTAGAGACAAACCTTTACTTGTAAGAGGACGTGATCCTGTTTCCTGTCTCTTCACATGTTTCTGTTCTGTCCATTGTCTCATCATTTCCTGTTGATCAGAATTCTGACCATGCCATTGTTTTCTTTTCATATGATTCACCTTGTTCTTTCTTGAATTTAAGTTGTAGCAGGATGACACTAGCTGGTTCATAGCTAAAGAAAACAAATGATTTATCATAATTTGTAAAAGCATTTTTTTTTCTGTTTAAACTAAATATGCTGCGATTACTTGTTATAACATGAGACGAACGCTGGATTTAAACTCTTTATCAAGTAGATGTGAAGTAAACATGCTATCCACTAACCCATATTATATAAACCCCCTCCCCTACATATACTATAGTTTCATATTGTAAAAGCGTGTGGTAGGACTCTTTAAAGTTTAATAAGAATGCTTTTATTGTCTATAAGACTGACCATACACAGATAGATAATAATATATATATTCAGGACTGTGTACACCTAATTTATATAATCAGAAGCATAAAATGCACATTTGTATTAATCCTGTAAGTGTCTGTATTATAATAATAATAATAATAATAATAATAATAATAATAATAATAATAATAATAATAATATATACGCTGTGCAGTGTGATCAGAATGCTTTATTAAATGTTACACATGACTATACACATGTTTAGGTCATTTGACACCGAATTTATTTAATCCTTAGCATAATAAACAGTTGTATTATTTATTCAGTATATACAGTGTGTATGTAAAAAACAAAACTAGTTATTTTAAGGATATTTCAGTTCACACGAGTTGACTTACATTTTGCTGAAGAATTGTCTGTTTTACAACTATAGTTATCAACGAATATCAACGAAATAAATTGAAACTGATTTATTGCGTCCAGTCTACAGCTTAAATGATCCGAAGTGTCCATCAGTCCACATTATATTTACCTGCCAGGCGCGTCATCGGTCTGTGACGCAACATTCCCTATGACGATTTATTTTAAACAATAAAACCGAGCCGCATCTCGATGCATTTTAAATTCGTATAAAAAAAAACAGGACCCGCTTAAGGTAAAGGTCAAGTGGCAAAATACCGATAATAAAATAAACAATAATGATAATAATAAAGATTTTTGTCATTAAGATGTTAAATGATAAATAAGCATAGTAAGAAATTGAATTTTATATATATATACAGAGGTGGGAAGTAACAGAGTACAAATACTTCGTTACTGTACTTAAGTAGATTTTTCTGGTATCAGTACTTTACTCCACGATTTATTTATTAACTTTTTACTTTTACTCATTACATTTTTACACAAATATCTGTACTTTTTACTTCTTACATTTTCAAAACCGGCTCGTTACTTTAGTTTTAATCTATTGATTTGGTGAAATATTATTTTTTTATTTTCACTGCGCACCGATTTCAGCCGAACAACCGATTTCCTGTAACTGCGCGTCTTTTTCAATCCACTCTTGTATAAAGTACGGACTCTCACTCACCACAGAAGCAGTAAGAAGTTTGGGGTTAACGTGGATGAGACAGAGGGAGTCAGTGATGTAAACATGACTGAGAACAGACACATTCCTGATCATCATCATCTTTTCTCTGCTTGTGTTCGATATGTGGATCTTCAGCCTGGGTACATTCATTAGGTAACAACATTTTTAATTAGTTTTGTATATATATATATATATATATATATATATATATATATATATATATATATATATATATATATATATATTAATACATCTGGAATATTTTTATCTGGAGTTAATTTAGATAAAAATTAATTAATTGGAGTTAATTAATTTATTTTGACAGCCAAATATATATATATATATATATATATATATATATATATATATATATATATATATATATATATATATATATATATTTGGCTGTCAAAATTACAATTATTTTAAATGGCACAAAATGTTTTCCTTTCTTTACTTAGATATAAAATAAATAAATTAACTCCAGATAAAAATATTTTTAATCAGTAAACTTTTGTTTTATTTCTGAGTCTCAAACACCAAATCCGCCATGTTTTACACAATTTACCCTCTGGGTGGCGTTTTGTGGGTTTTTCCCTCATAATGGCGACACAAACTTAAATTAATGTCTTTATGGATCGTACAGATAAACACAATACATCATTTAAATCTGTAAGATGTCTATAATTGTATATATATATATATATATATATATATATATATATATATATATATATATATATATATATATATATATATATATATATATATATATATATATATATATAAAAGCTTCCTGACTTGACTTGAAGAGGTGCATTTTCTCCGGTATCACCTCATTAACTGTCCGTGTGGAAACATAGCAAAGGCTCTTAATGATGTCCACACATCTCTGCACTGATATAGCCTTTATATTTAATCACTGTACATATGCTTACATATATATCACATGCTGTAAATATGATACATGTTTAACACCTCCAAGCTGCCAGTTTTGGGCACCTGAGCAAGCACTTAACTCACTACTAATCATTTAGTAAATGAGATCATTAAGAGTCGCTCGGGATAAACACTTCCAACAGGAAGTGGCTATATCTCGCTATCATTGTCTCTCTATTTTCTCTATCTAATTGTCTCTGTGTCTCTTTTAGTAAAAGTCTCTGTCTCACTGCTCTCTCTCTTGCTGTCTCTCTATTTGTTTTTCACTCTTTCTAAAGCTGTGTCTGTGTCTCTTTGTCTTTGTCTCTGTCTTTCCTGCTTATTTACATGTCTAACAAAGTTTTGAGTTTTGAAGTAATGCCATTAGTGATCTATGATGATAGACTTCCCTGGTTTGATTCTTACCTCTAAATTCATATTGAACATTATAAGAAGTTTTTAAAAACAGAACAATGAAAGATCATTAAAATTGGTTGCTGGTAAATCATGGTATATCAGTGGTGCAGGTGTGGTTCTTGTACCTGAGTCACTTCTCATAGACTTCGAGTTACTGAGAGAATGTACAGAAAGGAGAAGTTTTGACCCTCTACCATCATGATCTAAGAGAAAACACTGGTCTCCTAACAATAGAAAAGCCAAGAGTCCAATAAGCAAAGGCTTGTTTGCCTCTCCTGTGTTGGTGTAATGGTCAGTGAAGTGGTTGCTGCTATCTGACTCACCTGGTTCGATTCCTACTCCTTAGCTTTCCTTTAAATTGTTTAAAAAGTTTTTGAAAAGAACCAAAAAAGATCCTAAAAATCAGGTTCTTGCAGGAAGTCCTGTGGCTCAATTGGAGGAGCTTTACCTCTGGGTTGAGAGGTTGCCGGTTCAAACCCCGGCCAGGGCTCAAAGTTATGAGTACGGAAGGTTTCGGTGGCCGTAGTAAGGAAGGTGTCAGAAATGGCTGCGTGGAAGGTTGGATGTGGTTTCGGAGGGTGTATCCTGAAGCAGGGGGGCAATATCCGGGCATCTGCCCCCCCGCCATCTGAAAACAGGGGGTTGCGAAGCAAACATGTTCAAAAAAGTAACTACTTAGTTTTGCATATATAGGGAAAAATTCTGGCAAAAACCTATTACCCTCACTTTCTCTGAGGCTGTGAAGAAGCTAGTATTCACAGCCTTTGTTTACAGTCAACTACCTCATTGCCCACCAGACACTACTTTCCACACAGCTTATCCAGTGTGGGGACAAGCCAGATTCAAACCAGCAACCTCTGAGCTCAGAGGCAAGGCTTTTATCACAAAGCCATCAAGTCCCACAAGACACTTTCTTTTTTTGGGGGGTTTATCGTTTGTTTCATGCTTCAAAGCAAGAAATTCAGACCAGACAGAAACACAGAAAGCAGGATTCGAACCCTGAACCCCGCCAACAGCGAAATACCAGTCTTAACCCACTGAACCATCGGGAAGGACGGCTGCGATCGTTGATTAGAGCAGGTCTATCATTCTTTCAAACCATCAACACAAGAATATAATGCTAAAGAAAGACATAGGAAGCAAACCCATAACGTGACTAGTAGGTACAAAGCAGGATTCGAACCCTGATTCACACCATTAGCAAGGCACCAGCATTAACCCACTAAGCCATCGGAAAAAAACATGATGTTAAGCTTGATTAGAGCAGGTCTATCATTCTTTTCAAACCATCAACACAAGAATTTAACGGTAAAGAAAGATGTAGGAAGCGAATACAGATGTAAGTAGCACAAGTTGAACCCACATTGTAAATAACAGGAAGAAAGCAGGATTCACACCATGATCCCCACTACCAGTGAGATACCAACCTTAACCCATTGAACCATTGGTGAGGACAGGCTACGAAGCTTATTTAGAGCAGGTCTATCTTTCTTTTCAACCCATTGAAAACAAAAATATATCGCTAAAGAAAGATGGAGGAAGTGAATCCTGATCGTGACTGGCAGAAAGAAAGCAGGATTCGAACCCTGAACCCCACCAAAAGCAAGAAACCTGATTTAACCCACTGAACCATCAGGGAAGGCAGGCCAGGATGGTTGTTTAGAGCAGGTCTATCTACCTTTAAACCATCAACACAAGAATATAAAGCTAAAGAAAGATTTAGGAAGCAGGAACATAAACTACATCGCAACTAGCAGGCAGAAAGCAGGATTCAAACCCTGCTCCTCACCATCAACCAGGTACCAGCCTTAACCCACTGAACCATGGAAGAGATCGGACTGGGAAGCATGTTTAGATGAGGCACAAGCCTTAAACCACTGAGCGACCGCTGCTGAAAAGCATGTGTGCTTTTTGGAGTGTTCATACTTTGTTTCATGCCAGCGCAGTAAGAAAGAAGGCATGTAGGACTGGCTTTGAAACCTTATCACCAGCGTGGACTATATTAAGGACCACGATCAGGCACAAGCCGTAACCCACTGAGCTACCACTGAAGTGCCGTTTTTTTGGTGAAATTATCTTTCATTAAAGACCATGAAATCAAGAAATTAATCCAACACAGAAAGGACAGAATTGAAATGTTTTCAGAGTGGACAAGGTCCAGAAGTTATATTTACCAACACAGCAACCAGCTCATTGCCCACCAGACACTACTTTCCACACAGCTTATCCAGTGTGGGGACAAGCCAGATTCAAACCAGCAACCTCTGCTCATTTAGTAAATGAGATCATTAAGAGTCGCTCAGGATAAACACTTCCAACAGGAAGTGGCTATATCGCGCTATCATTGTCTCTCTATTTTCTCTATCTAATTGTCTCTGTGTCTCTTTTAGTAAAAGTCTCTGTCTCACTGTATATGTCTCTCTCTTGCTGTCTCTCTATTTGTTTCTCACTCTTTCTAAAGCTGTGTCTGTGTCTCTTTGTCTTTGTCTCTGTCTTTCCTGCTTATTTACATGTCTAACAAAGTTTTGAGTTTTGAAGTAATGCCATTAGTGATCTATGATGAAAGACTTCCCTGGTTCGATTCTTACCTCTAAATTCATATTGAACATTATAAGAAGTTTTTAAAAACAGAACAATGAAAGATCATTAAAATTGGTTGCTGGTAAATCATGGTATATCAGTGGTGCAGGTGTGGTTCTTGTACCTGAGTCACTTCTCATAGACTTCGAGTTACTGAGAGAATGTACAGGAAGGAGAAGTTTTGACCCTCTACCATCATGATCTAAGAGAAAACACTGGTCTCCTAACAATAGAAAAGCCAAGAGTCCAATAAGCAAAGGCTTGCTTGCCTTTCCTGTGTTGGTGTAATGGTCAGTGAAGTGGTTGCTGCTATCTGACTCACCTGGTTCGATTCCTACTCCTTAGCTTTCCTTTAAATTGTTTAAAAAGTTTTTAAAAAGAACCAAAAAAGGTCCTAAAAATCAGGTTCTTGCAGGAAGTCCTGTGGCTCAATTGGAAGAGCTTTACCTCTGGGTTGAGAGGTTGCCGGTTCAAACCCCGGCCAGGGCTCAAAGTTAAGAGTGCGGAAGGTTCCGGTGGCCGTAGTAAGGAAGGTGTCAGAAATGGCTGCATGGAAGGTTGGATGTGGTTTTGGAGGGTGTATCCTGAAGCAGGGGGGCAATATCCGGGCATCTGCCCCCCCCAGCATCTGAGAAGCTAAAAAAACAGGGGGTTATGAAGCAAAAATGTTCAAAAAAGTAACGACTTAGTTTTGCATATATAGGGAAAAATTCTGCCAAAAACCTATCACCCTCACTTTTTCTGAGGCTGTGAAGAAGCTAGTATTCACAGCCTTTGTTTACAGTCAACTACCTCATTGCCCACCAGACACTACTTTCCACACAGCTTATCCAGTGTGGGGACAAGCCAGATTCAAACCAGCAACCTCTGAGCTCAGAGGCAAAGCTTTTATCACAAAGCCATCAAGTCCCACAAGACACCTTCTTTTTTTTGGGGGTTTATCGTTTGTTTCATGCTTCAAAACAAGAAATTCAGACCAGACAGAAACACAGAAAGCAGGATTCGAACCCTGAACCCCGCCAACAGCGAAATACCAGTCTTAACCCACTGAACCATCGGGAAGGACCGGCTGCGACCGTTGTTTAGAGCAGGTCTATCTTTTCTTTCAAACCATCAACACAAGAATATAATGCTAAAGAAAGACATAGGAAGCAAACCCATAACGTGACTAGTAGGTACAAAGCAGGATTCAAAACCCTGATTCACACCATTAGCAAGGCACCAGCATTAACCCACTAAGCCATCGGAAAAATACATGATGTGAAGCTTGATTAGAGCAGGTCTATCATTCTTTTCAAACCATCAACACAAGAATTTAACGGTAAAGAAAGATGTAGGAAGCGAATACAGATGTAAGTAGCACAAGTTGAACCCACATTGTTAATAACAGGAAGAAAGCAGGATTCACACCATGATCCCCACTACCAGTGAGATACCAACCTTAACCCATTGAACCATTGGTGAGGACAGGCTACGAAGCTTATTTAGAGCAGGTCTATCTTTCTTTTCAACCCATTAAAAACAAAAATATATCGCTAAAGAAAGATGGAGGAAGTGAATCCTGATCGTGACTGGCAGAAAGAAAGCAGGATTCGAACCCTGAACCCCACCAAAAGCAAGAAACCTGATTTAACCCACTGAACCATCAGGGAAGGCAGGCCAGGATGGTTGTTTAGAGCAGGTCTATCTACCTTTAAACCATCAACACAAGAATATAAAGCTAAAGAAAGGTTTAGGAAGCAGGAACATAAACTACATCGCAACTAGCAGGCAGAAAGCAGGATTCAAACCCTGCTCCTCACCATCAACCAGGTACCAGCCTTAACCCACTGAACCATGGAAGAGATCGGACTGGGAAGCATGTTTAGATGAGGCACAAGCCTTAAACCACTGAGCGACCGCTGCTGAAAAGCATGTGTGCTTTTTGGAGTGTTCATACTTTGTTTCATGCCAGCGCAGTAAGAAAGAAGGCATGTAGGACTGGCTTTGAAACCTTATCACCAGCGTGGACTATATTAAGGACCACGATCAGGCACAAGCCGTAACCCACTGAGCTACCACTGAAGTGCCATTTTTTTGGTGAAATTATCTTTCATTAAAGACCATGAAATCAAGAAATTAATCCAACACAGAAAGGACAGAATTGAAATGTTTTCAGAGTGGACAAGGTCCAGAAGTTATATTTACCAACACAGCAACCAGCTCGACCAGGAATCCAGCAAGCACTTAACTCACTACTGCTCATTTAGTAAATGAGATCATTAAGAGTCGCTCGGGATAAACACTTCCAACAGGAAGTGGCTATATCGCGCTATCATTGTCTCTCTATTTTCTCTATCTAATTGTCTCTGTGTCTCTTTTAGTAAAAGTCTCTGTCTCACTGTATATGTCTCTCTCTTGCTGTCTCTCTATTTGTTTCTCACTCTTTCTAAAGCTGTGTCTGTGTCTCTTTGTCTTTGTCTCTGTCTTTCCTGCTTATTTACATGTCTAACAAAGTTTTGAGTTTTGAAGTAATGCCATTAGTGATCTATGATGAAAGACTTCCCTGGTTCGATTCTTACCTCTAAATTAATATTGAACATTATAAGAAGTTTTTAAAAACAGAACAATGAAAGATCATTAAAATTGGTTGCTGGTAAATCATGGTATATCAGTGGTGCAGGTGTGGTTCTTGTACCTGAGTCACTTCTCATAGACTTCGAGTTACTGAGAGAATGTACAGGAAGGAGAAGTTTTGACCCTCTACCATCATGATCTAAGAGAAAACACTGGTCTCCTAACAATAGAAAAGCCAAGAGTCCAATAAGCAAAGGCTTGCTTGCCTTTCCTGTGTTGGTGTAATGGTCAGTGAAGTGGTTGCTGCTATCTGACTCACCTGGTTCGATTCCTACTCCTTAGCTTTCCTTTAAATTGTTTAAAAAGTTTTTAAAAAGAACCAAAAAAGGTCCTAAAAATCAGGTTCTTGCAGGAAGTCCTGTGGCTCAATTGGAAGAGCTTTACCTCTGGGTTGAGAGATTGCCGGTTCAAACCCCGGCCAGGGCTCAAAGTTAAGAGTGCGGAAGGTTCCGGTGGCCGTAGTAAGGAAGGTGTCAGAAATGGCTGCATGGAAGGTTGGATGTGGTTTCGGAGGGTGTATCCTGAAGCAGGGGGGCTATATCGGGCATCTGCCCTCCCGGCGTCTGAGTAGCTGAAAACAGGGTTTATGAAGCAAAAAAGTATCGACTTCATTTTGCATATATAGGGAAAAATTCTGCCAAAAACCTATCACCCTCACTTTTTCTGAGGCTGTGAAGAAGCTAGTATTCACAGCCTTTGTTTACAGTCAACTACCTCATTGCCCACCAGACACTACTTTCCACACAGCTTATCCAGTGTGGGGACAAGCCAGATTCAAACCAGCAACCTCTGAGGCAAAGCTTTTATTACAAAGCCATCAAGTCCCACAAGACACCTTCTTTTTTTTGGGGGTTTATCGTTTGTTTCATGCTTCAAAGCAAGAAATTCAGACCAGACAGAAACACAGAAAGCAGGATTCGAACCCTGAACCCCGCCAACAGCGAAATACCAGTCTTAACCCACTGAACCATCGGGAAGGACCGGCTGCGACCGTTGTTTAGAGCAGGTCTATCTTTTCTTTCAAACCATCAACACAAGAATTTAACGGTAAAGAAAGATGTAGGAAGCGAATACAGATGTAAGTAGCACAAGTTGAACCCACATTGTAAATAACAGGAAGAAAGCAGGATTCACACCATGATCCCCACTACCAGTGAGATACCAACCTTAACCCATTGAACCATTGGTGAGGACAGGCTACGAAGCTTATTTAGAGCATGTCTATCTTTCTTTTCAACCCATTAAAAACAAAAATATATCGCTAAAGAAAGATGGAGGAAGTGAATCCTGATCGTGACTGGCAGAAAGAAAGCAGGATTCGAACCCTGAACCCCACCAAAAGCAAGAAACCTAATTTTAACCCACTGAACCATCAGGGAAGGCAGGCCAGGATGGTTGTCTAGAGCAGGTCTATCTACCTTTAAACCATCAACACAAGAATATAAAGCTAAAGAAAGATTTAGGAAGCAGGAACATAAACTACATCGCAACTAGCAGGCAGAGAGAAGGATTCAAACCCTGCTCCTCACCATCAACCAGGCACCAGCCTTAACCCACTGAACCATGGAAGAGATCGGACTGGGACGCATGTTTAGATGAGGCACAAGCCTTAAACCACTGAGCGACCGCTGCTGAAAAGCATGTGTGCTTTTTGGAGGGTTCATACTTTGTTTCATGCCAGCGCAGTAAGAAAGAAGGCATGTAGGACTGGCTTTGAAACCTTATCACCAGCGTGGACTATATTAAGGACCACGTTCAGGTACAAGGCGTAACCCACTGAGCTACCACTGAAGTGCCGTTTTTTTGGTGAAATTATCTTTCATTAAAGACCATGAAATCAAGAAATTAATCCAACACAGAAAGGACAGAATTGAAATGTTTTCAGAGTGGACAAGGTCCAGAAGTTATATTTACCAATACAGCAACCAGCTCGACCAGGAATCCAGCAAGCACTTAACTCACTACTGCTCATTTAGTAAATGAGATCATTAAGAGTCGCTCGGGATAAACACTTCCAACAGGAAGTGGCTATATCGCGCTATCATTGTCTCTCTATTTTCTCTATCTAATTGTCTCTGTGTCTCTTTTAGTAAAAGTCTCTGTCTCACTGTATATGTCTCTCTCTTGCTGTCTCTCTATTTGTTTCTCACTCTTTCTAAAGCTGTGTCTGTGTCTCTTTGTCTTTGTCTCTGTCTTTCCTGCTTATTTACATGTCTAACAAAGTTTTGAGTTTTGAAGTAATGCCATTAGTGATCTATGATGAAAGACTTCCCTGGTTCGATTCTTACCTCTAAATTCATATTGAACATTATAAGAAGTTTTTAAAAACAGAACAATGAAAGATCATTAAAATTGGTTGCTGGTAAATCATGGTATATCAGTGGTGCAGGTGTGGTTCTTGTACATGAGTCACTTCTCATAGACTTCGAGTTACTGAGAGAATGTACAGGAAGGAGAAGTTTTGACCCTCTACCATCATGATCTAAGAGAAAACACTGGTCTCCTAACAATAGAAAAGCCAAGAGTCCAATAAGCAAAGGCTTGCTTGCCTTTCCTGTGTTGGTGTAATGGTCAGTGAAGTGGTTGCTGCTATCTGACTCACCTGGTTCGATTCCTACTCCTTAGCTTTCCTTTAAATTGTTTAAAAAGTTTTTAAAAAGAACCAAAAAAGGTCCTAAAAATCAGGTTCTTGCAGGAAGTCCTGTGGCTCAATTGGAAGAGCTTTACCTCAGGGTTGAGAGGTTGCCGGTTCAAACCCCGGCCAGTGCTCAAAGTTAAGAGTGTGGAAGGTTCCGGTGGCCGTAGTAAGGAAGGTGTCAGAAATGGCTGCGTGGAAGGTTGGATGTGGTTTCGGAGGGTGTATCCTGAAGCAGGGGGGCAATATCCGGGCATCTGCCCGCCCAGCATCTGAGAAGCTGAAAACAGGGGGTTATGAAGCAAAAATGTTCAAAAAAGTAACGACTTAGTTTTGCATATATAGGGAAAAATTCTGCCAAAAACCTATCACCCTCACTTTTTTTGAGGCTGTGAAGAAGCTAGTATTCACAGCCTTTGTTTACAGTCAACTACCTCATTGCCCACCAGACACTACTTTCCACACAGCTTATCCAGTGTGGGGACAAGCCAGATTCAAACCAGCAACCTCTGAGCTCAGAGGCAAAGCTTTTATCACAAAGCCATCAAGTCCCACATGACACCTTCTTTTTTTGGGGGGTTTATCGTTTGTTTCATGCTTCAAAGCAAGAAATTCAGACCAGACAGAAACACAGAAAGCAGGATTCGAACCCTGAACCCCGCCAACAGCGAAATACCAGTCTTAACCCACTGAACCATCGGGAAGGACCGGCTGCGACCGTTGTTTAGAGCAGGTCTATCTTTTCTTTCAAACCATCAACACAAGAATATAATGCTAAAGAAAGACATAGGAAGCAAACCCATAACGTGACTAGTAGGTACAAAGCAGGATTCGAACCCTGATTCACACCATTAGCAAGGCACCAGCATTAACCCACTAAGCCATCGGAAAAAAACATGATGTGAAGCTTGATTAGAGCAGGTCTATCATTCTTTTGAAACCATCAACACAAGAATTTAACGGTAAAGAAAGATGTAGGAAGCGAATACAGATGTAAGTAGCACAAGTTGAACCCACATTGTAAATAACAGGAAGAAAGCAGGATTCACACCATGATCCCCACTACCAGTGAGATACCAACCTTAACCCATTGAACCATTGGTGAGGACAGGCTACGAAGCTTATTTAGAGCATGTCTATCTTTCTTTTCAACCCATTAAAAACAAAAATATATCGCTAAAGAGAGATGGAGGAAGTGAATCCTGATCGTGACTGGCAGAAAGAAAGCAGGATTCGAACCCTGAACCCCACCAAAAGCAAGAAAGCTAATTTTAACCCACTGAACCATCAGGGAAGGCAGGCCAGGATGGTTGTCTAGAGCAGGTCTATCTACCTTTAAACCATCAACACAAGAATATAAAGCTAAAGAAAGATTTAGGAAGCAGGAACATAAACTACATCGCAACTAGCAGGCAGAGAGAAGGATTCAAACCCTGCTCCTCACCATCAACCAGGCACCAGCCTTAACCCACTGAACCATGGAAGAGATCGGACTGGGAAGCATGTTTAGATGAGGCACAAGCCTTAAACCACTGAGCGGCCGCTGCTGAAAAGCATGTGTGCTTTTTGGAGGGTTCATACTTTGTTTCATGCCAGCGCAGTAAGAAAGAAGGCATGTAGGACTGGCTTTGAAACCTTATCACCAGCGTGGACTATATTAAGGACCACGTTCAGGCACAAGCCGTAACCCACTGAGCTACCACTGAAGTGCCGTTTTTTTTTTTGGTGAAATTATCTTTCATTAAAAACCATGAAATCAAGAAATTAATCCAACACAGAAAGGACAGAATTGAAATGTTTTCAGAGTGGACAAGGTCCAGAAGTTATATTTACCAACACAGCAACCAGCTCATTGCCCACCAGACACTACTTTCCACACAGCTTATCCAGTGTGGGGACAAGCCAGATTCAAACCAGCAACCTCTGCTCATTTAGTAAATGAGATCATTAAGAGTCGCTCGGGATAAACACTTCCAACAGGAAGTGGCTATATCGCGCTATCATTGTCTCTCTATTTTCTCTATCTAATTGTCTCTGTGTCTCTTTTAGTAAAAGTCTCTGTCTCACTGTATATGTCTCTCTCTTGCTGTCTCTCTATTTGTTTCTCACTCTTTCTAAAGCTGTGTCTGTGTCTCTTTGTCTTTGTCTCTGTCTTTCCTGCTTATTTACATGTCTAACAAAGTTTTGAGTTTTGAAGTAATGCCATTAGTGATCTATGATGAAAGACTTCCCTGGTTCGATTCTTACCTCTAAATTCATATTGAACATTATAAGAAGTTTTTAAAAACAGAACAATGAAAGATCATTAAAATTGGTTGCTGGTAAATCATGGTATATCAGTGGTGCAGGTGTGGTTCTTGTACCTGAGTCACTTCTCATAGACTTCGAGTTACTGAGAGAATGTACAGGAAGGAGAAGTTTTGACCCTCTACCATCATGATCTAAGAGAAAACACTGGTCTCCTAACAATAGAAAAGCCAAGAGTCCAATAAGCAAAGGCTTGTTTGCCACTCCTGTGTTGGTGTAATGGTCAGTGAAGTGGTTGCTGCTGTCTGACTCACCTGGTTCGATTCCTACTCCTTAGCTTTCCTTTAAATTGTTTAAAAAGTTTTTAAAAAGAACCAAAAAAGGTCCTAAAAATCAGGTTCTTGCAGGAAGTCCTGTGGCTCAATTGGAAGAGCTTTACCTCTGGGTTGAGAGGTTGCCGGTTCAAACCCCGGCCAGGGCTCAAAGTTAAGAGTGCGGAAGGTTCCGGTGGCCGTAGTAAGGAAGGTGTCAGAAATTGCTGCGTGGAAGGTTGGATGTGGTTTCGGAGGGTGTATCCTGAAGCAGGGGGGCAATATCCGGGCATCTGCCCCCCCAGCATCCGAGAAGCTGAAAACAGGGGGTTATGAAGCAAAAATGTTCAAAAAAGTAATGACTTAGTTTTGCAAATATAGGGAAAAATTCTGCCAAAAACCTATCACCCTCACTTTTTCTGAGGCTGTGAAGAAGCTAGTATTCACAGCCTTTGTTTACAGTCAACTACCTCATTGCCCACCAGACACTACTTTCCACACAGCTTATCCAGTGTGGGGACAAGCCAGATTAAAACCAGCAACCTCTGAGCTCAGAGGCAAAGCTTTTATCACAAAGCCATCAAGTCCCACAAGACACCTTCTTTTTTTGGGGGGTTTATCGGTTTTTTCATGCTTCAAAGCAAGAAATTCAGACCAGACAGAAACACAGAAAGCAGAATTCGAACCCTGAACCCCGCCAACAGCGAAATACCAGTCTTAACCCACTGAACCATCGGGAAGGACCGGCTGCGACCGTTGTTTAGAGCAGGTCTATCTTTTCTTTCAAACCATCAACACAAGAATATAATGCTAAAGAAAGACATAGGAAGCAAACCCATAACGTGACTAGTAGGTACAAAGCAGGATTCGAACCCTGATTCACACCATTAGCAAGGCACCAGCATTAACCCACTAAGCCATCGGAAAAAAACATCATGTGAAGCTTGATTAGAGCAGGTCTATCATTCTTTTCAAACCATCAACACAAGAATTTAACGGTAAAGAAAGATGTAGGAAGCGAATACAGATGTAAGTAGCACAAGTTGAACCCACATTGTAAATAACAGGAAGAAAGCAGGATTCACACCATGATCCCCACTACCAGTGAGATACCAACCTTAACCCATTGAACCATTGGTGAGGACAGGCTACGAAGCTTATTTAGAGCATGTCTATCTTTCTTTTCAACCCATTAAAAACAAAAATATATCGCTAAAGAAAGATGGAGGAAGTGAATCCTGATCGTGACTGGCAGAAAGAAAGCAGGATTCGAACCCTGAACCCCACCAAAAGCAAGAAACCTAATTTTAACCCACTGAACCATCAGGGAAGGCAGGCCAGGATGGTTGTCTAGAGCAGGTCTATCTACCTTTAAACCATCAACACAAGAATATAAAGCTAAAGAAAGATTTAGGAAGCAGGAACATAAACTACATCGCAACTAGCAGGCAGAGAGAAGGATTCAAACCCTGCTCCTCACCATCAATCAGGCACCAGCCTTAACCCACTGAACCATGGAAGAGATCGGACTGGGAAGCATGTTTAGATGAGGCACAAGCCTTAAACCACTGAGCGGCCGCTGCTGAAAAGCATGTGTGCTTTTTGGAGGGTTCATACTTTGTTTCATGCCAGCGCAGTAAGAAAGAAGGCATGTAGGACTGGCTTTGAAACCTTATCACCAGCGTGGACTATATTAAGGACCACGTTCAGGCACAAGCCGTAACCCACTGAGCTACCACTGAAGTGCCGTTTGTTTTTTTGGTGAAATTATCTTTCATTAAAGACCATAAAATCAAGAAATTAATCCAACACAGAAAGGACAGAATTGAAATGTTTTCAGAGTGGACAAGGTCCAGAAGTTATATTTACCAACACAGCAACCAGCTCGACCAGGAATCAAGCAAGCACTTAACTCACTACTGCTCATTTAGTAAATGAGATCATTAAGAGTCGCTCGGGATAAACACTTCCAACAGGAAGTGGCTATATCGCGCTATCATTGTCTCTCTATTTTCTCTATCTAATTGTCTCTGTGTCTCTTTTAGTAAAAGTCTCTGTCTCACTGTATATGTCTCTCTCTTGCTGTCTCTCTATTTGTTTCTCACTCTTTCTAAAGCTGTGTCTGTGTCTCTTTGTCTTTGTCTCTGTCTTTCCTGCTTATTTACATGTCTAAAAAAGTTTTGAGTTTTGAAGTAATGCCATTAGTGATCTATGATGAAAGACTTCCCTGGTTCGATTCTTACCTCTAAATTCATATTGAACATTATAAGAAGTTTTTAAAAACAGAACAATGAACGATCATTAAAATTGGTTGCTGGTAAATCACGGTATATCAGTGGTGCAGGTGTGGTTCTTGTACCTGAGTCACTTCTCATAGACTTCGAGTTACTGAGAGAATGTACAGGAAGGAGAAGTTTTGACCCTCTACCATCATGATCTAAGAGAAAACACTGGTCTCCTAACAATAGAAAAGCCAAGAGTCCAATAAGCAAAGGCTTGCTTGCCTTTCCTGTTTTGGTGTAATGGTCAGTGAAGTGGTTGCTGCTATCTGACTCACCTGGTTCGATTCCTACTCCTTAGCTTTCCTTTAAATTGTTTAAAAAGTTTTTAAAAAGAACCAAAAAAGGTCCTAAAAATCAGGTTCTTGCAGGAAGTCCTGTGGCTCAATTGGAAGAGCTTTACCTCTGGGTTGAGAGGTTGCCGGTTCAAACCCCGGCCAGGGCTCAAAGTTAAGAGTGCGGAAGGTTCCGGTGGCCGTAGTAAGGAAGGTGTCAGAAATGGCTGAGTGGAAGGTTGGATGTGGTTTCGGAGGGTGTATCCTGAAGCAGGGGGGCAATATCCGGGCATCTGCCCCCCCAGCATCTGAGAAGCTGAAAACAGGGGGTTATGAAGCAAAAATGTTCAAAAAAGTAACCACTTAGTTTTGCATATATAGGGAAAAATTCTGCCAAAAACCTATCACCCTCACTTTTTCTGAGGCTGTAAAGAAGCTAGTATTCACAGCCTTTGTTTACAGTCAACTACCTCATTGCCAACCAGACACTACTTTCCACACAGCTTATCCAGCGTGGGGACAAGCCAGATTCAAACCAGCAACCTCTGAGCTCAGAGGCAAAGCTTTTATCACAAAGCCATCAAGTCCCACAAGACACCTTCTTTTTTTTGGGGGTTTATCGTTTGTTTCATGCTTCAAAGCAAGAAATTCAGACCAGACAGAAACACAGAAAGCAGGATTCGAACCCTGAACCCCGCCAACAGCGAAATACCAGTCTTAACCCACTGAACCATCGGGAAGGACCGGCTGCGATCGTTGTTTAGAGCAGGTCTATCTTTTCTTTCAAACCATCAACACAAGAATATAATGCTAAAGAAAGACATAGGAAGCAAACCCTGATTCACACCATTAGCAAGGCACCAGCATTAACCCACTAAGCCATCGGAAAAAAACATGATGTGAAGCTTGATTAGAGCAGGTCTATCATTCTTTTCAAACCATCAACACAAGAATTTAACGGTAAAGAAAGATGTAGGAAGCGAATACAGATGTAAGTAGCACAAGTTGAACCCACATTGTAAATAACAGGAAGAAAGCAGGATTCACACCATGATCCCCACTACCAGTGAGATACCAACCTTAACCCATTGAACCATTGGTGAGGACAGGCTACGAAGCTTATTTAGAGCATGTCTATCTTTCTTTTCAACCCATTAAAAACAAAAATATATCGCTAAAGAAAGATGGAGGAAGTGAATCCTGATCGTGACTGGCAGAAAGAAAGCAGGATTCGAACCCTGAACCCCACCAAAAGCAAGAAACCTGATTTAACCCACTGAACCATCAGGGAAGGCAGGCCAGGATGGTTGTTTAGAGCAGGTCTATCTACCTTTAAACCATCAACACAAGAATATAAAGCTAAAGAAAGATTTAGGAAGCAGGAACATAAACTACATCGCAACTAGTAGGCAGAAAGCAGGATTCAAACGCTGCTCCTCACCATCAACCAGGTACCAGCCTTAACCCACTGAACCATGGAAGAGATCGGACTGGGAAGCATGTTTAGATGAGGCACAAGCCTTAAACCACTGAGCGACCGCTGCTGAAAAGCATGTGTGCTTTTTGGAGTGTTCATACTTTGTTTCATGCCAGCGCAGTAAGAAAGAAGGCATGTAGGACTGGCTTTGAAACCTTATCACCAGCGTGGACTATATTAAGGACGACGTTCAGGCACAAGCCGTAACCCACTGAGCTACCACTGAAGTGCCGTTTTTTTGGTGAAATTATCTTTCATTAAAGACCATGAAATCAAGAAATTAATCCAACACAGAAAGGACAGAATTGAAATGTTTTCAGAGTGGACAAGGTCCAGAAGTTATATTTACCAACACAGCAACCAGCTCGACCAGGAATCCAGCAAGCACTTAACTCACTACTGCTCATTTAGTAAATGGGATCATTAAGAGTCGCTCGGGATAAACACTTCCAACAGGAAGTGGCTATATCGCGCTATCATTGTCTCTCTATTTTCTCTATCTAATTGTCTCTGTGTCTCTTTTAGTAAAAGTCTCTGTCTCACTGTATATGTCTCTCTCTTGCTGTCTCTCTATTTGTTTCTCACTCTTTCTAAAGCTGTGTCTGTGTCTCTTTGTCTTTGTCTCTGTCTTTCCTGCTTATTTACATGTCTAACAAAGTTTTGAGTTTTGAAGTAATGCCATTAGTGATCTATGATGAAAGACTTCCCTGGTTCGATTCTTACCTCTAAATTCATATTGAACATTATAAGAAGTTTTTAAAAACAGAACAATGAAAGATCATTAAAATTGGTTGTTGGTAAATCATGGTATATCAGTGGTGCAGGTGTGGTTCTTGTACCTGAGTCACTTCTCATAGACTTCGAGTTACTGAGAGAATGTACAGGAAGGAGAAGTTTTGACCCTCTACCATCATGATCTAAGAGAAAACACTGGTCTCCTAACAATAGAAAAGCCAAGAGTCCAATAAGCAAAGGCTTGTTTGCCTCTCCTGTGTTGGTGTAATGGTCAGTGAAGTGGTTGCTGCTATCTGACTCACCTGGTTCGATTTCAACTCCTTAGCTTTCCTTTAAAGTTTTTAAAAAGAACCAAAAAAGGTCCTAAAAATCAGGTTCTTGCAGGAAATCCTGTGGCTCAATTGGAAGAGCTTTACCTCTGGGTTGAGAGGTTGCCGGTTCAAACCCCGGCCAGGGCTCAAAGTTAAGAGTGCGGAAGGTTGGATGTGGTTTCGGAGGGTGTATCCTGAAGCAGGGGGGCAATATCCGGGCATCTGCCCCCCCAGCATCTGAGAAGCTGAAAACAGGGGGTTATGAAGCAAAAATGTTCAAAAAAGTAACCACTTAGTTTTGCATATATAGGGAAAAATTCTGCCAAAAACCTATCACCCTCACTTTTTCTGAGGCTGTAAAGAAGCTAGTATTCACAGCCTTTGTTTACAGTCAACTACCTCATTGCCCACCAGACACTACTTTCCACACAGCTTATCCAGTGTGGGGACAAGCCAGATTCAAACCAGCAACCTCTGAGCTCAGAGGCAAAGCTTTTATCACAAAGCCATCAAGTCCCACAAGACACCTTCTTTTTTTGGGGGGTTTATCGTTTGTTTCATGCTTCAAAGCAAGAAATTCAGACCAGACAGAAACACAGAAAGCAGGATTCGAACCCTGAACCCCGCCAACAGCGAAATACCAGCCTTAACCCACTGAACCATCGGGACGGACCGGCTGCGATCGTTGTTTAGAGCAGGTCTATCTTTTCTTTCAAACCATCAACACAAGAATATAATGCTAAAGAAAGACATAGGAAGCAAACCCATAACGTGACTAGTAGGTACAAAGCAGGATTCGAACCCTGATTCACACCATTAGCAAGGCACCAGCATTAACCCACTAAGCCATCGGAAAAAAACATGATGTGAAGCTTGATTAGAGCAGGTCTATCATTCTTTTCAAACCATCAACACAAGAATTTAACGGTAAAGAAAGATGTAGGAAGCGAATACAGATGTAAGTAGCACAAGTTGAACCCACATTGTAAATAACAGGAAGAAAGCAGGATTCACACCATGATCCCCACTACCAGTGAGATACCAACCTTAACCCATTGAACCATTGGTGAGGACAGGCTACGAAGCTTATTTAGAGCATGTCTATCTTTCTTTTCAACCCATTAAAAACAAAAATATATCGCTAAAGAAAGATGGAGGAAGTGAATCCTGATCGTGACTGGCAGAAAGAAAGCAGGATTCAAACCCTGAACCCCACCAAAAGCAAGAAACCTGATTTTAACCCACTGAACCATCAGGGAAGGCAGGCCAGGATGGTTGTCTAGAGCAGGTCTATCTACCTTTAAACCATCAACACAAGAATATAAAGCTAAAGAAAGATTTAGGAAGCAGGAACATAAACTACATCGCAACTAGCAGGCAGAGAGAAGGATTCAAACCCTGCTCCTCACCATCAATCAGGCACCAGCCTTAACCCACTGAACCATGGAAGAGATCGGACTGGGAAGCATGTTTAGATGAGGCACAAGCCTTAAACCACTGAGCGGCCGCTGCTGAAAAGCATGTGTGCTTTTTGGAGGGTTCATACTTTGTTTCATGCCAGCGCAGTAAGAAAGAAGGCATGTAGGACTGGCTTTGAAACCTTATCACCAGCGTGGACTATATTAAGGACCACGTTCAGGCACAAGCCGTAACCCACTGAGCTACCACTGAAGTGCCGTTTTTTTTTTGGTGAAATTATCTTTCATTAAAGACCATGAAATCAAGAAATTAATCCAACACAGAAAGGACAGAATTGAAATGTTTTCAGAGTGGACAAGGTCCAGAAGTTATATTTACCAACACAGCAACCAGCTCGACCAGGAATCAAGCAAGCACTTAACTCACTACTGCTCATTTAGTAAATGAGATCATTAAGAGTCGCTCGGGATAAACACTTCCAACAGGAAGTGGCTATATCGCGCTATCATTGTCTCTCTATTTTCTCTATCTAATTGTCTCTGTGTCTCTTTTAGTAAAAGTCTCTGTCTCACTGTATATGTCTCTCTCTTGCTGTCTCTCTATTTGTTTCTCACTCTTTCTAAAGCTGTGTCTGTGTCTCTTTGTCTTTGTCTCTGTCTTTCCTGCTTATTTACATGTCTAACAAAGTTTTGAGTTTTGAAGTAATGCCAATAGTGATCTATGAGGAAAGACTTCCCTGGTTCGATTCTTACCTCTAAATTCATATTGAACATTATAAGAAGTTTTTAAAAACAGAACAATGAAAGATCATTAAAATTGGTTGCTGGTAAATCATGGTATATCAGTGGTGCAGGTGTGGTTCTTGTACCTGAGTCACTTCTCATAGACTTCGAGTTACTGAGAGAATGTACAGGAAGGAGAAGTTTTGACCCTCTACCATCATGATCTAAGAGAAAACACTGGTCTCCTAACAATAGAAAAGCCAAGAGTCCAATAAGCAAAGGCTTGCTTGCCTTTCCTGTGTTGGTGTAATGGTCAGTGAAGTGGTTGCTGCTATCTGACTCACCTGGTTCGATTCCTACTCCTTAGCTTTCCTTTAAATTGTTTAAAAAGTTTTTAAAAAGAACCAAAAAAGGTCCTAAAAACCAGGTTCTTGCAGGAAGTCCTGTGGCTCAATTGGAAGAGCTTTACCTCTGGGTTGAGAGGTTGCCGGTTCAAACCCCGGCCAGGGCTCAAAGTTAAGAGTGCGGAAGGTTCCGGTGGCCGTAGTAAGGAAGGTGTCAGAAATGGCTGCATGGAAGGTTGGATGTGGTTTCGGAGGGTGTATCCTGAAGCAGGGGGGCAATATCCGGGCATCTGCCCCCCCAGCATCTGAGAAGCTGAAAACAGGGGGTTATGAAGCAAAAATGTTCAAAAAAGTAACGACTTAGTTTTGCATATATAGGGAAAAATTCTGCCAAAAACCTATCACCCTCACTTTTTCTGAGGCTGTGAAGAAGCTAGTATTCTCAGCCTTTGTTTACAGTCAACTACCTCATTGCCCACCAGACACTACTTTCCACACAGCTTATCCAGTGTGGGGACAAGCCAGATTCAAACCAGCAACCTCTGAGCTCAGAGGCAAAGCTTTTATCACAAAGCCATCAAGTCCCACAAGACACCTTCTTCTTTTTTTGGGGGGTTTATCGTTTGTTTCATGCTTCAAAGCAAGAAATTCAGACCAGACAGAAACACAGAAAGCAGGATTCGAACCCTGAACCCCGCCAACAGCGAAATACCAGTCTTAACCCACTGAACCATCGGGAAGGACCGGCTGCGACCGTTGTTTAGAGCAGGTCTATCTTTTCTTTCAAACCATCAACACAAGAATATAATACTAAAAAAAAAGACATAGGAAGCAAACCCATAACGTGACTAGTAGGTACAAAGCAGGATTCGAACCCTGATTCACACCATTATCAAGGCACCAGCATTAACCCACTAGGCCATCGGAAAAAAACATGATGTGAAGCTTGATTAGAGCAGGTCTATCATTCTTTTCAAACCATCAACACAAGAATTTAACGGTAAAGAAAGATGTAGGAAGCGAATACAGATGTAAGTAGCACAAGTTGAACCCACATTGTAAATAACAGGAAGAAAGCAGGATTCACACCATGATCCCCACTACCAGTGAGATACCAACCTTAACCCATTGAACCATTGGTGAGGACAGGCTACGAAGCTTATTTAGAGCATGTCTATCTTTCTTTTCAACCCATTAAAAACAAAAATATATCGCTAAAGAAAGATGGAGGAAGTGAATCCTGATCGTGACTGGCAGAAAGAAAGCAGGATTAGAACCCTGAACCCCACCAAAAGCAAGAAACCTAATTTTAACCCACTGAACCATCAGGGAAGGCAGGCCAGGATGGTTGTCTAGAGCAGGTCTATCTACCTTTAAACCATCAACACAAGAATATAAAGCTAAAGAAAGATTTAGGAAGCAGGAACATAAACTACATCGCAACTAGCAGGCAGAGAGAAGGATTCAAACCCTGCTCCTCACCATCAATCAGGCACCAGCCTTAACCCACTGAACCATGGAAGAGATCGGACTGGGAAGCATGTTTAGATGAGGCACAAGCCTTAAACCACTGAGCGGCCGCTGCTGAAAAGCATGTGTGCTTTTTGGAGGGTTCATACTTTGTTTCATGCCAGCGCAGTAAGAAAGAAGGCATGTAGGACTGGCTTTGAAACCTTATCACCAGCGTGGACTATATTAAGGACCACGTTCAGGCACAAGCCGTAACCCACTGAGCTACCACTGAAGTGCCGTTTTTTTTTTGGTGAAATTATCTTTCATTAAAGACCATGAAATCAAGAAATTAATCCAACACAGAAAGGACAGAATTGAAATGTTTTCAGAGTGGACAAGGTCCAGAAGTTATATTTACCAACACAGCAACCAGCTCGACCAGGAATCAAGCAAGCACTTAACTCACTACTGCTCATTTAGTAAATGAGATCATTAAGAGTCGCTCGGGATAAACACTTCCAACAGGAAGTGGCTATATCGCGCTATCATTGTCTCTCTATTTTCTCTATCTAATTGTCTCTGTGTCTCTTTTAGTAAAAGTCTCTGTCTCACTGTATATGTCTCTCTCTTGCTGTCTCTCTATTTGTTTCTCACTCTTTCTAAAGCTGTGTCTGTGTCTCTTTGTCTTTGTCTCTGTCTTTCCTGCTTATTTACATGTCTAACAAAGTTTTGAGTTTTGAAGTAATGCCAATAGTGATCTATGAGGAAAGACTTCCCTGGTTCGATTCTTACCTCTAAATTCATATTGAACATTATAAGAAGTTTTTAAAAACAGAACAATGAAAGATCATTAAAATTGGTTGCTGGTAAATCATGGTATATCAGTGGTGCAGGTGTGGTTCTTGTACCTGAGTCACTTCTCATAGACTTCGAGTTACTGAGAGAATGTACAGGAAGGAGAAGTTTTGACCCTCTACCATCATGATCTAAGAGAAAACACTGGTCTCCTAACAATAGAAAAGCCAAGAGTCCAATAAGCAAAGGCTTGCTTGCCTTTCCTGTGTTGGTGTAATGGTCAGTGAAGTGGTTGCTGCTATCTGACTCACCTGGTTCGATTCCTACTCCTTAGCTTTCCTTTAAATTGTTTAAAAAGTTTTTAAAAAGAACCAAAAAAGGTCCTAAAAACCAGGTTCTTGCAGGAAGTCCTGTGGCTCAATTGGAAGAGCTTTACCTCTGGGTTGAGAGGTTGCCGGTTCAAACCCCGGCCAGGGCTCAAAGTTAAGAGTGCGGAAGGTTCCGGTGGCCGTAGTAAGGAAGGTGTCAGAAATGGCTGCATGGAAGGTTGGATGTGGTTTCGGAGGGTGTATCCTGAAGCAGGGGGGCAATATCCGGGCATCTGCCCCCCCAGCATCTGAGAAGCTGAAAACAGGGGGTTATGAAGCAAAAATGTTCAAAAAAGTAACGACTTAGTTTTGCATATATAGGGAAAAATTCTGCCAAAAACCTATCACCCTCACTTTTTCTGAGGCTGTGAAGAAGCTAGTATTCACAGCCTTTGTTTACAGTCAACTACCTCATTGCCCACCAGACACTACTTTCCACACAGCTTATCCAGTGTGGGGACAAGCCAGATTCAAACCAGCAACCTCTGAGCTCAGAGGCAAAGCTTTTATCACAAAGCCATCAAGTCCCACAAGACACCTTCTTTTTTTTGGGGGTTTATCATTTGTTTCATGCTTCAAAGCAAGAAATTCAGACCAGACAGAAACACAGAAAGCAGGATTCGAACCCTGAACCCCGCCAACAGCGAAATACCAGTCTTAACCCACTGAACCATCGGGAAGGACCGGCTGCGACCGTTGTTTAGAGCAGGTCTATCTTTTCTTTCAAACCATCAACACAAGAATATAATGCTAAAGAAAGACATAGGAAGCAAACCCATAACGTGACTAGTAGGTACAAAGCAGGATTCGAACCCTGATTCACACCATTAGCAAGGCACCAGCATTAACCCACTAGGCCATCGGAAAAAAACATGATGTGAAGCTTGATTAGAGCAGGTCTATCATTCTTTTCAAACCATCAACACAAGAATTTAACGGTAAAGAAAGATGTAGGAAGCGAATACAGATGTAAGTAGCACAAGTTGAACCCACATTGTAAATAACAGGAAGAAAGCAGGATTCACACCATGATCCCCACTACCAGTGAGATACCAACCTTAACCCATTGAACCATTGGTGAGGACAGGCTACGAAGCTTATTTAGAGCATGTCTATCTTTCTTTTCAACCCATTAAAAACAAAAATATATCGCTAAAGAAAGATGGAGGAAGTGAATCCTGATCGTGACTGGCAGAAAGAAAGCAGGATTAGAACCCTGAACCCCACCAAAAGCAAGAAACCTAATTTTAACCCACTGAACCATCAGGGAAGGCAGGCCAGGATGGTTGTCTAGAGCAGGTCTATCTACCTTTAAACCATCAACACAAGAATATAAAGCTAAAGAAAGATTTAGGAAGCAGGAACATAAACTACATCGCAACTAGCAGGCAGAGAGAAGGATTCAAACCCTGCTCCTCACCATCAATCAGGCACCAGCCTTAACCCACTGAACCATGGAAGAGATCGGACTGGGAAGCATGTTTAGATGAGGCACAAGCCTTAAACCACTGAGCGGCCGCTGCTGAAAAGCATGTGTGCTTTTTGGAGGGTTCATACTTTGTTTCATGCCAGCGCAGTAAGAAAGAAGGCATGTAGGACTGGCTTTGAAACCTTATCACCAGCGTGGACTATATTAAGGACCACGTTCAGGCACAAGCCGTAACCCACTGAGCTACCACTGAAGTGCCGTTTTTTTTTTGGTGAAATTATCTTTCATTAAAGACCATGAAATCAAGAAATTAATCCAACACAGAAAGGACAGAATTGAAATGTTTTCAGAGTGGACAAGGTCCAGAAGTTATATTTACCAACACAGCAACCAGCTCGACCAGGAATCAAGCAAGCACTTAACTCACTACTGCTCATTTAGTAAATGAGATCATTAAGAGTCGCTCGGGATAAACACTTCCAACAGGAAGTGGCTATATCGCGCTATCATTGTCTCTCTATTTTCTCTATCTAATTGTCTCTGTGTCTCTTTTAGTAAAAGTCTCTGTCTCACTGTATATGTCTCTCTCTTGCTGTCTCTCTATTTGTTTCTCACTCTTTCTAAAGCTGTGTCTGTGTCTCTTTGTCTTTGTCTCTGTCTTTCCTGCTTATTTACATGTCTAACAAAGTTTTGAGTTTTGAAGTAATGCCAATAGTGATCTATGAGGAAAGACTTCCCTGGTTCGATTCTTACCTCTAAATTCATATTGAACATTATAAGAAGTTTTTAAAAACAGAACAATGAAAGATCATTAAAATTGGTTGCTGGTAAATCATGGTATATCAGTGGTGCAGGTGTGGTTCTTGTACCTGAGTCACTTCTCATAGACTTCGAGTTACTGAGAGAATGTACAGGAAGGAGAAGTTTTGACCCTCTACCATCATGATCTAAGAGAAAACACTGGTCTCCTAACAATAGAAAAGCCAAGAGTCCAATAAGCAAAGGCTTGCTTGCCTTTCCTGTGTTGGTGTAATGGTCAGTGAAGTGGTTGCTGCTATCTGACTCACCTGGTTCGATTCCTACTCCTTAGCTTTCCTTTAAATTGTTTAAAAAGTTTTTAAAAAGAACCAAAAAAGGTCCTAAAAACCAGGTTCTTGCAGGAAGTCCTGTGGCTCAATTGGAAGAGCTTTACCTCTGGGTTGAGAGGTTGCCGGTTCAAACCCCGGCCAGGGCTCAAAGTTAAGAGTGCGGAAGGTTCCGGTGGCCGTAGTAAGGAAGGTGTCAGAAATGGCTGCATGGAAGGTTGGATGTGGTTTCGGAGGGTGTATCCTGAAGCAGGGGGGCAATATCCGGGCATCTGCCCCCCCAGCATCTGAGAAGCTGAAAACAGGGGGTTATGAAGCAAAAATGTTCAAAAAAGTAACGACTTAGTTTTGCATATATAGGGAAAAATTCTGCCAAAAACCTATCACCCTCACTTTTTCTGAGGCTGTGAAGAAGCTAGTATTCTCAGCCTTTGTTTACAGTCAACTACCTCATTGCCCACCAGACACTACTTTCCACACAGCTTATCCAGTGTGGGGACAAGCCAGATTCAAACCAGCAACCTCTGAGCTCAGAGGCAAAGCTTTTATCACAAAGCCATCAAGTCCCACAAGACACCTTCTTCTTTTTTTGGGGGGTTTATCGTTTGTTTCATGCTTCAAAGCAAGAAATTCAGACCAGACAGAAACACAGAAAGCAGGATTCGAACCCTGAACCCCGCCAACAGCGAAATACCAGTCTTAACCCACTGAACCATCGGGAAGGACCGGCTGCGACCGTTGTTTAGAGCAGGTCTATCTTTTCTTTCAAACCATCAACACAAGAATATAATACTAAAAAAAAAGACATAGGAAGCAAACCCATAACGTGACTAGTAGGTACAAAGCAGGATTCGAACCCTGATTCACACCATTATCAAGGCACCAGCATTAACCCACTAGGCCATCGGAAAAAAACATGATGTGAAGCTTGATTAGAGCAGGTCTATCATTCTTTTCAAACCATCAACACAAGAATTTAACGGTAAAGAAAGATGTAGGAAGCGAATACAGATGTAAGTAGCACAAGTTGAACCCACATTGTAAATAACAGGAAGAAAGCAGGATTCACACCATGATCCCCACTACCAGTGAGATACCAACCTTAACCCATTGAACCATTGGTGAGGACAGGCTACGAAGCTTATTTAGAGCATGTCTATCTTTCTTTTCAACCCATTAAAAACAAAAATATATCGCTAAAGAAAGATGGAGGAAGTGAATCCTGATCGTGACTGGCAGAAAGAAAGCAGGATTAGAACCCTGAACCCCACCAAAAGCAAGAAACCTAATTTTAACCCACTGAACCATCAGGGAAGGCAGGCCAGGATGGTTGTCTAGAGCAGGTCTATCTACCTTTAAACCATCAACACAAGAATATAAAGCTAAAGAAAGATTTAGGAAGCAGGAACATAAACTACATCGCAACTAGCAGGCAGAGAGAAGGATTCAAACCCTGCTCCTCACCATCAATCAGGCACCAGCCTTAACCCACTGAACCATGGAAGAGATCGGACTGGGAAGCATGTTTAGATGAGGCACAAGCCTTAAACCACTGAGCGGCCGCTGCTGAAAAGCATGTGTGCTTTTTGGAGGGTTCATACTTTGTTTCATGCCAGCGCAGTAAGAAAGAAGGCATGTAGGACTGGCTTTGAAACCTTATCACCAGCGTGGACTATATTAAGGACCACGTTCAGGCACAAGCCGTAACCCACTGAGCTACCACTGAAGTGCCGTTTTTTTTTTGGTGAAATTATCTTTCATTAAAGACCATGAAATCAAGAAATTAATCCAACACAGAAAGGACAGAATTGAAATGTTTTCAGAGTGGACAAGGTCCAGAAGTTATATTTACCAACACAGCAACCAGCTCGACCAGGAATCAAGCAAGCACTTAACTCACTACTGCTCATTTAGTAAATGAGATCATTAAGAGTCGCTCGGGATAAACACTTCCAACAGGAAGTGGCTATATCGCGCTATCATTGTCTCTCTATTTTCTCTATCTAATTGTCTCTGTGTCTCTTTTAGTAAAAGTCTCTGTCTCACTGTATATGTCTCTCTCTTGCTGTCTCTCTATTTGTTTCTCACTCTTTCTAAAGCTGTGTCTGTGTCTCTTTGTCTTTGTCTCTGTCTTTCCTGCTTATTTACATGTCTAACAAAGTTTTGAGTTTTGAAGTAATGCCAATAGTGATCTATGAGGAAAGACTTCCCTGGTTCGATTCTTACCTCTAAATTCATATTGAACATTATAAGAAGTTTTTAAAAACAGAACAATGAAAGATCATTAAAATTGGTTGCTGGTAAATCATGGTATATCAGTGGTGCAGGTGTGGTTCTTGTACCTGAGTCACTTCTCATAGACTTCGAGTTACTGAGAGAATGTACAGGAAGGAGAAGTTTTGACCCTCTACCATCATGATCTAAGAGAAAACACTGGTCTCCTAACAATAGAAAAGCCAAGAGTCCAATAAGCAAAGGCTTGCTTGCCTTTCCTGTGTTGGTGTAATGGTCAGTGAAGTGGTTGCTGCTATCTGACTCACCTGGTTCGATTCCTACTCCTTAGCTTTCCTTTAAATTGTTTAAAAAGTTTTTAAAAAGAACCAAAAAAGGTCCTAAAAACCAGGTTCTTGCAGGAAGTCCTGTGGCTCAATTGGAAGAGCTTTACCTCTGGGTTGAGAGGTTGCCGGTTCAAACCCCGGCCAGGGCTCAAAGTTAAGAGTGCGGAAGGTTCCGGTGGCCGTAGTAAGGAAGGTGTCAGAAATGGCTGCATGGAAGGTTGGATGTGGTTTCGGAGGGTGTATCCTGAAGCAGGGGGGCAATATCCGGGCATCTGCCCCCCCAGCATCTGAGAAGCTGAAAACAGGGGGTTATGAAGCAAAAATGTTCAAAAAAGTAACGACTTAGTTTTGCATATATAGGGAAAAATTCTGCCAAAAACCTATCACCCTCACTTTTTCTGAGGCTGTGAAGAAGCTAGTATTCACAGCCTTTGTTTACAGTCAACTACCTCATTGCCCACCAGACACTACTTTCCACACAGCTTATCCAGTGTGGGGACAAGCCAGATTCAAACCAGCAACCTCTGAGCTCAGAGGCAAAGCTTTTATCACAAAGCCATCAAGTCCCACAAGACACCTTCTTTTTTTTGGGGGTTTATCATTTGTTTCATGCTTCAAAGCAAGAAATTCAGACCAGACAGAAACACAGAAAGCAGGATTCGAACCCTGAACCCCGCCAACAGCGAAATACCAGTCTTAACCCACTGAACCATTGGGAAGGACCGGCTGCGACCGTTGTTTAGAGCAGGTCTATCTTTTCTTTCAAACCATCAACACAAGAATATAATGCTAAAGAAAGACATAGGAAGCAAACCCATAACGTGACTAGTAGGTACAAAGCAGGATTCGAACCCTGATTCACACCATTAGCAAGGCACCAGCATTAACCCACTAGGCCATCGGAAAAAAACATGATGTGAAGCTTGATTAGAGCAGGTCTATCATTCTTTTCAAACCATCAACACAAGAATTTAACGGTAAAGAAAGATGTAGGAAGCGAATACAGATGTAAGTAGCACAAGTTGAACCCACATTGTAAATAACAGGAAGAAAGCAGGATTCACACCATGATCCCCACTACCAGTGAGATACCAACCTTAACCCATTGAACCATTGGTGAGGACAGGCTACGAAGCTTATTTAGAGCATGTCTATCTTTCTTTTCAACCCATTAAAAACAAAAATATATCGCTAAAGAAAGATGGAGGAAGTGAATCCTGATCGTGACTGGCAGAAAGAAAGCAGGATTAGAACCCTGAACCCCACCAAAAGCAAGAAACCTAATTTTAACCCACTGAACCATCAGGGAAGGCAGGCCAGGATGGTTGTCTAGAGCAGGTCTATCTACCTTTAAACCATCAACACAAGAATATAAAGCTAAAGAAAGATTTAGGAAGCAGGAACATAAACTACATCGCAACTAGCAGGCAGAGAGAAGGATTCAAACCCTGCTCCTCACCATCAATCAGGCACCAGCCTTAACCCACTGAACCATGGAAGAGATCGGACTGGGAAGCATGTTTAGATGAGGCACAAGCCTTAAACCACTGAGCGGCCGCTGCTGAAAAGCATGTGTGCTTTTTGGAGGGTTCATACTTTGTTTCATGCCAGCGCAGTAAGAAAGAAGGCATGTAGGACTGGCTTTGAAACCTTATCACCAGCGTGGACTATATTAAGGACCACGTTCAGGCACAAGCCGTAACCCACTGAGCTACCACTGAAGTGCCGTTTGTTTTTTTGGTGAAATTATCTTTCATTAAAGACCATAAAATCAAGAAATTAATCCAACACAGAAAGGACAGAATTGAAATGTTTTCAGAGTGGACAAGGTCCAGAAGTTATATTTACCAACACAGCAACCAGCTCGACCAGGAATCAAGCAAGCACTTAACTCACTACTGCTCATTTAGTAAATGAGATCATTAAGAGTCGCTCGGGATAAACACTTCCAACAGGAAGTGGCTATATCGCGCTATCATTGTCTCTCTATTTTCTCTATCTAATTGTCTCTGTGTCTCTTTTAGTAAAAGTCTCTGTCTCACTGTATATGTCTCTCTCTTGCTGTCTCTCTATTTGTTTCTCACTCTTTCTAAAGCTGTGTCTGTGTCTCTTTGTCTTTGTCTCTGTCTTTCCTGCTTATTTACATGTCTAACAAAGTTTTGAGTTTTGAAGTAATGCCAATAGTGATCTATGAGGAAAGACTTCCCTGGTTCGATTCTTACCTCTAAATTCATATTGAACATTATAAGAAGTTTTTAAAAACAGAACAATGAAAGATCATTAAAATTGGTTGCTGGTAAATCATGGTATATCAGTGGTGCAGGTGTGGTTCTTGTACCTGAGTCACTTCTCATAGACTTCGAGTTACTGAGAGAATGTACAGGAAGGAGAAGTTTTGACCCTCTACCATCATGATCTAAGAGAAAACACTGGTCTCCTAACAATAGAAAAGCCAAGAGTCCAATAAGCAAAGGCTTGCTTGCCTTTCCTGTGTTGGTGTAATGGTCAGTGAAGTGGTTGCTGATATCTGACTCACCTGGTTCGATTCCTACTCCTTAGCTTTCCTTTAAATTGTTTAAAAAGTTTTTAAAAAGAACCAAAAAAGGTCCTAAAAACCAGGTTCTTGCAGGAAGTCCTGTGGCTCAATTGGAAGAGCTTTACCTCTGGGTTGAGAGGTTGCCGGTTCAAACCCCGGCCAGGGCTCAAAGTTAAGAGTGCGGAAGGTTCCGGTGGCCGTAGTAAGGAAGGTGTCAGAAATGGCTGCATGGAAGGGTGGATGTGGTTTCGGAGGGTGTATCCTGAAGGGGGGGGGCAATATCCGGGCATCTGCCCCCCCAGCATCTGAGAAGCTGAAAACAGGGGGTTATGAAGCAAAAATGTTCAAAAAAGTAACGACTTAGTTTTGCATATATAGGGAAAATTTCTGCCAAAAACCTATCACCCTCACTTTTTCTGAGGCTGTGAAGAAGCTAGTATTCACAGCCTTTGTTTACAGTCAACTACCTCATTGCCCACCAGACACTACTTTCCACACAGCTTATCCAGTGTGGGGACAAGCCAGATTCAAACCAGCAATCTCTGAGCTCAGAGGCAAAGCTTTTATCACAAAGCCATCAAGTCCCACAAGACACCTTCTTTTTTTTGGGGGTTTATCGTTTGTTTCATGCTTCAAAGCAAGAAATTCAGACCAGACAGAAACACAGAAAGCAGGATTCGAACCCTGAACCCCGCCAACAGCGAAATACCAGTCTTAACCCACTGAACCATCGGGAAGGACCGGCTGCGATCGTTGTTTAGAGCAGGTCTATCTTTTCTTTCAAACCATCAACACAAGAATATAATGCTAAAGAAAGACATAGGAAGCAAACCCATAACGTGACTAGTAGGTACAAAGCAGGATTCGAACCCTGATTCACACCATTATCAAGGCACCAGCATTAACCCACTAGGCCATCGGAAAAAAACATGATGTGAAGCTTGATTAGAGCAGGTCTATCATTCTTTTCAAACCATCAACACAAGAATTTAACGGTAAAGAAAGATGTAGGAAGCGAATACAGATGTAAGTAGCACAAGTTGAACCCACATTGTAAATAACAGGAAGAAAGCAGGATTCACACCATGATCCCCACTACCAGTGAGATACCAACCTTAACCCATTGAACCATTGGTGAGGACAGGCTACGAAGCTTATTTAGAGCATGTCTATCTTTCTTTTCGACCCATTAAAAACAAAAATATATCGCTAAAGAAAGATGGAGGAAGTGAATCCTGATCGTGACTGGCAGAAAGAAAGCAGGATTCGAACCCTGAACCCCACCAAAAGCAAGAAACCTAATTTTAACCCACTGAACCATCAGGGAAGGCAGGCCAGGATGGTTGTCTAGAGCAGGTCTATCTACCTTTAAACCATCAACACAAGAATATAAAGCTAAAGAAAGATTTAGGAAGCAGGAACATAAACTACATCGCAACTAGCAGGCAGAGAGAAGGATTCAAACCCTGCTCCTCACCATCAACCAGGCACCAGCCTTAACCCACTGAACCATGGAAGAGATCGGACTGGGAAGCATGTTTAGATGAGGCACAAGCCTTAAACCACTGAGCGGCCGCTGCTGAAAAGCATGTGTGCTTTTTGGAGGGTTCATACTTTGTTTCATGCCAGCGCAGTAAGAAAGAAGGCATGTAGGACTTGCTTTGAAACCTTATCACCAGCGTGGACTATATTAAGGACCACGTTCAGGCACAAGCCGTAACCCACTGAGCTACCACTGAAGTGCCGTTTTTTTTTTGGTGAAATTATCTTTCATTAAAGACCATGAAATCAAGAAATTAATCCAACACAGAAAGGACAGAATTGAAATGTTTTCAGAGTGGACAAGGTCCAGAAGTTATATTTACCAACACAGCAACCAGCTCATTGCCCACCAGACACTACTTTCCACACAGCTTATCCAGTGTGGGGACAAGCCAGATTCAAACCAGCAACCTCTGCTCATTTAGTAAATGAGATCATTAAGAGTTGCTCGGGATAAACACTTCCAACAGGAAGTGGCTATATCGCGCTATCATTGTCTCTCTATTTTCTCTATCTAATTGTCTCTGTGTCTCTTTTAGTAAAAGTCTCTGTCTCACTGTATATGTCTCTCTCTTGCTGTCTCTCTATTTGTTTCTCACTCTTTCTAAAGCTGTGTCTGTGTCTCTTTGTCTTTGTCTCTGTCTTTCCTGCTTATTTACATGTCTAACAAAGTTTTGAGTTTTGAAGTAATGCCATTAGTGATCTATGAGGAAAGACTTCCCTGGTTCGATTCTTACCTCTAAATTCATATTGAACATTATAAGAAGTTTTTAAAAACAGAACAATGAAAGATCATTAAAATTGGTTGCTGGTAAATCATGGTATATCAGTGGTGCAGGTGTGGTTCTTGTACCTGAGTCACTTCTCATAGACTTCGAGTTACTGAGAGAATGTACAGGAAGGAGAAGTTTTGACCCTCTACCATCATGATCTAAGAGAAAACACTGGTCTCCTAACAATAGAAAAGCCAAGAGTCCAATAAGCAAAGGCTTTCTTGCCTTTCCTGTGTTGGTGTAATGGTCAGTGAAGTGGTTGCTGCTATCTGACTCACCTGGTTCGATTCCTACTCCTTAGCTTTCTTTTAAATTGTTTAAAAAGTTTTTAAAAAGAACTAAAAAAGGTCCTAAAAATCAGGTTCTTGCAGGAAGTCCTGTGGCTCAATTGGAAGAGCTTTACCTCTGGGTTGAGAGGTTGCCGGTTCAAAGCCCGGCCTGGGCTCAAAGTTAAGAGTGCGGAAGGTTCCGGTGGCCGTAGTAAGGAAGGTGTCAGAAATGGCTGCGTGGAAGGTTGGATGTGGTTTCGGAGGGTGTATCCTGAAGCAGGGGGGCAATATCCGGGCATCTGCCCCCCCAGCATCTGAGAAGCTGAAAACAGGGGGTTATGAAGCAAAAATGTTCAAAAAAGTAACGACTTAGTTTTGCATATATAGGGAAAAATTCTGCCAAAAACCTATCACCCTCACTTTTTCTGAGGCTGTAAAGAAGCTAGTATTCACAGCCTTTGTTTACAGTCAACTACCTCATTGCCAACCAGACACTACTTTCCACACAGCTTATCCAGCGTGGGGACAAGCCAGATTCAAACCAGCAACCTCTGAGCTCAGAGGCAAAGCTTTTATCACAAAGCCATCAAGTCCCACAAGACACCTTCTTTTTTTTGGGGGTTTATCGTTTGTTTCATGCTTCAAAGCAAGAAATTCAGACCAGACAGAAACACAGAAAGCAGGATTCGAACCCTGAACCCCGCCAACAGCGAAATACCAGTCTTAACCCATTGAACCATCGGGAAGGACCGTCTGCGACCGTTGTTTAGAGCAGGTCTATCTTTTCTTTTAAACCATCAACACAAGAATATAATGCTAAAGAAAGACATAGGAAGCAAACCCATAACGTGACTAGTAGGTACAAAGCAGGATTCGAACCCTGATTCACACCATTAGCAAGGCACCAGCATTAACCCACTAAGCCATCGGAAAAAAACATGATGTGAAGCTTGATTAGAGCAGGTCTATCATTCTTTTCAAACCATCAACACAATAATTTAACGGTAAAGAAAGATGTAGGAAGCGAATACAGATGTAAGTAGCACAAGTTGAACCCACATTGTAAATAACAGGAAGAAAGCAGGATTCACACCATGATCCCCACTACCAGTGAGATACCAACCTTAACCCATTGAACCATTGGTGAGGACAGGCTACGAAGCTTATTTAGAGCATGTCTATCTTTCTTTTCAACCCATTAAAAACAAAAATATATCGCTAAAGAAAGATGGAGGAAGTGAATCCTGATCGTGACTGGCAGAAAGAAAGCAGGATTAGAACCCTGAACCCCACCAAAAGCAAGAAACCTAATTTTAACCCACTGAACCATCAGGGAAGGCAGGCCAGGATGGTTGTCTAGAGCAGGTCTATCTACCTTTAAACCATCAACACAAGAATATAAAGCTAAAGAAAGATTTAGGAAGCAGGAACATAAACTACATCGCAACTAGCAGGCAGAGAGAAGGATTCAAACCCTGCTCCTCACCATCAACCAGGCACCAGCCTTAACCCACTGAACCATGGAAGAGATCGGACTGGGAAGCATGTTTAGATGAGGTACAAGCCTTAAACCACTGAGCGGCCGCTGCTGAAAAGCATGTGTGCTTTTTGGAGGGTTCATACTTTGTTTCATGCCAGCGCAGTAAGAAAGAAGGCATGTAGGACTGGCTTTGAAACCTTATCACCAGCGTGGACTATATTAAGGACCACGTTCAGGCACAAGCCGTAACCCACTGAGCTACCACTGAAGTGCCGTTTTTTTTTTGGTGAAATTATCTTTCATTAAAGACCATGAAATCAAGAAATTAATCCAACACAGAAAGGACAGAATTGAAATGTTTTCAGAGTGGACAAGGTCCAGAAGTTATATTTACCAACACAGCAACCAGCTCATTGCCCACCAGACACTACTTTCCACACAGCTTATCCAGTGTGGGGACAAGCCAGATTCAAACCAGCAACCTCTGCTCATTTAGTAAATGAGATCATTAAGAGTCGCTCGGGATAAACACTTCCAACAGGAAGTGGCTATATCGCGCTATCATTGTCTCTCTATTTTCTCTATCTAATTGTCTCTGTGTCTCTTTTAGTAAAAGTCTCTGTCTCACTGTATATGTCTCTCTCTTGCTGTCTCTCTATTTGTTTCTCACTCTTTCTAAAGCTGTGTCTGTGTCTCTTTGTCTTTGTCTCTGTCTTTCCTGCTTATTTACATGTCTAACAAAGTTTTGAGTTTTGAAGTAATGCCATTAGTGATCTATGAGGAAAGACTTCCCTGGTTCGATTCTTACCTCTAAATTCATATTGAACATTATAAGAAGTTTTTAAAAACAGAACAATGAAAGATCATTAAAATTGGTTGCTGGTAAATCATGGTATATCAGTGGTGCAGGTGTGGTTCTTGTACCTGAGTCACTTCTCATAGACTTCGAGTTACTGAGAGAATGTACAGGAAGGAGAAGTTTTGACCCTCTACCATCATGATCTAAGAGAAAACACTGGTCTCCTAACAATAGAAAAGCCAAGAGTCCAATAAGCAAAGGCTTGCTTGCCTTTCCTGTGTTGGTGTAATGGTCAGTGAAGTGGTTGCTGCTATCTGACTCACCTGGTTCGATTCCTACTCCTTAGCTTTCTTTTAAATTGTTTAAAAAGTTTTTAAAAAGAACTAAAAAAGGTCCTAAAAATCAGGTTCTTGCAGGAAGTCCTGTGGCTCAATTGGAAGAGCTTTACCTCTGGGTTGAGAGGTTGCCGGTTCAAAGCCCGGCCTGGGCTCAAAGTTAAGAGTGCGGAAGGTTCCGGTGGCCGTAGTAAGGAAGGTGTCAGAAATGGCTGCGTGGAAGGTTGGATGTGGTTTCGGAGGGTGTATCCTGAAGCAGGGGGGCAATATCCGGGCATCTGCCCCCCCAGCATCTGAGAAGCTGAAAACAGGGGGTTATGAAGCAAAAATGTTCAAAAAAGTAACCACTTAGTTTTGCATATATAGGGAAAAATTCTGCCAAAAACCTATCACCCTCACTTTTTCTGAGGCTGTAAAGAAGCTAGTATTCACAGCCTTTGTTTACAGTCAACTACCTCATTGCCAACCAGACACTACTTTCCACACAGCTTATCCAGCGTGGGGACAAGCCAGATTCAAACCAGCAACCTCTGAGCTCAGAGGCAAAGCTTTTATCACAAAGCCATCAAGTCCCACAAGACACCTTCTTTTTTTTGGGGGTTTATCGTTTGTTTCATGCTTCAAAGCAAGAAATTCAGACCAGACAGAAACACAGAAAGCAGGATTCGAACCCTGAACCCCGCCAACAGCGAAATACCAGTCTTAACCCACTGAACCATCGGGAAGGACCGGCTGCGATCGTTGTTTAGAGCAGGTCTATCTTTTCTTTCAAACCATCAACACAAGAATATAATGCTAAAGAAAGACATAGGAAGCAAACCCATAACGTGACTAGTAGGTACAAAGCAGGATTCGAACCCTGATTCACACCATTAGCAAGGCACCAGCATTAACCCACTAAGCCATCGGAAAAAAACATGATGTGAAGCTTGATTAGAGCAGGTCTATCATTCTTTTCAAACCATCAACACAATAATTTAACGGTAAAGAAAGATGTAGGAAGCGAATACAGATGTAAGTAGCACAAGTTGAACCCACATTGTAAATAACAGGAAGAAAGCAGGATTCACACCATGATCCCCACTACCAGTGAGATACCAACCTTAACCCATTGAACCATTGGTGAGGACAGGCTACGAAGCTTATTTAGAGCATGTCTATCTTTCTTTTCAACCCATTAAAAACAAAAATATATCGCTAAAGAAAGATGGAGGAAGTGAATCCTGATCGTGACTGGCAGAAAGAAAGCAGGATTAGAACCCTGAACCCCACCAAAAGCAAGAAACCTAATTTTAACCCACTGAACCATCAGGGAAGGCAGGCCAGGATGGTTGTCTAGAGCAGGTCTATCTACCTTTAAACCATCAACACAAGAATATAAAGCTAAAGAAAGATTTAGGAAGCAGGAACATAAACTACATCGCAACTAGCAGGCAGAGAGAAGGATTCAAACCCTGCTCCTCACCATCAACCAGGCACCAGCCTTAACCCACTGAACCATGGAAGAGATCGGACTGGGAAGCATGTTTAGATGAGGTACAAGCCTTAAACCACTGAGCGGCCGCTGCTGAAAAGCATGTGTGCTTTTTGGAGGGTTCATACTTTGTTTCATGCCAGCGCAGTAAGAAAGAAGGCATGTAGGACTGGCTTTGAAACCTTATCACCAGCGTGGACTATATTAAGGACCACGTTCAGGCACAAGCCGTAACCCACTGAGCTACCACTGAAGTGCCGTTTTTTTTTTGGTGAAATTATCTTTCATTAAAGACCATGAAATCAAGAAATTAATCCAACACAGAAAGGACAGAATTGAAATGTTTTCAGAGTGGACAAGGTCCAGAAGTTATATTTACCAACACAGCAACCAGCTCATTGCCCACCAGACACTACTTTCCACACAGCTTATCCAGTGTGGGGACAAGCCAGATTCAAACCAGCAACCTCTGCTCATTTAGTAAATGAGATCATTAAGAGTCGCTCGGGATAAACACTTCCAACAGGAAGTGGCTATATCGCGCTATCATTGTCTCTCTATTTTCTCTATCTAATTGTCTCTGTGTCTCTTTTAGTAAAAGTCTCTGTCTCACTGTATATGTCTCTCTCTTGCTGTCTCTCTATTTGTTTCTCACTCTTTCTAAAGCTGTGTCTGTGTCTCTTTGTCTTTGTCTCTGTCTTTCCTGCTTATTTACATGTCTAACAAAGTTTTGAGTTTTGAAGTAATGCCATTAGTGATCTATGAGGAAAGACTTCCCTGGTTCGATTCTTACCTCTAAATTCATATTGAACATTATAAGAAGTTTTTAAAAACAGAACAATGAAAGATCATTAAAATTGGTTGCTGGTAAATCATGGTATATCAGTGGTGCAGGTGTGGTTCTTGTACCTGAGTCACTTCTCATAGACTTCGAGTTACTGAGAGAATGTACAGGAAGGAGAAGTTTTGACCCTCTACCATCATGATCTAAGAGAAAACACTGGTCTCCTAACAATAGAAAAGCCAAGAGTCCAATAAGCAAAGGCTTGCTTGCCTTTCCTGTGTTGGTGTAATGGTCAGTGAAGTGGTTGCTGCTATCTGACTCACCTGGTTCGATTCCTACTCCTTAGCTTTCTTTTAAATTGTTTAAAAAGTTTTTAAAAAGAACTAAAAAAGGTCCTAAAAATCAGGTTCTTGCAGGAAGTCCTGTGGCTCAATTGGAAGAGCTTTACCTCTGGGTTGAGAGGTTGCCGGTTCAAAGCCCGGCCTGGGCTCAAAGTTAAGAGTGCGGAAGGTTCCGGTGGCCGTAGTAAGGAAGGTGTCAGAAATGGCTGCGTGGAAGGTTGGATGTGGTTTCGGAGGGTGTATCCTGAAGCAGGGGGGCAATATCCGGGCATCTGCCCCCCCAGCATCTGAGAAGCTGAAAACAGGGGGTTATGAAGCAAAAATGTTCAAAAAAGTAACCACTTAGTTTTGCATATATAGGGAAAAATTCTGCCAAAAACCTATCACCCTCACTTTTTCTGAGGCTGTAAAGAAGCTAGTATTCACAGCCTTTGTTTACAGTCAACTACCTCATTGCCAACCAGACACTACTTTCCACACAGCTTATCCAGCGTGGGGACAAGCCAGATTCAAACCAGCAACCTCTGAGCTCAGAGGCAAAGCTTTTATCACAAAGCCATCAAGTCCCACAAGACACCTTCTTTTTTTTGGGGGTTTATCGTTTGTTTCATGCTTCAAAGCAAGAAATTCAGACCAGACAGAAACACAGAAAGCAGGATTCGAACCCTGAACCCCGCCAACAGCGAAATACCAGTCTTAACCCACTGAACCATCGGGAAGGACCGTCTGCGACCGTTGTTTAGAGCAGGTCTATCTTTTCTTTCAAACCATCAACACAAGAATATAATGCTAAAGAAAGACATAGGAAGCAAACCCATAACGTGACTAGTAGGTACAAAGCAGGATTCGAACCCTGATTCACACCATTAGCAAGGCACCAGCATTAACCCACTAAGCCATCGGAAAAAAACATGATGTGAAGCTTGATTAGAGCAGGTCTATCATTCTTTTCAAACCATCAACACAATAATTTAACGGTAAAGAAAGATGTAGGAAGCGAATACAGATGTAAGTAGCACAAGTTGAACCCACATTGTAAATAACAGGAAGAAAGCAGGATTCACACCATGATCCCCACTACCAGTGAGATACCAACCTTAACCCATTGAACCATTGGTGAGGACAGGCTACAAAGCTTATTTAGAGCATGTCTATCTTTCTTTTCAACCCATTAAAAACAAAAATATATCGCTAAAGAAAGATGGAGGAAGTGAATCCTGATCGTGACTGGCAGAAAGAAAGCAGGATTAGAACCCTGAACCCCACCAAAAGCAAGAAACCTAATTTTAACCCACTGAACCATCAGGGAAGGCAGGCCAGGATGGTTGTCTAGAGCAGGTCTATCTACCTTTAAACCATCAACACAAGAATATAAAGCTAAAGAAAGATTTAGGAAGCAGGAAAATAAACTACATCGCAACTAGCAGGCAGAGAGAAGGATTCAAACCCTGCTCCTCACCATCAACCAGGCACCAGCCTTAACCCACTGAACCATGGAAGAGATCGGACTGGGAAGCATGTTTAGATGAGGCACAAGCCTTAAACCACTGAGCGGCCACTGCTGAAAAGCATGTGTGCTTTTTGGAGGGTTCATACTTTGTTTCATGCCAGTGCAGTAAGAAAGAAGGCATGTAGGACTGGCTTTGAAACCTTATCACCAGCATGGACTATATTAAGGACCACGTTCAGGCACAAGCCGTAACCCACTGAGCTACCACTGAGCTACCACTGAAGTGCCGTTTTTTTTTTGGTGAAATTATCTTTCATTAAAGACCATGAAATCAAGAAATTAATCCAACACAGAAAGGACAGAATTGAAATGTTTTCAGAGTGGACAAGGTCCAGAAGTTATATTTACCAACACAGCAACCAGCTCATTGCCCACCAGACACTACTTTCCACACAGCTTATCCAGTGTGGGGACAAGCCAGATTCAAACCAGCAACCTCTGCTCATTTAGTAAATGAGATCATTAAGAGTCGCTCGGGATAAACACTTCCAACAGGAAGTGGCTATATCGCGCTATCATTGTCTCTCTATTTTCTCTATCTAATTGTCTCTGTGTCTCTTTTAGTAAAAGTCTCTGTCTCACTGTATATGTCTCTCTCTTGCTGTCTCTCTATTTGTTTCTCACTCTTTCTAAAGCTGTGTCTGTGTCTCTTTGTCTTTGTCTCTGTCTTTCCTGCTTATTTACATGTCTAACAAAGTTTTGAGTTTTGAAGTAATGCCATTAGTGATCTATGAGGAAAGACTTCCCTGGTTCGATTCTTACCTCTAAATTCATATTGAACATTATAAGAAGTTTTTAAAAACAGAACAATGAAAGATCATTAAAATTGGTTGCTGGTAAATCATGGTATATCAGTGGTGCAGGTGTGGTTCTTGTACCTGAGTCACTTCTCATAGACTTCGAGTTACTGAGAGAATGTACAGGAAGGAGAAGTTTTGACCCTCTACCATCATGATCTAAGAGAAAACACTGGTCTCCTAACAATAGAAAAGCCAAGAGTCCAATAAGCAAAGGCTTGCTTGCCTTTCCTGTGTTGGTGTAATGGTCAGTGAAGTGGTTGCTGCTATCTGACTCACCTGGTTCGATTCCTACTCCTTAGCTTTCTTTTAAATTGTTTAAAAAGTTTTTAAAAAGAACTAAAAAAGGTCCTAAAAATCAGGTTCTTGCAGGAAGTCCTGTGGCTCAATTGGAAGAGCTTTACCTCTGGGTTGAGAGGTTGCCGGTTCAAAGCCCGGCCAGGGCTCAAAGTTAAGAGTGCGGAAGGTTCCGGTGGCCGTAGTAAGGAAGGTGTCAGAAATGGCTGCGTGGAAGGTTGGATGTGGTTTCGGAGGGTGTATCCTGAAGCAGGGGGGCAATATCCGGGCATCTGCCCCCCCAGCATCTGAGAAGCTGAAAACAGGGGGTTATGAAGCAAAAATGTTCAAAAAAGTAATGACTTAGTTTTGCAAATATAGGGAAAAATTCTGCCAAAAACCTATCACCCTCACTTTTTCTGAGGCTGTGAAGAAGCTAGTATTCACAGCCTTTGTTTACAGTCAACTACCTCATTGCCCACCAGACACTACTTTCCACACAGCTTATCCAGTGTGGGGACAAGCCAGATTCAAACCAGCAACCTCTGAGCTCAGAGGCAAAGCTTTTATCACAAAGCCATCAAGTCCCACAAGACACCTTCTTTTTTTGGGGGGTTTATCGTTTGTTTCATGCTTCAAAGCAAGAAATTCAGACCAGACAGAAACACAGAAAGCAGGATTCGAACCCTGAACCCCGCCAACAGCGAAATACCAGTCTTAACCCACTGAACCATCGGGAAGGACCGGCTGCGATCGTTGTTTAGAGCAGGTCTATCTTTTCTTTCAAACCATCAACACAAGAATATAATGCTAAAGAAAGACATAGGAAGCAAACCCTGATTCACACCATTAGCAAGGCACCAGCATTAACCCACTAAGCCATCGGAAAAAAACATGATGTGAAGCTTGATTAGAGCAGGTCTATCATTCTTTTCAAACCATCAACACAAGAATTTAACGGTAAAGAAAGATGTAGGAAGCGAATACAGATGTAAGTAGCACAAGTTGAACCCACATTGTAAATAACAGGAAGAAAGCAGGATTCACACCATGATCCCCACTACCAGTGAGATACCAACCTTAACCCATTGAACCATTGGTGAGGACAGGCTACGAAGCTTATTTAGAGCATGTCTATCTTTCTTTTCAACCCATTAAAAACAAAAATATATCGCTAAAGAAAGATGGAGGAAGTGAATCCTGATCGTGACTGGCAGAAAGAAAGCAGGATTCGAACCCTGAACCCCACCAAAAGCAAGAAACCTGATTTAACCCACTGAACCATCAGGGAAGGCAGGCCAGGATGGTTGTTTAGAGCAGGTCTATCTACCTTTAAACCATCAACACAAGAATATAAAGCTAAAGAAAGATTTAGGAAGCAGGAACATAAACTACATCGCAACTAGTAGGCAGAAAGCAGGATTCAAACGCTGCTCCTCACCATCAACCAGGTACCAGCCTTAACCCACTGAACCATGGAAGAGATCGGACTGGGAAGCATGTTTAGATGAGGCACAAGCCTTAAACCACTGAGCGACCGCTGCTGAAAAGCATGTGTGCTTTTTGGAGTGTTCATACTTTGTTTCATGCCAGCGCAGTAAGAAAGAAGGCATGTAGGACTGGCTTTGAAACCTTATCACCAGCGTGGACTATATTAAGGACGACGTTCAGGCACAAGCCGTAACCCACTGAGCTACCACTGAAGTGCCGTTTTTTTGGTGAAATTATCTTTCATTAAAGACCATGAAATCAAGAAATTAATCCAACACAGAAAGGACAGAATTGAAATGTTTTCAGAGTGGACAAGGTCCAGAAGTTATATTTACCAACACAGCAACCAGCTCGACCAGGAATCCAGCAAGCACTTAACTCACTACTGCTCATTTAGTAAATGGGATCATTAAGAGTCGCTCGGGATAAACACTTCCAACAGGAAGTGGCTATATCGCGCTATCATTGTCTCTCTATTTTCTCTATCTAATTGTCTCTGTGTCTCTTTTAGTAAAAGTCTCTGTCTCACTGTATATGTCTCTCTCTTGCTGTCTCTCTATTTGTTTCTCACTCTTTCTAAAGCTGTGTCTGTGTCTCTTTGTCTTTGTCTCTGTCTTTCCTGCTTATTTACATGTCTAACAAAGTTTTGAGTTTTGAAGTAATGCCATTAGTGATCTATGATGAAAGACTTCCCTGGTTCGATTCTTACCTCTAAATTCATATTGAACATTATAAGAAGTTTTTAAAAACAGAACAATGAAAGATCATTAAAATTGGTTGTTGGTAAATCATGGTATATCAGTGGTGCAGGTGTGGTTCTTGTACCTGAGTCACTTCTCATAGACTTCGAGTTACTGAGAGAATGTACAGGAAGGAGAAGTTTTGACCCTCTACCATCATGATCTAAGAGAAAACACTGGTCTCCTAACAATAGAAAAGCCAAGAGTCCAATAAGCAAAGGCTTGTTTGCCTCTCCTGTGTTGGTGTAATGGTCAGTGAAGTGGTTGCTGCTATCTGACTCACCTGGTTCGATTTCTACTCCTTAGCTTTCCTTTAAAGTTTTTAAAAAGAACCAAAAAAGGTCCTAAAAATCAGGTTCTTGCAGGAAATCCTGTGGCTCAATTGGAAGAGCTTTACCTCTGGGTTGAGAGGTTGCCGGTTCAAACCCCGGCCAGGGCTCAAAGTTAAGAGTGCGGAAGGTTGGATGTGGTTTCGGAGGGTGTATCCTGAAGCAGGGGGGCAATATCCGGGCATCTGCCCCCCCAGCATCTGAGAAGCTGAAAACAGGGGGTTATGAAGCAAAAATGTTCAAAAAAGTAACGACTTAGTTTTGCATATATAGGGAAAAATTCTGCCAAAAACCTATCACCCTCACTTTTTCTGAGGCTGTAAAGAAGCTAGTATTCACAGCCTTTGTTTACAGTCAACTACCTCATTGCCCACCAGACACTACTTACCACACAGCTTATCCAGTGTGGGGACAAGCCAGATTCAAACCAGCAACCTCTGAGCTCAGAGGCAAAGCTTTTATCACAAAGCCATCAAGTCCCACAAGACACCTTCTTCTTCTTTTTTGGGGGTTTATCGTTTGTTTCATGCTTCAAAGCAAGAAATTCAGACCAGACAGAAACACAGAAAGCAGGATTCGAACCCTGAACCCCGCCAACAGCGAAATACCAGTCTTAACCCACTGAACCATCGGGAAGGCCCGGCTGCGACCGTTGTTTAGAGCAGGTCTATCTTTTCTTTCAAACCATCAACACAAGAATATAATGCTAAAGAAAGACATAGGAAGCAAACCCATAACGTGACTAGTAGGTACAAAGCAGGATTCGAACCCTGATTCACACCATTAGCAAGGCACCAGCATTAACCCACTAAGCCATCGGAAAAAAACATGATGTGAAGCTTGATTAGAGCAGGTCTATCATTCTTTTCAAACCATCAACACAAGAATTTAACGGTAAAGAAAGATGTAGGAAGCGAATACAGATGTAAGTAGCACAAGTTGAACCCACATTGTAAATAACAGGAAGAAAGCAGGATTCACACCATGATCCCCACTACCAGTGAGATACCAACCTTAACCCATTGAACCATTGGTGAGGACAGGCTACGAAGCTTATTTAGAGCATGTCTATCTTTCTTTTCAACCCATTAAAAACAAAAATATATCGCTAAAGAAAGATGGAGGAAGTGAATCCTGATCGTGACTGGCAGAAAGAAAGCAGGATTCAAACCCTGAACCCCACCAAAAGCAAGAAACCTAATTTTAACCCACTGAACCATCAGGGAAGGCAGGCCAGGATGGTTGTCTAGAGCAGGTCTATCTACCTTTAAACCATCAACACAAGAATATAAAGCTAAAGAAAGATTTAGGAAGCAGGAACATAAACTACATCGCAACTAGCAGGCAGAGAGAAGGATTCAAACCCTGCTCCTCACCATCAATCAGGCACCAGCCTTAACCCACTGAACCATGGAAGAGATCGGACTGGGAAGCATGTTTAGATGAGGCACAAGCCTTAAACCACTGAGCGGCCGCTGCTGAAAAGCATGTGTGCTTTTTGGAGGGTTCATACTTTGTTTCATGCCAGCGCAGTAAGAAAGAAGGCATGTAGGACTGGCTTTGAAACCTTATCACCAGCGTGGACTATATTAAGGACCACGTTCAGGCACAAGCCGTAACCCACTGAGCTACCACTGAAGTGCCGTTTTTTTTTTGGTGAAATTATCTTTCATTAAAGACCATGAAATCAAGAAATTAATCCAACACAGAAAGGACAGAATTGAAATGTTTTCAGAGTGGACAAGGTCCAGAAGTTATATTTACCAACACAGCAACCAGCTCGACCAGGAATCAAGCAAGCACTTAACTCACTACTGCTCATTTAGTAAATGAGATCATTAAGAGTCGCTCGGGATAAACACTTCCAACAGGAAGTGGCTATATCGCGCTATCATTGTCTCTCTATTTTCTCTATCTAATTGTCTCTGTGTCTCTTTTAGTAAAAGTCTCTGTCTCACTGTATATGTCTCTCTCTTGCTGTCTCTCTATTTGTTTCTCACTCTTTCTAAAGCTGTGTCTGTGTCTCTTTGTCTTTGTCTCTGTCTTTCCTGCTTATTTACATGTCTAACAAAGTTTTGAGTTTTGAAGTAATGCCAATAGTGATCTATGAGGAAAGACTTCCCTGGTTCGATTCTTACCTCTAAATTCATATTGAACATTATAAGAAGTTTTTAAAAACAGAACAATGAAAGATCATTAAAATTGGTTGCTGGTAAATCATGGTATATCAGTGGTGCAGGTGTGGTTCTTGTACCTGAGTCACTTCTCATAGACTTCGAGTTACTGAGAGAATGTACAGGAAGGAGAAGTTTTGACCCTCTACCATCATGATCTAAGAGAAAACACTGGTCTCCTAACAATAGAAAAGCCAAGAGTCCAATAAGCAAAGGCTTGCTTGCCTTTCCTGTGTTGGTGTAATGGTCAGTGAAGTGGTTGCGACCGTTGTTTAGAGCAGGTCTATCTTTTCTTTCAAACCATCAACACAAGAATATAATGCTACAGAAAGACATAGGAAGCAAACCCATAACGTGACTAGTAGGTACAAAGCAGGATTCGAACCCTGATTCACACCATTAGCAAGGCACCAGCATTAACCCACTAAGCCATCGGAAAAAAACATGATGTGAAGCTTGATTAGAGCAGGTCTATCATTCTTTTCAAACCATCAACACAATAATTTAACGGTAAAGAAAGATGTAGGAAGCGAATACAGATGTAAGTAGCACAAGTTGAACCCACATTGTAAATAACAGGAAGAAAGCAGGATTCACACCATGATCCCCACTACCAGTGAGATACCAACCTTAACCCATTGAACCATTGGTGAGGACAGGCTACAAAGCTTATTTAGAGCATGTCTATCTTTCTTTTCAACCCATTAAAAACAAAAATATATCGCTAAAGAAAGATGGAGGAAGTGAATCCTGATCGTGACTGGCAGAAAGAAAGCAGGATTAGAACCCTGAACCCCACCAAAAGCAAGAAACCTAATTTTAACCCACTGAACCATCAGGGAAGGCAGGCCAGGATGGTTGTCTAGAGCAGGTCTATCTACCTTTAAACCATCAACACAAGAATATAAAGCTAAAGAAAGATTTAGGAAGCAGGAAAATAAACTACATCGCAACTAGCAGGCAGAGAGAAGGATTCAAACCCTGCTCCTCACCATCAACCAGGCACCAGCCTTAACCCACTGAACCATGGAAGAGATCGGACTGGGAAGCATGTTTAGATGAGGCACAAGCCTTAAACCACTGAGCGGCCACTGCTGAAAAGCATGTGTGCTTTTTGGAGGGTTCATACTTTGTTTCATGCCAGTGCAGTAAGAAAGAAGGCATGTAGGACTGGCTTTGAAACCTTATCACCAGCATGGACTATATTAAGGACCACGTTCAGGCACAAGCCGTAACCCACTGAGCTACCACTGAGCTACCACTGAAGTGCCGTTTATTTTTTGGTGAAATTATCTTTCATTAAAGACCATGAAATCAAGAAATTAATCCAACACAGAAAGGACAGAATTGAAATGTTTTCAGAGTGGACAAGGTCCAGAAGTTATATTTACCAACACAGCAACCAGCTCATTGCCCACCAGACACTACTTTCCACACAGCTTATCCAGTGTGGGGACAAGCCAGATTCAAACCAGCAACCTCTGCTCATTTAGTAAATGAGATCATTAAGAGTCGCTCGGGATAAACACTTCCAACAGGAAGTGGCTATATCGCGCTATCATTGTCTCTCTATTTTCTCTATCTAATTGTCTCTGTGTCTCTTTTAGTAAAAGTCTCTGTCTCACTGTATATGTCTCTCTCTTGCTGTCTCTCTATTTGTTTCTCACTCTTTCTAAAGCTGTGTCTGTGTCTCTTTGTCTTTGTCTCTGTCTTTCCTGCTTATTTACATGTCTAACAAAGTTTTGAGTTTTGAAGTAATGCCATTAGTGATCTATGAGGAAAGACTTCCCTGGTTCGATTCTTACCTCTAAATTCATATTGAACATTATAAGAAGTTTTTAAAAACAGAACAATGAAAGATCATTAAAATTGGTTGCTGGTAAATCATGGTATATCAGTGGTGCAGGTGTGGTTCTTGTACCTGAGTCACTTCTCATAGACTTCGAGTTACTGAGAGAATGTACAGGAAGGAGAAGTTTTGACCCTCTACCATCATGATCTAAGAGAAAACACTGGTCTCCTAACAATAGAAAAGCCAAGAGTCCAATAAGCAAAGGCTTGCTTGCCTTTCCTGTGTTGGTGTAATGGTCAGTGAAGTGGTTGCTGCTATCTGACTCACCTGGTTCGATTCCTACTCCTTAGCTTTCTTTTAAATTGTTTAAAAAGTTTTTAAAAAGAACTAAAAAAGGTCCTAAAAATCAGGTTCTTGCAGGAAGTCCTGTGGCTCAATTGGAAGAGCTTTACCTCTGGGTTGAGAGGTTGCCGGTTCAAAGCCCGGCCAGGGCTCAAAGTTAAGAGTGCGGAAGGTTCCGGTGGCCGTAGTAAGGAAGGTGTCAGAAATGGCTGCGTGGAAGGTTGGATGTGGTTTCGGAGGGTGTATCCTGAAGCAGGGGGGCAATATCCGGGCATCTGCCCCCCCAGCATCTGAGAAGCTGAAAACAGGGGGTTATGAAGCAAAAATGTTCAAAAAAGTAATGACTTAGTTTTGCAAATATAGGGAAAAATTCTGCCAAAAACCTATCACCCTCACTTTTTCTGAGGCTGTGAAGAAGCTAGTATTCACAGCCTTTGTTTACAGTCAACTACCTCATTGCCCACCAGACACTACTTTCCACACAGCTTATCCAGTGTGGGGACAAGCCAGATTCAAACCAGCAACCTCTGAGCTCAGAGGCAAAGCTTTTATCACAAAGCCATCAAGTCCCACAAGACACCTTCTTTTTTTGGGGGGTTTATCGTTTGTTTCATGCTTCAAAGCAAGAAATTCAGACCAGACAGAAACACAGAAAGCAGGATTCGAACCCTGAACCCCGCCAACAGCGAAATACCAGTCTTAACCCACTGAACCATCGGGAAGGACCGGCTGCGATCGTTGTTTAGAGCAGGTCTATCTTTTCTTTCAAACCATCAACACAAGAATATAATGCTAAAGAAAGACATAGGAAGCAAACCCTGATTCACACCATTAGCAAGGCACCAGCATTAACCCACTAAGCCATCGGAAAAAAACATGATGTGAAGCTTGATTAGAGCAGGTCTATCATTCTTTTCAAACCATCAACACAAGAATTTAACGGTAAAGAAAGATGTAGGAAGCGAATACAGATGTAAGTAGCACAAGTTGAACCCACATTGTAAATAACAGGAAGAAAGCAGGATTCACACCATGATCCCCACTACCAGTGAGATACCAACCTTAACCCATTGAACCATTGGTGAGGACAGGCTACGAAGCTTATTTAGAGCATGTCTATCTTTCTTTTCAACCCATTAAAAACAAAAATATATCGCTAAAGAAAGATGGAGGAAGTGAATCCTGATCGTGACTGGCAGAAAGAAAGCAGGATTCGAACCCTGAACCCCACCAAAAGCAAGAAACCTGATTTAACCCACTGAACCATCAGGGAAGGCAGGCCAGGATGGTTGTTTAGAGCAGGTCTATCTACCTTTAAACCATCAACACAAGAATATAAAGCTAAAGAAAGATTTAGGAAGCAGGAACATAAACTACATCGCAACTAGTAGGCAGAAAGCAGGATTCAAACGCTGCTCCTCACCATCAACCAGGTACCAGCCTTAACCCACTGAACCATGGAAGAGATCGGACTGGGAAGCATGTTTAGATGAGGCACAAGCCTTAAACCACTGAGCGACCGCTGCTGAAAAGCATGTGTGCTTTTTGGAGTGTTCATACTTTGTTTCATGCCAGCGCAGTAAGAAAGAAGGCATGTAGGACTGGCTTTGAAACCTTATCACCAGCGTGGACTATATTAAGGACGACGTTCAGGCACAAGCCGTAACCCACTGAGCTACCACTGAAGTGCCGTTTTTTTGGTGAAATTATCTTTCATTAAAGACCATGAAATCAAGAAATTAATCCAACACAGAAAGGACAGAATTGAAATGTTTTCAGAGTGGACAAGGTCCAGAAGTTATATTTACCAACACAGCAACCAGCTCGACCAGGAATCCAGCAAGCACTTAACTCACTACTGCTCATTTAGTAAATGGGATCATTAAGAGTCGCTCGGGATAAACACTTCCAACAGGAAGTGGCTATATCGCGCTATCATTGTCTCTCTATTTTCTCTATCTAATTGTCTCTGTGTCTCTTTTAGTAAAAGTCTCTGTCTCACTGTATATGTCTCTCTCTTGCTGTCTCTCTATTTGTTTCTCACTCTTTCTAAAGCTGTGTCTGTGTCTCTTTGTCTTTGTCTCTGTCTTTCCTGCTTATTTACATGTCTAACAAAGTTTTGAGTTTTGAAGTAATGCCATTAGTGATCTATGATGAAAGACTTCCCTGGTTCGATTCTTACCTCTAAATTCATATTGAACATTATAAGAAGTTTTTAAAAACAGAACAATGAAAGATCATTAAAATTGGTTGTTGGTAAATCATGGTATATCAGTGGTGCAGGTGTGGTTCTTGTACCTGAGTCACTTCTCATAGACTTCGAGTTACTGAGAGAATGTACAGGAAGGAGAAGTTTTGACCCTCTACCATCATGATCTAAGAGAAAACACTGGTCTCCTAACAATAGAAAAGCCAAGAGTCCAATAAGCAAAGGCTTGTTTGCCTCTCCTGTGTTGGTGTAATGGTCAGTGAAGTGGTTGCTGCTATCTGACTCACCTGGTTCGATTTCTACTCCTTAGCTTTCCTTTAAAGTTTTTAAAAAGAACCAAAAAAGGTCCTAAAAATCAGGTTCTTGCAGGAAATCCTGTGGCTCAATTGGAAGAGCTTTACCTCTGGGTTGAGAGGTTGCCGGTTCAAACCCCGGCCAGGGCTCAAAGTTAAGAGTGCGGAAGGTTGGATGTGGTTTCGGAGGGTGTATCCTGAAGCAGGGGGGCAATATCCGGGCATCTGCCCCCCCAGCATCTGAGAAGCTGAAAACAGGGGGTTATGAAGCAAAAATGTTCAAAAAAGTAACGACTTAGTTTTGCATATATAGGGAAAAATTCTGCCAAAAACCTATCACCCTCACTTTTTCTGAGGCTGTAAAGAAGCTAGTATTCACAGCCTTTGTTTACAGTCAACTACCTCATTGCCCACCAGACACTACTTACCACACAGCTTATCCAGTGTGGGGACAAGCCAGATTCAAACCAGCAACCTCTGAGCTCAGAGGCAAAGCTTTTATCACAAAGCCATCAAGTCCCACAAGACACCTTCTTCTTCTTTTTTGGGGGTTTATCGTTTGTTTCATGCTTCAAAGCAAGAAATTCAGACCAGACAGAAACACAGAAAGCAGGATTCGAACCCTGAACCCCGCCAACAGCGAAATACCAGTCTTAACCCACTGAACCATCGGGAAGGCCCGGCTGCGACCGTTGTTTAGAGCAGGTCTATCTTTTCTTTCAAACCATCAACACAAGAATATAATGCTAAAGAAAGACATAGGAAGCAAACCCATAACGTGACTAGTAGGTACAAAGCAGGATTCGAACCCTGATTCACACCATTAGCAAGGCACCAGCATTAACCCACTAAGCCATCGGAAAAAAACATGATGTGAAGCTTGATTAGAGCAGGTCTATCATTCTTTTCAAACCATCAACACAAGAATTTAACGGTAAAGAAAGATGTAGGAAGCGAATACAGATGTAAGTAGCACAAGTTGAACCCACATTGTAAATAACAGGAAGAAAGCAGGATTCACACCATGATCCCCACTACCAGTGAGATACCAACCTTAACCCATTGAACCATTGGTGAGGACAGGCTACGAAGCTTATTTAGAGCATGTCTATCTTTCTTTTCAACCCATTAAAAACAAAAATATATCGCTAAAGAAAGATGGAGGAAGTGAATCCTGATCGTGACTGGCAGAAAGAAAGCAGGATTCAAACCCTGAACCCCACCAAAAGCAAGAAACCTAATTTTAACCCACTGAACCATCAGGGAAGGCAGGCCAGGATGGTTGTCTAGAGCAGGTCTATCTACCTTTAAACCATCAACACAAGAATATAAAGCTAAAGAAAGATTTAGGAAGCAGGAACATAAACTACATCGCAACTAGCAGGCAGAGAGAAGGATTCAAACCCTGCTCCTCACCATCAATCAGGCACCAGCCTTAACCCACTGAACCATGGAAGAGATCGGACTGGGAAGCATGTTTAGATGAGGCACAAGCCTTAAACCACTGAGCGGCCGCTGCTGAAAAGCATGTGTGCTTTTTGGAGGGTTCATACTTTGTTTCATGCCAGCGCAGTAAGAAAGAAGGCATGTAGGACTGGCTTTGAAACCTTATCACCAGCGTGGACTATATTAAGGACCACGTTCAGGCACAAGCCGTAACCCACTGAGCTACCACTGAAGTGCCGTTTTTTTTTTGGTGAAATTATCTTTCATTAAAGACCATGAAATCAAGAAATTAATCCAACACAGAAAGGACAGAATTGAAATGTTTTCAGAGTGGACAAGGTCCAGAAGTTATATTTACCAACACAGCAACCAGCTCGACCAGGAATCAAGCAAGCACTTAACTCACTACTGCTCATTTAGTAAATGAGATCATTAAGAGTCGCTCGGGATAAACACTTCCAACAGGAAGTGGCTATATCGCGCTATCATTGTCTCTCTATTTTCTCTATCTAATTGTCTCTGTGTCTCTTTTAGTAAAAGTCTCTGTCTCACTGTATATGTCTCTCTCTTGCTGTCTCTCTATTTGTTTCTCACTCTTTCTAAAGCTGTGTCTGTGTCTCTTTGTCTTTGTCTCTGTCTTTCCTGCTTATTTACATGTCTAACAAAGTTTTGAGTTTTGAAGTAATGCCAATAGTGATCTATGAGGAAAGACTTCCCTGGTTCGATTCTTACCTCTAAATTCATATTGAACATTATAAGAAGTTTTTAAAAACAGAACAATGAAAGATCATTAAAATTGGTTGCTGGTAAATCATGGTATATCAGTGGTGCAGGTGTGGTTCTTGTACCTGAGTCACTTCTCATAGACTTCGAGTTACTGAGAGAATGTACAGGAAGGAGAAGTTTTGACCCTCTACCATCATGATCTAAGAGAAAACACTGGTCTCCTAACAATAGAAAAGCCAAGAGTCCAATAAGCAAAGGCTTGCTTGCCTTTCCTGTGTTGGTGTAATGGTCAGTGAAGTGGTTGCGACCGTTGTTTAGAGCAGGTCTATCTTTTCTTTCAAACCATCAACACAAGAATATAATGCTACAGAAAGACATAGGAAGCAAACCCATAACGTGACTAGTAGGTACAAAGCAGGATTCGAACCCTGATTCACACCATTAGCAAGGCACCAGCATTAACCCACTAAGCCATCGGAAAAAAACATGATGTGAAGCTTGATTAGAGCAGGTCTATCATTCTTTTCAAACCATCAACACAAGAATTTAACGGTAAAGAAAGATGTAGGAAGCGAATACAGATGTAAGTAGCACAAGTTGAACCCACATTGTAAATAACAGGAAGAAAGCAGGATTCACACCATGATCCCCACTACCAGTGAGATACCAACCTTAACCCATTGAACCATTGGTGAGGACAGGCTACGAAGCTTATTTAGAGCATGTCTATCTTTCTTTTCAACCCATTAAAAACAAAAATATATCGCTAAAGAAAGATGGAGGAAGTGAATCCTGATCGTGACTGGCAGAAAGAAAGCAGGATTCAAACCCTGAACCCCACCAAAAGCAAGAAACCTAATTTTAACCCACTGAACCATCAGGGAAGGCAGGCCAGGATGGTTGTCTAGAGCAGGTCTATCTACCTTTAAACCATCAACACAAGAATATAAAGCTAAAGAAAGATTTAGGAAGCAGGAACATAAACTACATCGCAACTAGCAGGCAGAGAGAAGGATTCAAACCCTGCTCCTCACCATCAATCAGGCACCAGCCTTAACCCACTGAACCATGGAAGAGATCGGACTGGGAAGCATGTTTAGATGAGGCACAAGCCTTAAACCACTGAGCGGCCGCTGCTGAAAAGCATGTGTGCTTTTTGGAGGGTTCATACTTTGTTTCATGCCAGCGCAGTAAGAAAGAAGGCATGTAGGACTGGCTTTGAAACCTTATCACCAGCGTGGACTATATTAAGGACCACGTTCAGGCACAAGCCGTAACCCACTGAGCTACCACTGAAGTGCCGTTTTTTTTTTGGTGAAATTATCTTTCATTAAAGACCATGAAATCAAGAAATTAATCCAACACAGAAAGGACAGAATTGAAATGTTTTCAGAGTGGACAAGGTCCAGAAGTTATATTTACCAACACAGCAACCAGCTCGACCAGGAATCAAGCAAGCACTTAACTCACTACTGCTCATTTAGTAAATGAGATCATTAAGAGTCGCTCGGGATAAACACTTCCAACAGGAAGTGGCTATATCGCGCTATCATTGTCTCTCTATTTTCTCTATCTAATTGTCTCTGTGTCTCTTTTAGTAAAAGTCTCTGTCTCACTGTATATGTCTCTCTCTTGCTGTCTCTCTATTTGTTTCTCACTCTTTCTAAAGCTGTGTCTGTGTCTCTTTGTCTTTGTCTCTGTCTTTCCTGCTTATTTACATGTCTAACAAAGTTTTGAGTTTTGAAGTAATGCCAATAGTGATCTATGAGGAAAGACTTCCCTGGTTCGATTCTTACCTCTAAATTCATATTGAACATTATAAGAAGTTTTTAAAAACAGAACAATGAAAGATCATTAAAATTGGTTGCTGGTAAATCATGGTATATCAGTGGTGCAGGTGTGGTTCTTGTACCTGAGTCACTTCTCATAGACTTCGAGTTACTGAGAGAATGTACAGGAAGGAGAAGTTTTGACCCTCTACCATCATGATCTAAGAGAAAACACTGGTCTCCTAACAATAGAAAAGCCAAGAGTCCAATAAGCAAAGGCTTGCTTGCCTTTCCTGTGTTGGTGTAATGGTCAGTGAAGTGGTTGCTGCTATCTGACTCACCTGGTTCGATTCCTACTCCTTAGCTTTCCTTTAAATTGTTTAAAAAGTTTTTAAAAAGAACCAAAAAAGGTCCTAAAAACCAGGTTCTTGCAGGAAGTCCTGTGGCTCAATTGGAAGAGCTTTACCTCTGGGTTGAGAGGTTGCCGGTTCAAACCCCGGCCAGGGCTCAAAGTTAAGAGTGCGGAAGGTTCCGGTGGCCGTAGTAAGGAAGGTGTCAGAAATGGCTGCATGGAAGGTTGGATGTGGTTTCGGAGGGTGTATCCTGAAGCAGGGGGGCAATATCCGGGCATCTGCCCCCCCAGCATCTGAGAAGCTGAAAACAGGGGGTTATGAAGCAAAAATGTTCAAAAAAGTAACGACTTAGTTTTGCATATATAGGGAAAAATTCTGCCAAAAACCTATCACCCTCACTTTTTCTGAGGCTGTGAAGAAGCTAGTATTCTCAGCCTTTGTTTACAGTCAACTACCTCATTGCCCACCAGACACTACTTTCCACACAGCTTATCCAGTGTGGGGACAAGCCAGATTCAAACCAGCAACCTCTGAGCTCAGAGGCAAAGCTTTTATCACAAAGCCATCAAGTCCCACAAGACACCTTCTTCTTTTTTTTGGGGGTTTATCGTTTGTTTCATGCTTCAAAGCAAGAAATTCAGACCAGACAGAAACACAGAAAGCAGGATTCGAACCCTGAACCCCGCCAACAGCGAAATACCAGTCTTAACCCACTGAACCATCGGGAAGGACCGGCTGCGACCGTTGTTTAGAGCAGGTCTATCTTTTCTTTCAAACCATCAACACAAGAATATAATACTAAAGAAAGACATAGGAAGCAAACCCATAACGTGACTAGTAGGTACAAAGCAGGATTCGAACCCTGATTCACACCATTATCAAGGCACCAGCATTAACCCACTAGGCCATCGGAAAAAAACATGATGTGAAGCTTGATTAGAGCAGGTCTATCATTCTTTTCAAACCATCAACACAAGAATTTAACGGTAAAGAAAGATGTAGGAAGCGAATACAGATGTAAGTAGCACAAGTTGAACCCACATTGTAAATAACAGGAAGAAAGCAGGATTCACACCATGATCCCCACTACCAGTGAGATACCAACCTTAACCCATTGAACCATTGGTGAGGACAGGCTACGAAGCTTATTTAGAGCATGTCTATCTTTCTTTTCAACCCATTAAAAACAAAAATATATCGCTAAAGAAAGATGGAGGAAGTGAATCCTGATCGTGACTGGCAGAAAGAAAGCAGGATTAGAACCCTGAACCCCACCAAAAGCAAGAAACCTAATTTTAACCCACTGAACCATCAGGGAAGGCAGGCCAGGATGGTTGTCTAGAGCAGGTCTATCTACCTTTAAACCATCAACACAAGAATATAAAGCTAAAGAAAGATTTAGGAAGCAGGAACATAAACTACATCGCAACTAGCAGGCAGAGAGAAGGATTCAAACCCTGCTCCTCACCATCAATCAGGCACCAGCCTTAACCCACTGAACCATGGAAGAGATCGGACTGGGAAGCATGTTTAGATGAGGCACAAGCCTTAAACCACTGAGCGGCCGCTGCTGAAAAGCATGTGTGATTTTTGGAGGGTTCATATTTTGTTTCATGCCAGCGCAGTAAGAAAGAAGGCATGTAGGACTGGCTTTGAAACCTTATCACCAGCGTGGACTATATTAAGGACCACGTTCAGGCACAAGCCGTAACCCACTGAGCTACCACTGAAGTGCCGTTTTTTTTTTGGTGAAATTATCTTTCATTAAAGACAATGAAATCAAGAAATTAATCCAACACAGAAAGGACAGAATTGAAATGTTTTCAGAGTGGACAAGGTCCAGAAGTTATATTTACCAACACAGCAACCAGCTCGACCAGGAATCAAGCAAGCACTTAACTCACTACTGCTCATTTAGTAAATGAGATCATTAAGAGTCGCTCGGGATAAACACTTCCAACAGGAAGTGGCTATATCGCGCTATCATTGTCTCTCTATTTTCTCTATCTAATTGTCTCTGTGTCTCTTTTAGTAAAAGTCTCTGTCTCACTGTATATGTCTCTCTCTTGCTGTCTCTCTATTTGTTTCTCACTCTTTCTAAAGCTGTGTCTGTGTCTCTTTGTCTTTGTCTCTGTCTTTCCTGCTTATTTACATGTCTAACAAAGTTTTGAGTTTTGAAGTAATGCCAATAGTGATCTATGAGGAAAGACTTCCCTGGTTCGATTCTTACCTCTAAATTCATATTGAACATTATAAGAAGTTTTTAAAAACAGAACAATGAAAGATCATTAAAATTGGTTGCTGGTAAATCATGGTATATCAGTGGTGCAGGTGTGGTTCTTGTACCTGAGTCACTTCTCATAGACTTCGAGTTACTGAGAGAATGTACAGGAAGGAGAAGTTTTGACCCTCTACCATCATGATCTAAGAGAAAACACTGGTCTCCTAACAATAGAAAAGCCAAGAGTCCAATAAGCAAAGGCTTGCTTGCCTTTCCTGTGTTGGTGTAATGGTCAGTGAAGTGGTTGCTGCTATCTGACTCACCTGGTTCGATTCCTACTCCTTAGCTTTCCTTTAAATTGTTTAAAAAGTTTTTAAAAAGAACCAAAAAAGGTCCTAAAAACCAGGTTCTTGCAGGAAGTCCTGTGGCTCAATTGGAAGAGCTTTACCTCTGGGTTGAGAGGTTGCCGGTTCAAACCCCGGCCAGGGCTCAAAGTTAAGAGTGCGGAAGGTTCCGGTGGCCGTAGTAAGGAAGGTGTCAGAAATGGCTGCATGGAAGGTTGGATGTGGTTTCGGAGGGTGTATCCTGAAGCAGGGGGGCAATATCCGGGCATCTGCCCCCCCAGCATCTGAGAAGCTGAAAACAGGGGGTTATGAAGCAAAACTGTTCAAAAAAGTAACGACTTAGTTTTGCATATATAGGGAAAAATTCTGCCAAAAACCTATCACCCTCACTTTTTCTGAGGCTGTGAAGAAGCTAGTATTCACAGCCTTTGTTTACAGTCAACTACCTCATTGCCCACCAGACACTACTTTCCACACAGCTTATCCAGTGTGGGGACAAGCCAGATTCAAACCAGCAACCTCTGAGCTCAGAGGCAAAGCTTTTATCACAAAGCCATCAAGTCCCACAAGACACCTTCTTTTTTTTGGGGGTTTATCGTTTGTTTCATGCTTCAAAGCAAGAAATTCAGACCAGACAGAAACACAGAAAGCAGGATTCGAACCCTGAACCCCGCCAACAGCGAAATACCAGTCTTAACCCACTGAACCATCGGGAAGGACCGGCTGCGATCGTTGTTTAGAGCAGGTCTATCTTTTCTTTCAAACCATCAACACAAGAATATAATGCTAAAGAAAGACATAGGAAGCAAACCCATAACGTGACTAGTAGGTACAAAGCAGGATTCGAACCCTGATTCACACCATTATCAAGGCACCAGCATTAACCCACTAGGCCATCGGAAAAAAACATGATGTGAAGCTTGATTAGAGCAGGTCTATCATTCTTTTCAAACCATCAACACAAGAATTTAACGGTAAAGAAAGATGTAGGAAGCGAATACAGATGTAAGTAGCACAAGTTGAACCCACATTGTAAATAACAGGAAGAAAGCAGGATTCACACCATGATCCCCACTACCAGTGAGATACCAACCTTAACCCATTGAACCATTGGTGAGGACAGGCTACGAAGCTTATTTAGAGCATGTCTATCTTTCTTTTCGACCCATTAAAAACAAAAATATATCGCTAAAGAAAGATGGAGGAAGTGAATCCTGATCGTGACTGGCAGAAAGAAAGCAGGATTCGAACCCTGAACCCCACCAAAAGCAAGAAACCTAATTTTAACCCACTGAACCATCAGGGAAGGCAGGCCAGGATGGTTGTCTAGAGCAGGTCTATCTACCTTTAAACCATCAACACAAGAATATAAAGCTAAAGAAAGATTTAGGAAGCAGGAACATAAACTACATCGCAACTAGCAGGCAGAGAGAAGGATTCAAACCCTGCTCCTCACCATCAACCAGGCACCAGCCTTAACCCACTGAACCATGGAAGAGATCGGACTGGGAAGCATGTTTAGATGAGGCACAAGCCTTAAACCACTGAGCGGCCGCTGCTGAAAAGCATGTGTGCTTTTTGGAGGGTTCATACTTTGTTTCATGCCAGCGCAGTAAGAAAGAAGGCATGTAGGACTGGCTTTGAAACCTTATCACCAGCGTGGACTATATTAAGGACCACGTTCAGGCACAAGCCGTAACCCACTGAGCTACCACTGAAGTGCCGTTTTTTTTTTGGTGAAATTATCTTTCATTAAAGACCATGAAATCAAGAAATTAATCCAACACAGAAAGGACAGAATTGAAATGTTTTCAGAGTGGACAAGGTCCAGAAGTTATATTTACCAACACAGCAACCAGCTCATTGCCCACCAGACACTACTTTCCACACAGCTTATCCAGTGTGGGGACAAGCCAGATTCAAACCAGCAACCTCTGCTCATTTAGTAAATGAGATCATTAAGAGTTGCTCGGGATAAACACTTCCAACAGGAAGTGGCTATATCGCGCTATCATTGTCTCTCTATTTTCTCTATCTAATTGTCTCTGTGTCTCTTTTAGTAAAAGTCTCTGTCTCACTGTATATGTCTCTCTCTTGCTGTCTCTCTATTTGTTTCTCACTCTTTCTAAAGCTGTGTCTGTGTCTCTTTGTCTTTGTCTCTGTCTTTCCTGCTTATTTACATGTCTAACAAAGTTTTGAGTTTTGAAGTAATGCCATTAGTGATCTATGAGGAAAGACTTCCCTGGTTCGATTCTTACCTCTAAATTCATATTGAACATTATAAGAAGTTTTTAAAAACAGAACAATGAAAGATCATTAAAATTGGTTGCTGGTAAATCATGGTATATCAGTGGTGCAGGTGTGGTTCTTGTACCTGAGTCACTTCTCATAGACTTCGAGTTACTGAGAGAATGTACAGGAAGGAGAAGTTTTGACCCTCTACCATCATGATCTAAGAGAAAACACTGGTCTCCTAACAATAGAAAAGCCAAGAGTCCAATAAGCAAAGGCTTTCTTGCCTTTCCTGTGTTGGTGTAATGGTCAGTGAAGTGGTTGCTGCTATCTGACTCACCTGGTTCGATTCCTACTCCTTAGCTTTCTTTTAAATTGTTTAAAAAGTTTTTAAAAAGAACTAAAAAAGGTCCTAAAAATCAGGTTCTTGCAGGAAGTCCTGTGGCTCAATTGGAAGAGCTTTACCTCTGGGTTGAGAGGTTGCCGGTTCAAAGCCCGGCCAGGGCTCAAAGTTAAGAGTGCGGAAGGTTCCGGTGGCCGTAGTAAGGAAGGTGTCAGAAATGGCTGCGTGGAAGGTTGGATGTGGTTTCGGAGGGTGTATCCTGAAGCAGGGGGGCAATATCCGGGCATCTGCCCCCCCAGCATCTGAGAAGCTGAAAACAGGGGGTTATGAAGCAAAAATGTTCAAAAAAGTAACCACTTAGTTTTGCATATATAGGGAAAAATTCTGCCAAAAACCTATCACCCTCACTTTTTCTGAGGCTGTAAAGAAGCTAGTATTCACAGCCTTTGTTTACAGTCAACTACCTCATTGCCAACCAGACACTACTTTCCACACAGCTTATCCAGCGTGGGGACAAGCCAGATTCAAACCAGCAACCTCTGAGCTCAGAGGCAAAGCTTTTATCACAAAGCCATCAAGTCCCACAAGACACCTTCTTTTTTTTGGGGGTTTATCGTTTGTTTCATGCTTCAAAGCAAGAAATTCAGACCAGACAGAAACACAGAAAGCAGGATTCGAACCCTGAACCCCGCCAACAGCGAAATACCAGTCTTAACCCATTGAACCATCGGGAAGGACCGTCTGCGACCGTTGTTTAGAGCAGGTCTATCTTTTCTTTTAAACCATCAACACAAGAATATAATGCTAAAGAAAGACATAGGAAGCAAACCCATAACGTGACTAGTAGGTACAAAGCAGGATTCGAACCCTGATTCACACCATTAGCAAGGCACCAGCATTAACCCACTAAGCCATCGGAAAAAAACATGATGTGAAGCTTGATTAGAGCAGGTCTATCATTCTTTTCAAACCATCAACACAATAATTTAACGGTAAAGAAAGATGTAGGAAGCGAATACAGATGTAAGTAGCACAAGTTGAACCCACATTGTAAATAACAGGAAGAAAGCAGGATTCACACCATGATCCCCACTACCAGTGAGATACCAACCTTAACCCATTGAACCATTGGTGAGGACAGGCTACGAAGCTTATTTAGAGCATGTCTATCTTTCTTTTCAACCCATTAAAAACAAAAATATATCGCTAAAGAAAGATGGAGGAAGTGAATCCTGATCGTGACTGGCAGAAAGAAAGCAGGATTAGAACCCTGAACCCCACCAAAAGCAAGAAACCTAATTTTAACCCACTGAACCATCAGGGAAGGCAGGCCAGGATGGTTGTCTAGAGCAGGTCTATCTACCTTTAAACCATCAACACAAGAATATAAAGCTAAAGAAAGATTTAGGAAGCAGGAACATAAACTACATCGCAACTAGCAGGCAGAGAGAAGGATTCAAACCCTGCTCCTCACCATCAACCAGGCACCAGCCTTAACCCACTGAACCATGGAAGAGATCGGACTGGGAAGCATGTTTAGATGAGGTACAAGCCTTAAACCACTGAGCGGCCGCTGCTGAAAAGCATGTGTGCTTTTTGGAGGGTTCATACTTTGTTTCATGCCAGCGCAGTAAGAAAGAAGGCATGTAGGACTGGCTTTGAAACCTTATCACCAGCGTGGACTATATTAAGGACCACGTTCAGGCACAAGCCGTAACCCACTGAGCTACCACTGAAGTGCCGTTTTTTTTTTGGTGAAATTATCTTTCATTAAAGACCATGAAATCAAGAAATTAATCCAACACAGAAAGGACAGAATTGAAATGTTTTCAGAGTGGACAAGGTCCAGAAGTTATATTTACCAACACAGCAACCAGCTCATTGCCCACCAGACACTACTTTCCACACAGCTTATCCAGTGTGGGGACAAGCCAGATTCAAACCAGCAACCTCTGCTCATTTAGTAAATGAGATCATTAAGAGTTGCTCGGGATAAACACTTCCAACAGGAAGTGGCTATATCGCGCTATCATTGTCTCTCTATTTTCTCTATCTAATTGTCTCTGTGTCTCTTTTAGTAAAAGTCTCTGTCTCACTGTATATGTCTCTCTCTTGCTGTCTCTCTATTTGTTTCTCACTCTTTCTAAAGCTGTGTCTGTGTCTCTTTGTCTTTGTCTCTGTCTTTCCTGCTTATTTACATGTCTAACAAAGTTTTGAGTTTTGAAGTAATGCCATTAGTGATCTATGAGGAAAGACTTCCCTGGTTCGATTCTTACCTCTAAATTCATATTGAACATTATAAGAAGTTTTTAAAAACAGAACAATGAAAGATCATTAAAATTGGTTGCTGGTAAATCATGGTATATCAGTGGTGCAGGTGTGGTTCTTGTACCTGAGTCACTTCTCATAGACTTCGAGTTACTGAGAGAATGTACAGGAAGGAGAAGTTTTGACCCTCTACCATCATGATCTAAGAGAAAACACTGGTCTCCTAACAATAGAAAAGCCAAGAGTCCAATAAGCAAAGGCTTTCTTGCCTTTCCTGTGTTGGTGTAATGGTCAGTGAAGTGGTTGCTGCTATCTGACTCACCTGGTTCGATTCCTACTCCTTAGCTTTCTTTTAAATTGTTTAAAAAGTTTTTAAAAAGAACTAAAAAAGGTCCTAAAAATCAGGTTCTTGCAGGAAGTCCTGTGGCTCAATTGGAAGAGCTTTACCTCTGGGTTGAGAGGTTGCCGGTTCAAAGCCCGGCCAGGGCTCAAAGTTAAGAGTGCGGAAGGTTCCGGTGGCCGTAGTAAGGAAGGTGTCAGAAATGGCTGCGTGGAAGGTTGGATGTGGTTTCGGAGGGTGTATCCTGAAGCAGGGGGGCAATATCCGGGCATCTGCCCCCCCAGCATCTGAGAAGCTGAAAACAGGGGGTTATGAAGCAAAAATGTTCAAAAAAGTAACCACTTAGTTTTGCATATATAGGGAAAAATTCTGCCAAAAACCTATCACCCTCACTTTTTCTGAGGCTGTAAAGAAGCTAGTATTCACAGCCTTTGTTTACAGTCAACTACCTCATTGCCAACCAGACACTACTTTCCACACAGCTTATCCAGCGTGGGGACAAGCCAGATTCAAACCAGCAACCTCTGAGCTCAGAGGCAAAGCTTTTATCACAAAGCAATCAAGTCCCACAAGACACCTTCTTTTTTTTGGGGGTTTATCGTTTGTTTCATGCTTCAAAGCAAGAAATTCAGACCAGACAGAAACACAGAAAGCAGGATTCGAACCCTGAACCCCGCCAACAGCGAAATACCAGTCTTAACCCATTGAACCATCGGGAAGGACCGTCTGCGACCGTTGTTTAGAGCAGGTCTATCTTTTCTTTTAAACCATCAACACAAGAATATAATGCTAAAGAAAGACATAGGAAGCAAACCCATAACGTGACTAGTAGGTACAAAGCAGGATTCGAACCCTGATTCACACCATTAGCAAGGCACCAGCATTAACCCACTAAGCCATCGGAAAAAAACATGATGTGAAGCTTGATTAGAGCAGGTCTATCATTCTTTTCAAACCATCAACACAATAATTTAACGGTAAAGAAAGATGTAGGAAGCGAATACAGATGTAAGTAGCACAAGTTGAACCCACATTGTAAATAACAGGAAGAAAGCAGGATTCACACCATGATCCCCACTACCAGTGAGATACCAACCTTAACCCATTGAACCATTGGTGAGGACAGGCTACGAAGCTTATTTAGAGCAGGTCTATCTTTCTTTTCAACCCATTAAAAACAAAAATATATCGCTAAAGAAAGATGGAGGAAGTGAATCCTGATCGTGACTGGCAGAAAGAAAGCAGGATTAGAACCCTGAACCCCACCAAAAGCAAGAAACCTAATTTTAACCCACTGAACCATCAGGGAAGGCAGGCCAGGATGGTTGTCTAGAGCAGGTCTATCTACCTTTAAACCATCAACACAAGAATATAAAGCTAAAGAAAGATTTAGGAAGCAGGAACATAAACTACATCGCAACTAGCAGGCAGAGAGAAGGATTCAAACCCTGCTCCTCACCATCAACCAGGCACCAGCCTTAACCCACTGAACCATGGAAGAGATCGGACTGGGAAGCATGTTTAGATGAGGCACAAGCCTTAAACCACTGAGCGGCCGCTGCTGAAAAGCATGTGTGCTTTTTGGAGGGTTCATACTTTGTTTCATGCCAGTGCAGTAAGAAAGAAGGCATGTAGGACTGGCTTTGAAACCTTATCACCAGCATGGACTATATTAAGGACCACGTTCAGGCACAAGCCGTAACCCACTGAGCTACCACTGAGCTACCACTGAAGTGCCGTTTTTTTTTTGGTGAAATTATCTTTCATTAAAGACCATGAAATCAAGAAATTAATCCAACACAGAAAGGACAGAATTGAAATGTTTTCAGAGTGGACAAGGTCCAGAAGTTATATTTACCAACACAGCAACCAGCTCATTGCCCACCAGACACTACTTTCCACACAGCTTATCCAGTGTGGGGACAAGCCAGATTCAAACCAGCAACCTCTGCTCATTTAGTAAATGAGATCATTAAGAGTCGCTCGGGATAAACACTTCCAACAGGAAGTGGCTATATCGCGCTATCATTGTCTCTCTATTTTCTCTATCTAATTGTCTCTGTGTCTCTTTTAGTAAAAGTCTCTGTCTCACTGTATATGTCTCTCTCTTGCTGTCTCTCTATTTGTTTCTCACTCTTTCTAAAGCTGTGTCTGTGTCTCTTTGTCTTTGTCTCTGTCTTTCCTGCTTATTTACATGTCTAACAAAGTTTTGAGTTTTGAAGTAATGCCATTAGTGATCTATGAGGAAAGACTTCCCTGGTTCGATTCTTACCTCTAAATTCATATTGAACATTATAAGAAGTTTTTAAAAACAGAACAATGAAAGATCATTAAAATTGGTTGCTGGTAAATCATGGTATATCAGTGGTGCAGGTGTGGTTCTTGTACCTGAGTCACTTCTCATAGACTTCGAGTTACTGAGAGAATGTACAGGAAGGAGAAGTTTTGACCCTCTACCATCATGATCTAAGAGAAAACACTGGTCTCCTAACAATAGAAAAGCCAAGAGTCCAATAAGCAAAGGCTTTCTTGCCTTTCCTGTGTTGGTGTAATGGTCAGTGAAGTGGTTGCTGCTATCTGACTCACCTGGTTCGATTCCTACTCCTTAGCTTTCTTTTAAATTGTTTAAAAAGTTTTTAAAAAGAACTAAAAAAGGTCCTAAAAATCAGGTTCTTGCAGGAAGTCCTGTGGCTCAATTGGAAGAGCTTTACCTCTGGGTTGAGAGGTTGCCGGTTCAAAGCCCGGCCAGGGCTCAAAGTTAAGAGTGCGGAAGGTTCCGGTGGCCGTAGTAAGGAAGGTGTCAGAAATGGCTGCGTGGAAGGTTGGATGTGGTTTCGGAGGGTGTATCCTGAAGCAGGGGGGCAATATCCGGGCATCTGCCCCCCCAGCATCTGAGAAGCTGAAAACAGGGGGTTATGAAGCAAAAATGTTCAAAAAAGTAACCACTTAGTTTTGCATATATAGGGAAAAATTCTGCCAAAAACCTATCACCCTCACTTTTTCTGAGGCTGTAAAGAAGCTAGTATTCACAGCCTTTGTTTACAGTCAACTACCTCATTGCCAACCAGACACTACTTTCCACACAGCTTATCCAGCGTGGGGACAAGCCAGATTCAAACCAGCAACCTCTGAGCTCAGAGGCAAAGCTTTTATCACAAAGCCATCAAGTCCCACAAGACACCTTCTTTTTTTTGGGGGTTTATCGTTTGTTTCATGCTTCAAAGCAAGAAATTCAGACCAGACAGAAACACAGAAAGCAGGATTCGAACCCTGAACCCCGCCAACAGCGAAATACCAGTCTTAACCCATTGAACCATCGGGAAGGACCGTCTGCGACCGTTGTTTAGAGCAGGTCTATCTTTTCTTTTAAACCATCAACACAAGAATATAATGCTAAAGAAAGACATAGGAAGCAAACCCATAACGTGACTAGTAGGTACAAAGCAGGATTCGAACCCTGATTCACACCATTAGCAAGGCACCAGCATTAACCCACTAAGCCATCGGAAAAAAACATGATGTGAAGCTTGATTAGAGCAGGTCTATCATTCTTTTCAAACCATCAACACAATAATTTAACGGTAAAGAAAGATGTAGGAAGCGAATACAGATGTAAGTAGCACAAGTTGAACCCACATTGTAAATAACAGGAAGAAAGCAGGATTCACACCATGATCCCCACTACCAGTGAGATACCAACCTTAACCCATTGAACCATTGGTGAGGACAGGCTACGAAGCTTATTTAGAGCATGTCTATCTTTCTTTTCAACCCATTAAAAACAAAAATATATCGCTAAAGAAAGATGGAGGAAGTGAATCCTGATCGTGACTGGCAGAAAGAAAGCAGGATTAGAACCCTGAACCCCACCAAAAGCAAGAAACCTAATTTTAACCCACTGAACCATCAGGGAAGGCAGGCCAGGATGGTTGTCTAGAGCAGGTCTATCTACCTTTAAACCATCAACACAAGAATATAAAGCTAAAGAAAGATTTAGGAAGCAGGAACATAAACTACATCGCAACTAGCAGGCAGAGAGAAGGATTCAAACCCTGCTCCTCACCATCAACCAGGCACCAGCCTTAACCCACTGAACCATGGAAGAGATCGGACTGGGAAGCATGTTTAGATGAGGTACAAGCCTTAAACCACTGAGCGGCCGCTGCTGAAAAGCATGTGTGCTTTTTGGAGGGTTCATACTTTGTTTCATGCCAGCGCAGTAAGAAAGAAGGCATGTAGGACTGGCTTTGAAACCTTATCACCAGCGTGGACTATATTAAGGACCACGTTCAGGCACAAGCCGTAACCCACTGAGCTACCACTGAAGTGCCGTTTTTTTTTTGGTGAAATTATCTTTCATTAAAGACCATGAAATCAAGAAATTAATCCAACACAGAAAGGACAGAATTGAAATGTTTTCAGAGTGGACAAGGTCCAGAAGTTATATTTACCAACACAGCAACCAGCTCATTGCCCACCAGACACTACTTTCCACACAGCTTATCCAGTGTGGGGACAAGCCAGATTCAAACCAGCAACCTCTGCTCATTTAGTAAATGAGATCATTAAGAGTCGCTCGGGATAAACACTTCCAACAGGAAGTGGCTATATCGCGCTATCATTGTCTCTCTATTTTCTCTATCTAATTGTCTCTGTGTCTCTTTTAGTAAAAGTCTCTGTCTCACTGTATATGTCTCTCTCTTGCTGTCTCTCTATTTGTTTCTCACTCTTTCTAAAGCTGTGTCTGTGTCTCTTTGTCTTTGTCTCTGTCTTTCCTGCTTATTTACATGTCTAACAAAGTTTTGAGTTTTGAAGTAATGCCATTAGTGATCTATGAGGAAAGACTTCCCTGGTTCGATTCTTACCTCTAAATTCATATTGAACATTATAAGAAGTTTTTAAAAACAGAACAATGAAAGATCATTAAAATTGGTTGCTGGTAAATCATGGTATATCAGTGGTGCAGGTGTGGTTCTTGTACCTGAGTCACTTCTCATAGACTTCGAGTTACTGAGAGAATGTACAGGAAGGAGAAGTTTTGACCCTCTACCATCATGATCTAAGAGAAAACACTGGTCTCCTAACAATAGAAAAGCCAAGAGTCCAATAAGCAAAGGCTTGCTTGCCTTTCCTGTGTTGGTGTAATGGTCAGTGAAGTGGTTGCTGCTATCTGACTCACCTGGTTCGATTCCTACTCCTTAGCTTTCTTTTAAATTGTTTAAAAAGTTTTTAAAAAGAACTAAAAAAGGTCCTAAAAATCAGGTTCTTGCAGGAAGTCCTGTGGCTCAATTGGAAGAGCTTTACCTCTGGGTTGAGAGGTTGCCGGTTCAAAGCCCGGCCAGGGCTCAAAGTTAAGAGTGCGGAAGGTTCCGGTGGCCGTAGTAAGGAAGGTGTCAGAAATGGCTGCGTGGAAGGTTGGATGTGGTTTCGGAGGGTGTATCCTGAAGCAGGGGGGCAATATCCGGGCATCTGCCCCCCCAGCATCTGAGAAGCTGAAAACAGGGGGTTATGAAGCAAAAATGTTCAAAAAAGTAACCACTTAGTTTTGCATATATAGGGAAAAATTCTGCCAAAAACCTATCACCCTCACTTTTTCTGAGGCTGTAAAGAAGCTAGTATTCACAGCCTTTGTTTACAGTCAACTACCTCATTGCCAACCAGACACTACTTTCCACACAGCTTATCCAGCGTGGGGACAAGCCAGATTCAAACCAGCAACCTCTGAGCTCAGAGGCAAAGCTTTTATCACAAAGCAATCAAGTCCCACAAGACACCTTCTTTTTTTTGGGGGTTTATCGTTTGTTTCATGCTTCAAAGCAAGAAATTCAGACCAGACAGAAACACAGAAAGCAGGATTCGAACCCTGAACCCCGCCAACAGCGAAATACCAGTCTTAACCCATTGAACCATCGGGAAGGACCGTCTGCGACCGTTGTTTAGAGCAGGTCTATCTTTTCTTTTAAACCATCAACACAAGAATATAATGCTAAAGAAAGACATAGGAAGCAAACCCATAACGTGACTAGTAGGTACAAAGCAGGATTCGAACCCTGATTCACACCATTAGCAAGGCACCAGCATTAACCCACTAAGCCATCGGAAAAAAACATGATGTGAAGCTTGATTAGAGCAGGTCTATCATTCTTTTCAAACCATCAACACAATAATTTAACGGTAAAGAAAGATGTAGGAAGCGAATACAGATGTAAGTAGCACAAGTTGAACCCACATTGTAAATAACAGGAAGAAAGCAGGATTCACACCATGATCCCCACTACCAGTGAGATACCAACCTTAACCCATTGAACCATTGGTGAGGACAGGCTACGAAGCTTATTTAGAGCAGGTCTATCTTTCTTTTCAACCCATTAAAAACAAAAATATATCGCTAAAGAAAGATGGAGGAAGTGAATCCTGATCGTGACTGGCAGAAAGAAAGCAGGATTAGAACCCTGAACCCCACCAAAAGCAAGAAACCTAATTTTAACCCACTGAACCATCAGGGAAGGCAGGCCAGGATGGTTGTCTAGAGCAGGTCTATCTACCTTTAAACCATCAACACAAGAATATAAAGCTAAAGAAAGATTTAGGAAGCAGGAACATAAACTACATCGCAACTAGCAGGCAGAGAGAAGGATTCAAACCCTGCTCCTCACCATCAACCAGGCACCAGCCTTAACCCACTGAACCATGGAAGAGATCGGACTGGGAAGCATGTTTAGATGAGGCACAAGCCTTAAACCACTGAGCGGCCGCTGCTGAAAAGCATGTGTGCTTTTTGGAGGGTTCATACTTTGTTTCATGCCAGTGCAGTAAGAAAGAAGGCATGTAGGACTGGCTTTGAAACCTTATCACCAGCATGGACTATATTAAGGACCACGTTCAGGCACAAGCCGTAACCCACTGAGCTACCACTGAGCTACCACTGAAGTGCCGTTTTTTTTTTGGTGAAATTATCTTTCATTAAAGACCATGAAATCAAGAAATTAATCCAACACAGAAAGGACAGAATTGAAATGTTTTCAGAGTGGACAAGGTCCAGAAGTTATATTTACCAACACAGCAACCAGCTCATTGCCCACCAGACACTACTTTCCACACAGCTTATCCAGTGTGGGGACAAGCCAGATTCAAACCAGCAACCTCTGCTCATTTAGTAAATGAGATCATTAAGAGTCGCTCGGGATAAACACTTCCAACAGGAAGTGGCTATATCGCGCTATCATTGTCTCTCTATTTTCTCTATCTAATTGTCTCTGTGTCTCTTTTAGTAAAAGTCTCTGTCTCACTGTATATGTCTCTCTCTTGCTGTCTCTCTATTTGTTTCTCACTCTTTCTAAAGCTGTGTCTGTGTCTCTTTGTCTTTGTCTCTGTCTTTCCTGCTTATTTACATGTCTAACAAAGTTTTGAGTTTTGAAGTAATGCCATTAGTGATCTATGAGGAAAGACTTCCCTGGTTCGATTCTTACCTCTAAATTCATATTGAACATTATAAGAAGTTTTTAAAAACAGAACAATGAAAGATCATTAAAATTGGTTGCTGGTAAATCATGGTATATCAGTGGTGCAGGTGTGGTTCTTGTACCTGAGTCACTTCTCATAGACTTCGAGTTACTGAGAGAATGTACAGGAAGGAGAAGTTTTGACCCTCTACCATCATGATCTAAGAGAAAACACTGGTCTCCTAACAATAGAAAAGCCAAGAGTCCAATAAGCAAAGGCTTGCTTGCCTTTCCTGTGTTGGTGTAATGGTCAGTGAAGTGGTTGCTGCTATCTGACTCACCTGGTTCGATTCCTACTCCTTAGCTTTCCTTTAAATTGTTTAAAAAGTTTTTAAAAAGAACTAAAAAAGGTCCTAAAAATCAGGTTCTTGCAGGAAGTCCTGTGGCTCAATTGGAAGAGCTTTACCTCTGGGTTGAGAGGTTGCCGGTTCAAACCCCGGCCAGGGCTCAAAGTTAAGAGTGCGGAAGGTTCCGGTGGCCGTAGTAAGGAAGGTGTCAGAAATGGCTGCGTGGAAGGTTGGATGTGGTTTCGGATGGTGTATCCTGAAGCAGGGGGGCAATATCCGGGCATCTGCCCCCCCAGCATCTGAGAAGCTGAAAACAGGGGGTTATGAAGCAAAAATGTTCAAAAAAGTAACGACTTAGTTTTGCATATATAGGGAAAAATTCTGCCAAAAACCTATCACCTCACTTTTTCTGAGGCTGTGAAGAAGCTAGTATTCACAGCCTTTGTTTACAGTCAACTACCTCATTGCCCACCAGACACTACTTTCCACACAGCTTATCCAGTGTGGGGACAAGCCAGATTCAAACCAGCAACCTCTGAGCTTAGAGGCAAAGCTTTTATCACAAAGACATCAAGTCCCACAAGACACCTTCTTTTTTTGGGGGGTTTATCGTTTGTTTCATGCTTCAAAGCAAGAAATTCAGACCAGACAGAAACACAGAAAGCAGGATTCGAACCCTGAACCCCGCCAACAGCGAAATACCAGTCTTAACCCACTGAACCATCGGGAAGGACCGTCTGCGACCGTTGTTTAGAGCAGGTCTATCTTTTCTTTCAAACCATCAACACAAGAATATAATGCTAAAGAAAGACATAGGAAGCAAACCCATAACGTGACTAGTAGGTACAAAGCAGGATTCGAACCCTGATTCACACCATTAGCAAGGCACCAGCATTAACCCACTAAGCCATCGGAAAAAAACATGATGTGAAGCTTGATTAGAGCAGGTCTATCATTCTTTTCAAACCATCAACACAATAATTTAACGGTAAAGAAAGATGTAGGAAGCGAATACAGATGTAAGTAGCACAAGTTGAACCCACATTGTAAATAACAGGAAGAAAGCAGGATTCACACCATGATCCCCACTACCAGTGAGATACCAACCTTAACCCATTGAACCATTGGTGAGGACAGGCTACAAAGCTTATTTAGAGCATGTCTATCTTTCTTTTCAACCCATTAAAAACAAAAATATATCGCTAAAGAAAGATGGAGGAAGTGAATCCTGATCGTGACTGGCAGAAAGAAAGCAGGATTAGAACCCTGAACCCCACCAAAAGCAAGAAACCTAATTTTAACCCACTAAACCATCAGGGAAGGCAGGCCAGGATGGTTGTCTAGAGCAGGTCTATCTACCTTTAAACCATCAACACAAGAATATAAAGCTAAAGAAAGATTTAGGAAGCAGGAACATAAACTACATCGCAACTAGCAGGCAGAGAGAAGGATTCAAACCCTGCTCCTCACCATCAACCAGGCACCAGCCTTAACCCACTGAACCATGGAAGAGATCGGACTGGGAAGCATGTTTAGATGAGGCACAAGCCTTAAACCACTGAGCGGCCGCTGCTGAAAAGCATGTGTGCTTTTTGGAGGGTTCATACTTTGTTTCATGCCAGTGCAGTAAGAAAGAAGGCATGTAGGACTGGCTTTGAAACCTTATCACCAGCATGGACTATATTAAGGACCACGTTCAGGCACAAGCCGTAACCCACTGAGCTACCACTGAGCTACCACTGAAGTGCCGTTTTTTTTTTGGTGAAATTATCTTTCATTAAAGACCATGAAATCAAGAAATTAATCCAACACAGAAAGGACAGAATTTAAATGTTTTCAGAGTGGACAAGGTCCAGAAGTTATATTTACCAACACAGCAACCAGCTCATTGCCCACCAGACACTACTTTCCACACAGCTTATCCAGTGTGGGGACAAGCCAGATTCAAACCAGCAACCTCTGCTCATTTAGTAAATGAGATCATTAAGAGTCGCTCGGGATAAACACTTCCAACAGGAAGTGGCTATATCGCGCTATCATTGTCTCTCTATTTTCTCTATCTAATTGTCTCTGTGTCTCTTTTAGTAAAAGTCTCTGTCTCACTGTATATGTCTCTCTCTTGCTGTCTCTCTATTTGTTTCTCACTCTTTCTAAAGCTGTGTCTGTGTCTCTTTGTCTTTGTCTCTGTCTTTCCTGCTTATTTACATGTCTAACAAAGTTTTGAGTTTTGAAGTAATGCCATTAGTGATCTATGAGGAAAGACTTCCCTGGTTCGATTCTTACCTCTAAATTCATATTGAACATTATAAGAAGTTTTTAAAAACAGAACAATGAAAGATCATTAAAATTGGTTGCTGGTAAATCATGGTATATCAGTGGTGCAGGTGTGGTTCTTGTACCTGAGTCACTTCTCATAGACTTCGAGTTACTGAGAGAATGTACAGGAAGGAGAAGTTTTGACCCTCTACCATCATGATCTAAGAGAAAACACTGGTCTCCTAACAATAGAAAAGCCAAGAGTCCAATAAGCAAAGGCTTGCTTGCCTTTCCTGTGTTGGTGTAATGGTCAGTGAAGTGGTTGCTGCTATCTGACTCACCTGGTTCGATTCCTACTCCTTAGCTTTCTTTTAAATTGTTTAAAAAGTTTTTAAAAAGAACTAAAAAAGGTCCTAAAAATCAGGTTCTTGCAGGAAGTCCTGTGGCTCAATTGGAAGAGCTTTACCTCTGGGTTGAGAGGTTGCCGGTTCAAAGCCCGGCCAGGGCTCAAAGTTAAGAGTGCGGAAGGTTCCGGTGGCCGTAGTAAGGAAGGTGTCAGAAATGGCTGCGTGGAAGGTTGGATGTGGTTTCGGAGGGTGTATCCTGAAGCAGGGGGGCAATATCCGGGCATCTGCCCCCCCAGCATCTGAGAAGCTGAAAACAGGGGGTTATGAAGCAAAAATGTTCAAAAAAGTAACCACTTAGTTTTGCATATATAGGGAAAAATTCTGCCAAAAACCTATCACCCTCACTTTTTCTGAGGCTGTGAAGAAGCTAGTATTCACAGCCTTTGTTTACAGTCAACTACCTCATTGCCAACCAGACACTACTTTCCACACAGCTTATCCAGCGTGGGGACAAGCCAGATTCAAACCAGCAACCTCTGAGCTCAGAGGCAAAGCTTTTATCACAAAGCCATCAAGTCCCACAAGACACCTTCTTTTTTTTGGGGGTTTATCGTTTGTTTCATGCTTCAAAGCAAGAAATTCAGACCAGACAGAAACACAGAAAGCAGGATTCGAACCCTGAACCCCGCCAACAGCGAAATACCAGTCTTAACCCACTGAACCATCGGGAAGGACCGTCTGCGACCGTTGTTTAGAGCAGGTCTATCTTTTCTTTCAAACCATCAACACAAGAATATAATGCTAAAGAAAGACATAGGAAGCAAACCCATAATGTGACTAGTAGGTACAAAGCAGGATTCGAACCCTGATTCACACCATTAGCAAGGCACCAGCATTAACCCACTAAGCCATCGGAAAAAAACATGATGTGAAGCTTGATTAGAGCAGGTCTATCATTCTTTTCAAACCATCAACACAAGAATTTAACGGTAAAGAAAGATGTAGGAAGCGAATACAGATGTAAGTAGCACAAGTTGAACCCACATTGTAAATAACAGGAAGAAAGCAGGATTCACACCATGATCCCCACTACCAGTGAGATACCAACCTTAACCCATTGAACCATTGGTGAGGACAGGCTACGAAGCTTATTTAGAGCATGTCTATCTTTCTTTTCAACCCATTAAAAACAAAAATATATCGCTAAAGAAAGATGGAGGAAGTGAATCCTGATCGTGACTGGCAGAAAGAAAGCAGGATTAGAACCCTGAACCCCACCAAAAGCAAGAAACCTAATTTTAACCCACTGAACCATCAGGGAAGGCAGGCCAGGATGGTTGTCTAGAGCAGGTCTATCTACCTTTAAACCATCAACACAAGAATATAAAGCTAAAGAAAGATTTAGGAAGCAGGAACATAAACTACATCGCAACTAGCAGGCAGAGAGAAGGATTCAAACCCTGCTCCTCACCATCAACCAGGCACCAGCCTTAACCCACTGAACCATGGAAGAGATCGGACTGGGAAGCATGTTTAGATGAGGCACAAGCCTTAAACCACTGAGCGGCCGCTGCTGAAAAGCATGTGTGCTTTTTGGAGGGTTCATACTTTGTTTCATGCCAGTGCAGTAAGAAAGAAGGCATGTAGGACTGGCTTTGAAACCTTATCACCAGCGTGGACTATATTAAGGACCACGTTCAGGCACAAGCCGTAACCCACTGAGCTACCACTGAAGTGCCGTTTTTTTTTTTGGTGAAATTATCTTTCATTAAAGACCATGAAATCAAGAAATTAATCCAACACAGAAAGGACAGAATTGAAATGTTTTCAGAGTGGACAAGGTCCAGAAGTTATATTTACCAACACAGCAACCAGCTCATTGCCCACCAGACACTACTTTCCACACAGCTTATCCAGTGTGGGGACAAGCCAGATTCAAACCAGCAACCTCTGCTCATTTAGTAAATGAGATCATTAAGAGTCGCTCGGGATAAACACTTCCAACAGGAAGTGGCTATATCGCGCTATCATTGTCTCTCTATTTTCTCTATCTAATTGTCTCTGTGTCTCTTTTAGTAAAAGTCTCTGTCTCACTGTATATGTCTCTCTCTTGCTGTCTCTCTATTTGTTTCTCACTCTTTCTAAAGCTGTGTCTGTGTCTCTTTGTCTTTGTCTCTGTCTTTCCTGCTTATTTACATGTCTAACAAAGTTTTGAGTTTTGAAGTAATGCCATTAGTGATCTATGAGGAAAGACTTCCCTGGTTCGATTCTTACCTCTAAATTCATATTGAACATTATAAGAAGTTTTTAAAAACAGAACAATGAAAGATCATTAAAATTGGTTGCTGGTAAATCATGGTATATCAGTGGTGCAGGTGTGGTTCTTGTACCTGAGTCACTTCTCATAGACTTCGAGTTACTGAGAGAATGTACAGGAAGGAGAAGTTTTGACCCTCTACCATCATGATCTAAGAGAAAACACTGGTCTCCTAACAATAGAAAAGCCAAGAGTCCAATAAGCAAAGGCTTGCTTGCCTTTCCTGTGTTGGTGTAATGGTCAGTGAAGTGGTTGCTGCTATCTGACTCACCTGGTTCGATTCCTACTCCTTAGCTTTCCTTTAAATTGTTTAAAAAGTTTTTAAAAAGAACTAAAAAAGGTCCTAAAAATCAGGTTCTTGCAGGAAGTCCTGTGGCTCAATTGGAAGAGCTTTACCTCTGGGTTGAGAGGTTGCCGGTTCAAACCCCGGCCAGGGCTCAAAGTTAAGAGTGCGGAAGGTTCCGGTGGCCGTAGTAAGGAAGGTGTCAGAAATGGCTGCGTGGAAGGTTGGATGTGGTTTCGGATGGTGTATCCTGAAGCAGGGGGGCAATATCCGGGCATCTGCCCCCCAGCATCTGAGAAGCTGAAAACAGGGGGTTATGAAGCAAAAATGTTCAAAAAAGTAACGACTTAGTTTTGCATATATAGGGAAAAATTCTGCCAAAAACCTATCACCCTCACTTTTTCTGAGGCTGTGAAGAAGCTAGTATTCACAGCCTTTGTTTACAGTCAACTACCTCATTGCCCACCAGACACTACTTTCCACACAGCTTATCCAGTGTGGGGACAAGCCAGATTCAAAACAGCAACCTCTGAGCTTAGAGGCAAAGCTTTTATCACAAAGACATCAAGTCCCACAAGACACCTTCTTTTTTTTGGGGGTTTATCGTTTGTTTCATGCTTCAAAGCAAGAAATTCAGACCAGACAGAAACACAGAAAGCAGGATTCGAACCCTGAACCCCGCCAACAGCGAAATACCAGTCTTAACCCACTGAACCATCGGGAAGGACCGTCTGCGACCGTTGTTTAGAGCAGGTCTATCTTTTCTTTCAAACCATCAACACAAGAATATAATGCTAAAGAAAGACATAGGAAGCAAACCCATAACGTGACTAGTAGGTACAAAGCAGGATTCGAACCCTGATTCACACCATTAGCAAGGGACCAGCATTAACCCACTGAACCATCAGGAAGGGCAAGCTGGGAAGCTTGTTTAGAGCAGGTCTATCATTCTTTTTAACCCATCAAAACAAAAATATGAAGATGTAGGAATTTAACCTACCTCATGACTAGCAGACAGAAAGCCAGGTTTGAACCCTGACCACCAACATTAGCAAAGTACCAGCCTTAACCCACTAAGCCATCAGCAAAAAACATGATGAGAAGCTTGATTAGAGCAGGTCTATCATTCTTTTCAAACCATCAACCCAAAATTTTAACGGTAAAGAAAGATGTAGAAAGCGAATACAGATTTAAGTAGCACAAGTTGAACCCACATTGCAAATAACAGGAAGAAAGCAGGATTCAAACCATGATCCCCACCACCAGCAAGATACCAACCTTAACCCATTAAACCATTGGTGAGGACAGGCTAGGAAGCTTATTTAGAGCAAGTCTATCTTTCTTTTCAACCCATTAAAAACAAAAATATATCGCTAAAGAAAGATGGAGGAAGTGAATCCTGATCGTGACTGGCAGGGAGAAAGCAGGATTCGAACCCTGAACCCCACCAAAAGCACAAAACCTGATTTAACCCACTGAACCATCAGGAAAGACAGGCCAGTATGGTTGTTTAGAGCAGGTCTATCTACCTTTAAACCATCAACACAAGAATATAAAGCTTAAGAAAGAAGCAGGAACATAACCTACATCGCAACTAGCAGGCAGAAAGCAGGATTTAAATCCTGATCCTCCCCATCAGCGAGGCACCAGCCTTAATCCACTGAACCATGGAAGAGATCAGACTGGGAAGCATGTTTAGATGAGGCACAAGCCTTAAACCACTGAGTGAACACTGCTGAAAAGCATGTGTGCTTTTTGGAGGGTTCATACTTTGTTTCATGCCAGTGTAACTGGTTTTATCTGCATTGTGTTTTTCTTTTTGTTGTTCCGTGAAATAAAGGCACACGTCAGCTGTCGGGTTGTCCTCAATTATTTTAATCTGACAAGAGATAACACAGTCTCTTAACAATGTGTAAAACTTGCCCCTTCAGTTCTCTCATGTGGACATAACACAAAAAGGGCGAGGAAGTCATTTAAGCATTACAAATAATTAATAATAAACAACACAACAGCATACCTAACAAAAGATAACACAGTCTCTTAACAATGTGTAAAACTTGCCCCTTCAGTTCTGCAACACAAATGTAATGTGCAACTTAATCAGCACGTCAAGTTTAACCTAATTTAAAACGATAACATGAAAATAATGGTACACACATGCAACATGAAGTGATACATACAATTTAAACCAAAAGCCTGAATATAAAACAAAGTTTTTTAACAAATATTAAACTCTACTAAACAGAGCTCAAAAGAAACCCACCTCTTCCATGTGGACATAACACGAAAAGGGAAGAGGAGGTGCAAAAACAGGAAATTAGGTTTGATGCTGCAATCAGAGAGTTAAAGGGGTATGCACACATATGGAGGCCCAAATCAACTAAACATTAAAGCATGTCCTTTTTGTGTAATTCTACCTATAAAATTAATATTATACATTCCATACCCGTTACACTCACCCCCCGAGAATTACACAAAATACTGAGAACACAGGAAAAAAAATTGCACACTGGTCATAAGACTTACATGGTCAACACACAAGAATTAGTGAAGACATTCAGCATGAAAAGCTACCCAAGTAAGGGATAAAAATATTTTGAAATTGGCCATATTCCAACACATTTTATAGACATTGACATGGTGCCCATTACACCACACGTAGACCAAGTACTGAAGTTTCAGTAAAGAAACACAAATGAACAAACAAGTAACAAATACAACATGTATCAAAATGGTAATAAATTATATTCATACATGAATGACTGAAGACCCAGAATCCAAACCTAACAAGCTTTCAAGCTGGACCATAGATTCAATAAGTCTACATACTGGCTTGATAACTCTACCAAACCTGGTGGTATAATGATCACCTGTATTTCAATTCATTTTCAATTCATTTTTATTTGTATAGCGCTTTTAACAATGAACATTGTCTCAAAGCAGCTTTACACAGATAATGCGGTGATTAAAAATTAATATGTTCTTTATGAGTAAGTTTGTCCCTGATGAGCAAGCCGGTGGCGACTGGCGACTGTGGCAAGGAAAAACTCCCCGAGATGGCATAAGGAAGAAACCTTGAGAGGAACCAGACTCAAGAGGGAACCCATCCTCATCTGGGTTACACCGAATGTCCATTTGTGGCGGGTATACAATGTTGCGGGGTGCAGTGATGATGATCAAAAGCGAAGTGTATTTCTGAGTCAGTGTAGGAGACTGTTGACATCAGTGTAGGAGACTGTTGACATCAGTGTAGGAGACTGTTGACATCCAATCCAGGCAGGCCTGGATGAAGTGGGAAGATCCACGGGGGGGAGAGGGGCAGGAACAGTGGTCACTGGAGCCTCAGGAGCATGTTTAACTCGACCGAGAGAGAGAGAGAGAGAGAGAGAGAGAGAGAGAGAGAGAGAGAGAGAGAGAGAGAGAGAGAGAGAGAGAGAGAGAAGAGGGTGACAGGAAGAGAAGGATATGGATTATTAAGTGTACCTATTGTTGCATGAGAGTTAAAGTCACTGTGCAGTTTGGACTCCGGCAAGACTCGCTATAGCAGCATAACTAAAAGGGAGAACCAGAAGGCAACACAGACATGAGGGATCTCTGGGATAAGAGACGGCCCACCACACCACCATCAACAAACCTGAGTGAACACGTGAATGTGAGGGGACGACAGCGTACAAATATCCCAGTTCACCAAACACTCTATATCAATGTTCCCTCCAGATCTGAGCCTTTACTTGAGAAAAAATCTACTGATTAAAGGCTTGACTGAATAAATATGTTTTCAACCTCGACTTGAACACTGAGACTGTGTCTGAGTCCCGAACACTGATAGGAAGGCTGTTCCATAACTGCGGGGCTTTATAAGAGAAAGATCTGCCCCCTGCTGTAATCTTCATTATTGGAGGAACCAATATTTCCAATATTTAAAACTGCTACAGGTTCCTGCCCATGGGGAACACTGGAAGAAACATGAGTTTGAGATGAATGGTTAGCACCAGCCACAGTACTATCATCAGTCTCTAGCACAGGCACTTGTGCATTTGGTTCCTGTTGATCGGGCATCTGAGAATGCACCCATGAAGCGGTGCGGTCATCCTCACAAGTAGCTACATTGGAGATATTGGACATGCATTCAGCCTGTGAGAGAGCCGTTGCTTCATACTGTTCATCATCTACATGTACTGTAGACTCACTTTTACTAGTGCAAGTCTGCCCAATTAGACCAACAGGGTGTGTTGCATCAGACATCTGCAAGGGAATGCAGCAGGTATGTATGTCATTGGTCTCATGACCGGAACTTAACCTGTCCGTTTCAGGCAAAGGGAGAAAGATAACTTGCAAAAGTAAATTCCGGTGTACTGTTCGTTCATTACCAGCCTTGTCACGGATCTTATAAACATGTATGGAAGGCTTTGAAGCAACAACAGTGTACACAACTGGATTCCATCTGTCAGCAAGCTTCCGTTTCCCCTCTACATCCCTTGTTAGCCACAAGCACCTGGGGGGTATTCCAGAAAGCAGGTTATGTGACATACCTGGGTATGTTTAAGGGTAAGTTCGTGGATAACCTCAACTTTCGGTTCCAAAAACGGAGGTAACTTTCTGGGTATGTATGTAACCATAGCATCTGACTCCCGGGAGCAGGTTATGTTTCAGTGTAACTTCGGCATGCCCTTTCGATGAGGATCCTGTGGACGTAGAAGCACAAATTATACAAGGTTTTTTTTCGTCGGGAGAGGGTTATAAGACCCCGTATTGATGTGTTTGCATACCCTAATGAATATTTGAAAGAGCGTTATCGTTTTTCAAAAGATTCATTAGTTTATTTAACACATCTTTTAAAACCGCATATCGCAAATGTGACAAACCGCGGTTCTGCGCTTAGCACAGAAAACATTTTTTGTACAGTGTGGGCGATTCACATTCCTCACATTCTCATCCTCACACTCACATTCCTATTAAAGCTCCACCAATAAATGAGGGAGACTATGTTAATAGGAAATCTATTCATAGTATCAATGTGCAGGTTTAATTTTTTCCCCTTCTTAAAATCATTAAAGTCATTACTTTTTCTTAACTAGGTAATATGTAAGGCAACCCAAATCATTACCAATGTCGAGGCAAAATGGCCAGGATCTGTGCATGATGCCAGAATTTTCCGCGAGACATCATTATGCCAGACATTTCAGCAGGGTATGTTTTGCTTTATACAATTGTTTTTTTTTCCCTTTTTACTATATTTGTGTTGTACACTTCAATCATTACAGGACAGTACAATGGTTATTTGCTGGGGGACAGAGGATACCCTTGTCTGCCCTATTTAATGACACCCTACCCTGATCCTGAGCCTGGACCACAGACACGGTTTAACCTGGCTCACAGCCGAACACAGGCCAAGGTGGAGATGACTATAGGGATCCTTAAATCTCGGTTTCAGTGTCTGCGTGGGCTCCGGGTTAGTCCAGAGAGGGCATGCGACATTATAGTGGCTTGTGTTGTGCTTCACAATATTGCCACTATAAGAGGAGAGAGCCACCCTCCTTGTATTGAGGAAGATGGCCCAGAGGAACACCTACAGATTTTAGAGGCCAACAGAGACGGAAGACTTTTGATAGACAGGATCTGTCAAAATTACTTTTATTAATTTTTTTGCACTGGTCTGCCAGGCAGTTTATTTCTTTATTTACTGAAAAACAATAAAAGAAAAATTCAGTAAAATGTTTATTTATATTGCTTTACACATACATACACACACACCACTTTTAACATGCAACAGATTAATATTCAGACAAGTTCTCACCTTAAGGCGATGTTCCAGTAATTCAATTTCAAGTGCTGCTTTTTTAATGAGGAGCCTTTTCTTTTCCATTTGAAGCTGTATAAGGTCCATCTCCATGTCACTTTTTCTTATTTGTTTTTGAAGATGGACCTTATACAGCTTCTTTGCTGGCAACTAGGAAGGTGGAAAAATTTTATGAATGAGATTGATTGGTCAGACAATAAAATTCAAATATGGACACCTAGACACAAATTCTTACCCTGCTTAGATTGTGTGCTGAGGTTGAAGGACCCTCATCTGTGGGCAAATCCCTAGGTATGTACTGTGAAAGGACAATGACAGTTTGTTACTCTAATGCAAAAAGGGGCCATACATTATAATGGTATGCATCATACCTCAGTGGATCTACCAGCATTGTCCACTTCTGTCACAGCAGATGTGGTCTCTTCATCATCATCTTCATCCTACAGGAGAAATATTCAAGTATACATTATCTGGCAAAAAAAATACCTAAAAGCAACTAAAGGTACCTGACAGCAAATCACTTACAACTGTGACAGACTGTGTTCTTTCTGGAGGGTCCAATAATACAATACGTCCATCAGTATCTATAAGAACACACAACCCATTAAATAATATTTACCAATACTTAATATTATCAAAGAAGATAATACATAAAAATAGTAACAGACTAAGATCACAGTAGCCTATACATCATATGCAGTTAAATAAAATAAGCCTACATAAAAATTATTCTTGTTCAAAAAGCCTTTAAGTGACAGAGATAGTAATTTATTAGGACAAAAAAAATGAAAACAAATCATAGAGGTAAACTTACATTTCACCATTTTTTCAACATCACTTGTGGTGCATGGTGTGTGCGATGAACTGCCCCCTGGAATGTCAGCAACCACTGGTCGCCCTTTATTAAGGGACAGAGCCAGCTCCTCATATAGGTTGAGGGGAGGTGGTGGTGGGCCCCCACCAGTTAGACGGGCTTCAGTCTTCTTTCTATTAGCTACATGACAGAATGAATATACTAAATCCTGTTATAATTATAGTTCAGTAATTGTGTAATCAAATATTACCTTTTTGCAGAATGTTTTTGTGTTTCATTTTGACTTGGCTTAAAGTTCTTGTGGCTCCAGAAGGATTACACCTTATTTAATAAGAAATATACATTATTATTTTAAACTAAAGAAATAAATGGCAGAAAAAGTAAATGCTTTCATAGTGATAAAACATATTCAAAAGGATGTATAAGTCATACTTCATTATTTTGCATTATAATAAAACGGGAGCCAATACCAAATTTGTAATTTAATACACACACGCATTTACTCTGTCCGTAATTTTTTGCCAAGCCAACTCTCTTGCTTTAGCCGATGCAGCTGTATTGCTTCTTTTTAATATTATTGGCTTAAACTCCTCATAAGCGTGCATTAAAACCTCCAACTCCGCCTCTGTGAAATACGCCGCTCTCTTTTTTCGCTTTGAGTTTCCATGGTAACTCGTGAAATCGGCGATCCAATGAAAATGTCTTTATATATGCACCATGCATATCTGGGTAACCAGTTGGAGGTTGACTAAACTAACTCTTCTCAGGTGTTTTGGAACCGACATACTCATGGTATGCCTGTTTGGGGTAAATCAACCCAGAGGTTATGATTTATCAAATGGTAAGTTACCCAAGCTTTCTGGAATACCCCCCTGATCACCAATAGCAAGAGGTAGGCCTTTAACTCTTTTGTTGTATTGGTTGGACTGATGTTTCTGTTCCAGAATGGAATGCTGCTGTGCTAATGTCATTGCAGTTTGAAGATCATCAATGAGTGATCTGACATATTGATCATAGTCACAAACAGACTTGTTTGTGACTGTCCTGCAGAACGCTTTGAGGTGAGGTCAACTGGCAGCCTTGGCACCCCACCAAACATCAGGTAAAAATGGCGAAACCCAGTTGTCTCGTGTGCTGTACAGTTGTACACAAAAGTCATGGTCTGTACAAACTGTGGCCACCTAAGCTTAGACGCAGATGGAAGGGACCTCAGCATACTGCCCAATGTCCTGTTGAACCGCTCCGTACCACCATTCCCCATCGGGTGGTAGGGGGTTGTTCTAGATTTGTCAATCCCAACCAGTTCAAGCTGCTCTGCAAACAGCTTACTTTCGAATGTAGCCCCTTGGTCAAAATGGATGCGTTGGGGAAACCCATAGACACAGAAAATGTTGTCCCACAGTTTCTTGGCCACTCTTTTCGCCGTCTGGTCTTGACGTGGGAACGCATGTGCCAGCTTTGTGAAATGATCTGTGATCACTAAAACATCCACAGATTTGTTGTTTCTATCCTCAGCAGAGCAGAAGTCAATGCAGATGAGCTCCAATGGGGTTGTGGTCTTAATACTTTCCAAAGTGGGTCTCACTGCTGGCTACGGAGTTTTGCTGAGGACACACCTTGGGCTTTTCTTCACATAATCCCGCAACGTCACGCTCCATATTGGGCCAGAAAAACCTCTGACAGGCCAAAGACACAGGCCCCTGATGGCCAGCCAAGTCATAGACACCAGTAAGTGCTTGATGTTTTAGGGATTCGGGCAGAATGAACTGAAATCTCTTGTGCTTGGTAAGAGGGTCTTTAACAGCTCTGTACAGAATTCCATGAAGTGCTGAAAGTTTGTCCCACTGTTTCAGAATCTGCAAAACACACGGATTTTCATTGGCACGCTCCCGTCTTGATGGTCTGCGTTTTCTCTCAACATAATACAACACTCTGCCAATTACAGGGTCTTTACGCTGATGTTCTCCCAAGTCAGCCTCTGAAAGGGAATACAACACTTCATCATCACCACTGATTAAAGAGTCCAAATGTTCAGCGAATGAAGTAGCTCTACATTCAGTTCCTGTGTCCTATTCATCACAGGAGGACAGAATGGAAGACACATCAGTGGTAGACATTGAAACATCAAGAACAACGTCAAATGCATCTGACCTCAAGGAATGCGGTTGGCAGGTAAGTCTGAACACCTCTTGCACATTTCCATCCTCAACACTGCGTACTTGTCTTAGCAATTTAGAATAGGGTTCTGACAAAAGTCTTTGACTCACCGGCCTGACAAACGGATCCCTACTGAGTGCGTCTGCTACTACGTTAAGTTTTCCAGGAACATATTTGATCTCAAAAGAATATGGAGCGAGTTTTGAGACCCAGCGCTGCTCGCAAGCATCCAATTTCGGCTTGGTCATAATGTACGTAAGTGGATTATTATCAGTCCATACAGTAAATTCATGGCCCTTAAGCCAATGGCTGAACTTGTCACACACTGCCCACTTAAGAGCCAAGAACTCTAATCTGTGTGCTGGATATTTAGATTGGCTGCAACTCAAGGCCTTGCTAGCAAACACTATCGGTCTCGCCTTGTCTTCACCAGCAGGGATCTGTGAGAGTACGGCACCTAAACCCTCGAATAAAGCGTCTGTACAAAGCAGGAAAGGACGTTTAAAATCAGGATGAGCCAACACTACACTATCAACAAGGGCCCTCTTCAATTCTTCATAAGCCACATCACTGTCTGGGCTCCAGTCCTGGGGCTTCAGCTCTCGAAAAGTGCCCACTCTCTTATGACCAGAAGCACCTTTCACCAAAAGTTTCTGGCCAGCCGTTAAGTTGAATAAAGGTCTAGCAACACTAGAGCACTGTGGGATAAATGTCTGGTAGTACAAGACCATACCAAGAAACAATCTTAGTTTTTTAGGTGAAGGCGTGATTCCATCGTTCTTCATTAAGTCAGCCTTTTGGAAAGCAGAGATGACCTTTACTTTCTCCTCATCGACTGAAACACTAGCACCATCTATCATATGGCCTAGAAACCTAACAGATTTTTTTTAGAAAGTGACACTTTTTAGGAGCCAGCTTCAGGTTGCTGGATCTCAATCTCCAAGCACCTTAATGCTTCCTGCTCGGATGGGGCAAAGACTAGCAAGTCATCAAGGTAGCAGAGAAGACAGGAAAAGTTAAGGTCACCAAAAATGCTGAGCATCATGCGCATGAAAGACCCGGGACTGTTGCAAAGGCCCTGAGGGAGGCGGTTGTACTCGTATAAACCCATCGTGTTGTGAAGGCAGTGTATCGCCTGTCGGACACATGGAGTGGAATGTTGTAAAACCCCGAAGTCAAGTCCATAGTACTGAAAAAGGCATTACCTCCCAAAGCTGCAAGACAGTCAGCCTGATGTGGCAGAGGGTGGGTGTCTTTGATGGTTTTAGCATTGAGCCAGCGAAAATCAGTGCAGACCCTTAAATTACCATCCTTCTTCCAAACTATTACTAAGGGAGATGCATACTCACTGATGGACTTACTGATTATGCCTTTCTCCTCCATCTCTGACAATACTTCTCTCATCTTTGGTAGTGGGCAGAAGGGATACAGCGATAGGGCAGACGGAACGGGCGCTCATCAAAAAGATGGATCCTATGCACAAAATCCTTTGCCTCTCCACAATCTAACTTATCTTTGGAGAAAACATCATTGTAAGATGCAACAAGGTCTGCTAGTTTTTTCTTCCACACTTCGGAAACTTCACATCCTTCGATGTCAACGTCCATTAGACCACAGTCTTTCAACAACTGTGCAGGGCTAGAGGATGAGGCCATGTCATGGGCATTCAAATCAGGAACGTCAATGTAGGTTCTACTTAAACCCTGTGCAACCATGAGGTCCTCGACAGCTAGACAGGTGGAAACGTCAGCCAGTTTGGAGTTATGAGGAAGTGTAACTGATGTAAAATTAGGGTTAAGGACCTTCATTGGCACCCATCGATCACCCCACATTGGTGTTACTACTCGTCCGACAAGAATGTTTCTGGGTGCAGAACGTGCCGTGGTTGGCTCAACAATAATAGTACTTCCCGGGGAAACAGAGACATTAGCTGGTAATTTGCCCCAAACAAGATACTCACATCTGGGAAGTAGAGTGATTGCTTGACAGAGTTTCACAGTACCAAGCTTATCGGGCTGCTGAGGACCAGACCATCGGGAGATACAGCTCAGAAGCTCAAGGAATTGCTCACACTCAGGATTACCAATGTTACACGAAACGAGCTCCCAATACTTGTCATGAGATTTCATCTTCTGCAGAATGCATTTGATTACATTGCTTCCAATTATAAACTCGTCTCTCTGTCCAGTCACCACAAGAGTTGGAACGACAAACTTAAATCCATAGACCTCAATTTCCATGTTGTAAATACACTTTGGCTGAATTGTAAGGCCACCACAGCCAACTAGGACCACATTACTTGGAGTCGTTTGGGGATGCGGAAGAAGACCGTTAGCCTGCAGCTTGGACTCACCCACTTCGCTTAGTGTGCAGGACATAGTACCAGAATCCAGTAACCCATTTAATGTGTATTGGCCACAAACTGACACAGGAGCATAAAACAACTCACTTGCCCCATCAACTCTTTGAGACCCCACATATAAAACAGTTTTGTCTTCTGGCAATAGCCTGCAGCTGTTCACGAATACATTTTGCACATCTGTCTCTTCTGTGAGTGGGGGTGTAAAATCGCCCATGCTACCCTTCTCATAACACGGGCCATTTAGTTTAACTGAGCTGTATTAGAAGGACCCCGCCTTGAACTGCCACCTTAACGTGGTGGAGGGGTTTGAGTACCCGAATGACCCTAGGAGCTATGTTGTCCGGGGCTATATGCCCCTGGTAGGGTCTCCCAAGGCAAACAGGTCCTAGGCGACGGGTCAGACTGAAAGCGGGTCAAAAACCCTTATGAGAAAAAACAGATCAAGGACCATGACGTCGCCCGGTATGGCGCAGCCGGGGCCCCACCCTGGAGCCAGGCCCGGGGTTGGGGCTCGTATGTGAGCGCCTGGTGGCCGGGCCTTCCCCCACGGGGTCCGGCCGGGCTCAGCCCGAAGGAGCGATGTGGGGCCGCCTTCCTGTGGGCTCACCACCTGCAGGAGGGACCGTAAGGGGCTGGTACTGAGAGGATCGGGCAGCAGTCGAAGGCGGGGGCCTCGACAACCCGTTTCCTGGACACGGAAGATAGCTCTAGGGACGTGGAATGTCACCTCGCTGGCGCGGAAGGAGCCTGAGATTGTGCGTGAGGTCGAGAGGTTCCGACTAGAGATAGTCGGGATCACCTCTACGCATGGCTTGGGCTCTGGAACCACACTCCTCGAGAGAGGATGGACTCCTTACCACTCTGGAGTTGCCCATGGTGAAAGGCGGCGGGCTGGTGTGGGTTTGCTTATAGCCCCCCAGCTCAGCTGCCATGTGTTGGAGTTTACCCCGGTGAATGAGAGGGTCGTTTCCCTGCGCCTACGGGTTGGGTATAGGTCTTTCACAGTCGTGTGTGCCTACGGGCCAAACGGCAGTGTAGCGTACCCGGCCTTCTTGGGGTCTCTGGGAGGGGTGCTGGACAGTGCTCCGACTGGGGACTCGGTCGTTCTACTGGGAGACTTCAATGCCCACGTGGGCAGCGACAGTGACACCTGGAGGGGCGTGATTGAGAGGAACGGCCCCCCTGATCTGAACCCGAGCGGTGTTCAGTTATTGGACTTCTGTGCTATTTACAGTTTGTCCATAACAAACACCATGTTCAAGCATAAGGGTGTCCATCAGTGCACGTGGCACCAGGACACCATAGGCCGTAGGTCGATGATCGACTTTGTGGTTGTTTCATCTGACCTGCGGCCGTATGTCTTGGACACTCGGGTAAAGAGAGGGGCGGAGCTGTCAACTGATCACCACCTGGTGGTGAGTTGGATCCGATGGCGGGGGAGGAAGCTGGACAGACTCGGCAGACCCAAGCGTACTGTGAGGGTCTGCTGGGAACGTTTGGCCGAGTCTCCTGTCAGAGAGATCTTCAACTCCCACCTCCGGCGGAGCTTTGACCGGATCCCGAGGGAGGCCAGAGATATTGAGTCCGAGTGGACCATGTTCTCCACCTCCATTGTCAAAGCGGCCGCTCGGAGCTGTGCCCGTAAGGTCTCCGGTGCCTGTCGAGGCGGCAATCCCCGAACCCGGTGGTGGCAACCGGAAGTAAGGGATGCCGTCAAGCTGAAGAAGGAGTCCTATCGGGCCTGGTTGGCTTGTGGGACTCCTGAGGCAGCTGACGGGTACCGGCAGGCCAAGCGAACTGCAGCCCTGGTGGACACGCCTCTGCAGCATCGCGTGGCGGTCGGGGACAGTGCCTCTGGAATGGCAGACCGGGGTGGTGGTCCCTCTTTTTAAGAAGGGGGACTGGAGGGTGTGTTCCAACTATAGGGGGATCACACTTCTCAGCCTACCTGGGAAAGTGTCCCTCGCGGCGGCCTGTGGGGGGTGCTCCGGGAGTATGGGGTCCGGGGCCCTTTACTAAGGACTCGCCCGTCAGAACGCCTCTCTTTCCGGTCAGAAAGATTCGTGACAAGGGCCGCCCAATAGAATGGCGTTTTGTTCAAGATTTACAGGCTGTTAATGATGCTGTACAGGCCCGTGCTCCTAACGTCCCTAATCCATATACTATCCTCTCCCAGGTGCCGGCATCTGCAAAATACTTCACAGAAGTTGATATTTCCAACGCTTTTTTCAGTGTCCCAGTTCATCCAGATTCTCAGTACTGGTTCGCGTTCAACTTTGACGGCAAGTCTTACACATTCATTTGCTTGTCAGGGGTATTATGAAAGCCCCACTATTTACAATGATGCGTTGCGGGAAAATTGATCCTCACTCCTGCTGCCCGAGGGTGTGGCACTTTTGCAATATGTGGATGACCTCCTACTCTGTGCCCCAACCTGACAGGAGTGTCTTGATAGCACGATAATTCTTTTGAAATTCTTGGCCGACCAAGGCCACAAAGTCAATCCCTCAAAGGTCACAGTAGCAGCCACTTAGGTTTCATTTCTAGGCCATGTGCTTTCAGCAGAAGGGAAAACACTTTCCACTAAACGAATACAAGCCATCCAACAAATGGCAAAACCAGTCACAAAAAAAACAAATGATGTCTTTTTTGGGAATGACCTCCTACTGTCGTACCTTTATTCCAAATTACGCTGAAATGGAAGCTCCACTCACTCAGTGCATTTATGGTACCCGTATGTCTGCATCTGCTAAAGTCACATGGACTCCGGAGGCTAATGATTCATTTATAGCTTAGAAAACCACTTTGCAATGTACTCCAACTCTTGGCCTACCGAACCCAGATAAACCTTTCACTCAGACAGTTGATGAACGACAGGGCACCATGGTTTCAGTCCTTTTACAGGACCATGGAGGCAAACTGCGCCCAGTGGCATACTTCTCGTCAAAACTGGACGTAGTAGCTCGAGGTCTGCCTCCATGCCTTCGCGCTGTGGCTGCAGCTGAAAAAGCAGTCATGGCTTCAAAGGAATTTGTGGGCTTCGCTCGACTTACACTTCTTGTTCCTCATGAGGTTTCCATGATATTATTAGAACAAAAAACGTCTCATCTTTCAGCGGCTCGTTGGCTGCGGTATAATTTTGTTGGATTCGAAAAAATTGGTTCACAAAAGGGTTTACAGCAGCAGCACAGTACTACACAGCCCGATGTCAAACCTGTCAAACAAATAACATATCACAGGGTCAGAGAGTACAGCAAGCAGGGCATCCCAGCCCGTCTAAACCATTTGAACATCTCATGGTCGATTACATCGAATTAACACCTTCTATGGGAAAGAAATACTGCATAGTCGCTGTAGACATGTTCTCAAAATGGGTAGAAGTACTCCCCACCGCTAAGGCAGACGCACAAGGGGTGGCAAAATTGCTACTAACAGAAATAATACCACGATGGGGAATCCCTGCAAAATTTTTTAGCGATAACGGATCCCATTTCGTGAATGAGGCAATAAAAGCAGTGGAAACGTTCCTCCAAACGTCATGAAAACATCACTGCTCATATCACCCACAGTCCGCAGGGGCTGTGGAAAGAGAAAACCAAACAATAAAACAAAAACTAGCTAAAATATGCGAAGAAACGAATCTTCCATGGCCAAAAGCTTTGCCAATTGTTTTGATGTACATGAGAATGAGAGAAAGAAGAAAGTTGAAATTATCACCTTTCGAAATATTATTTGGAAGACCTCCACACATGGGCTGGGAACCCAGAGCTGCAATACTGCCTGACTCTACAATGTGTGAACATGATTTTATGTCATATTGTATTGGACTAGATAAGGTGTTATGTTCCATCTCCAAACAGGTGAAAACGGCAGCAGGGAAAGGGGCAGAAGGTCCTCTACACCCGATCAAGCCTGGCGACTACGTGGTCATCAAAGATTTCCGCCGACGCCATTGGAATCAGCGACGGTGGCAGGGCCCGTTCCAGGTGTTGCTGATAACACACACTGCAGAATTGTCCCGGCCCCAACAGGGGAAGACGTATCCCCAGAGGACCAGGACAATCAGGACCTGAACACCTCCCACAACGGTAGCGTTGCCAAATAGCTGAACACAACAACGTGAGAGATCCTAGGTGGAATAGAGCGGAAACACTCTGTGCCACAGACGCATCTGTCTTGGCGGTAGTTTTCACTCGAGCACAAGGCGAATATCACGAACTACGCCCAGGACAGATATACGGAGCAGGGCGAACCATCATCTTCATATTGACACAACATCATCTACGGCCTTTGTTCTTGTGGAGACAAGGACTGCTTGTGTTTGAATCTATACAACCAGATTTGTGGGGGCGAATAAACAGGTGGCAATATGCGACTGCTATGTATCCCGGTAGTTAGCATAGCTCTTATCTTTTTGGTAAGGGCAAAAGAACTAGCTCAAACAGAAGCAGAAGCGGGAATAACAATAGAATTTGTAGAAGGTCGCTCTGCAACATTTACCTGTGACCCCATAGGGGAAGCAGGACCACAATCTAATACTGAGCAATCTCGTTATGAATGGGGTACCGCTATGTACTTTTGCAAAGACCCTTGTAGTTGAAGCGACGTGTTAGGGGGAAATGCTGTAGCAATAAGGGCAGTTCTCCAACTCACTAACGAAATGAAACAACTATTGACTGTTACTACTATTAGAAAACGGGAAAGTCAAAATAACAGTAAGCTTCCATAATGTCACAAAGGAAGACGAGGGTCGTTATTATTGTGGTTGGTGGACTAGCGGTGCAGACACATTACAATCAATCCAGATAAATGTTTTGACCCCGACCACTCCAACATTAACGGACGTGTTTGCTGAAAGAACAATAGAGGAACAAGAACAGGCATGGTTTGAGAAAACACTACTATTACCTGCAGAGGATATAGTACATGCTCGTTTACGATGCGAGGGAAATTGCGCATGCATGCTCTCAGTATTACAAAAACAAGCCTTAGGAATAGATCAAGAATGTTGGTGGTGTCAAGAACTTAGTCGATTAATGAAGGCTGCCCCTTTGAAACGATCTCAGGAAAACGAATTAGCAGGATATATTCCATGTGCCATGCATGAATTGTTACGACTAGCAAATGCTATAGCAAAGAATGTCACCTTAGAGAAAAACAACACCTGCCCATCTACTACCCATAGCTCACACCCAATGGCCAATTATAGTACCCATAAGGTAGAACAAAAATGGCACGTGAGACCAGAAGTGGCTGAAACATGTATTTGTCAACACTCCCCTGATAGGCAGAACTTAAGCGAAGATACTATCGAAGTAGGTTGGTCTACCTGTCATACAACCATTCAAATGAATAACATTTCTTGTATACGTCCCAATGGTCAGAACTACACCTGCCCATTCGACAAGAACGATATGATGGACTCCACTGCAGCCTCAGTGTGGGTGTGCGCTCAAAACGCCTATCACTCCCTCCCTGAAAATTTTGCTGGGAGCTGTTACCCGGCGTTGTTAAGTGTAGGCACAACTGTATATGTAGCACAGGACCTGTCAACTGAAGAAAAAAGGGTAAAGCGTGACTTGTCAACTATGCCTAAATTTTACCAAGGTACTAAACTATGGGACCCCTGGACTAGCCGTGGGGCGATGACAGGGTGGCCATTAGTCTTGGGAGGGGGCACCGCGGCAGCCCTATTAAAGATAAATGGACTTGCCTGGCAAGTGTTAAGGTTGGCCAACGAAACAGAGGAAGCGCTATTTGAGATATCAGCAGAGCTACATACAATCAGAGAAGCAGTTATTCAAATTAGGTTGGTTTTAGATATGGTAACTGCGGACAAAGGTGGGGTATGCAAAATGTTGGGAACATCCTGTTGTTTCAGCTTGCCGGATGTTTCAGCAAATGTATCAGATTTATTACAACATATGAAATCCGCAATAGCAACACCACATGACATGTCCTCCTCTTGGGACGCCTGGTTACAAGGATTATCGGGGTGGGCTTACTGGGCCATAACAACTGGGGCTCCAGTTGTTATTTTTTTTATTGTTGTTGGTTTTCATTTTTCCATGTATAATGCCTTGCATTACTACGGCGGTACGGGCGTGCATATCATCATCTGTAAGTACCCGCTTATTAGCCCTTACTCTAACTGAACCAAGTGACGACACTCAGGTTATCATAGAAGATGATAGCGAGGAGGATGATTATGCGTAATAAGGAACCTTATGGAATGAAAGAAATAGGGAAAATCTTAAACAGAAGACCTATATTCTTGATGTGATAAATAAGTGTTTTATATGAGTGTTTTATATGATAAGGTTTGGTTGTCATAAAATGACAAAGGGGTGGAATGTAAGATGAAATTTTTACATTAATATTATAATTCTGTTTAATCATATGTATTTTGTTATAATCAGTGTATGTATGAAGTTTTTCTTTTCAAAGCTGAGTTGCAATAATCCATGTATTAACCCAAGGCAATGTAAAGCGTGATCAAAGCAGCATGTCTGAACACAATGCTCTTGACCGGGCACTGTGCTCTCAGCTAAGCAAAACAGAGAAAGATAAAAGATCTTTGTACAGAATGGGAAAACATCTGTGTGCAAAATGCGTCACTAGGGCGAAGTGAACTAAAACAGCGCGAGAAACAAATGATTAGTTTTATTATGGAGCAAACCAATCAGTATAATATTGCAATGTCGTAATAAGAGAATTGATAATAGTGTCTTAAACAGCGAGAGAAAACAATTGATTATATTGCAATGTCGTAATAATAATGTGGTCTCGAAGGTTGAATAACAGCATAAAAGCATGGTGAGAAGCGTTTATCGAGGCGCTTCTCGGTGCAGCATTGTCTGACTGATGAACGTCTGTTTGCTCTCTGCAGAGGGCAAATAAAGTTGTCTCATTGTATTCTCATGTCGACTCTCTGTCTCTTTTCTGATTAATAGGACTAGAAAGCAAATTTTTAACTACAGTCCACCACCCCTACCCAATGGGAAAGTGACATTAAATTGTTCCACAGGACTGAAATTGTCTCTGCTATGATTCCCAAACATGTTTCAAATATTAAATGAAAAGACAAAAAACATGGGGAAAAAAAATGAACACTAAATAATATGCTTTAAACAGCAAAACCCTAAACAACTCAAAATCTTTCTAAATATATTTCTTTTGAAAACCTGAAATATGAAATAAAATCAACTCAGTTCACTAATAGGATGCAGAACGTTTAAAGCAGTAAGTAATTTCTTAAGGCAAAGACAAAATATTTTCTAAACAAATGAAGCCAAGTTCCACGTTGAAACGCATCAACATTCATTCCTAATATACTGCCCAGACAAAGGATATGATACTCAAAGATCACTGAATCGTTTTGCAGTCCCTATCACAGAGTCTCTCTGGATTATTATTCATCAACAAAGAACAACTGTTCTCCGGAAAAATTATAAGAATAAAAATAAAAGTCGATTAAAATCACTGAAACACTTTACCATTGTTTTAAGAAGCACCAGTTTGCTCAGTGACGTCACGCGCCGACAGTCGCGCGCACGCGCGCGCTCCGGTTGCGCGGGCACGGAGTCGTCGCGGCCGATGGGAATCCAGTTGTGATGAAGACCAGGAAAGGAGATTGGCAGGGAAGACGAGCTGCCACACAACCACGGCGATCGGCGAAGCGCTGATCTGTTGACCCGAAAAGATCACGGCACCAAGTGTAACTGGTTTTATCTGCGTTGTGTTTTTCTTTTTGTTGTTCTGTGAAATAAAGGCACACGTCAGCTGTCGGGTTGTCCTCAATTATTTTTATCTGACAAGAGATAACACAGTCTCTTAATTTGTAAAACTTGCTCCTTCAGTTTTCTTCCATGTGGACATAACACGAAAAGGGCGAGGAAGTCATTTAAGCATTACAAATAATTAATAATAAACAACACAACAGCATACCTGACACAGTCTCTTAACAATGTGTAAAACTTGCCACTTCAGTTCTGCAACACAAATGTAATGCGCAACATAATCAGCACGTCTCAAGTTTAATCTCATTTAAAATGATAACATGAAAATAATGGTACACACATGCAACATGAAGTGATACATACAATTTAAACCAAAAGCCTGAATATTAAACAGAGCTCAAAAGCCTTTAACTCTCTGATTGCAGCATCAAACCTAATTTCCTGTTTTTGCACCTCCTCTTCCCTTTTTGTGTTATGTCCACATGGAAGAGGTGGGTTTACCTCTTCCATGTGGACATAACACAAAAAGGGAAGAGGAGGTGCAAAAACAGGAAATTAGGTTTGATGCTGCAATCAGAGAGTTAAATGGGTATGCAAACATATGGAGGCCCAAATCAACTATACATTAAAGCATGTCCTTTTGTGTAATTCTACCTATAAAATTAATATTATACATTTCATACCCGTTACACCAGCACAGTAAGAAAGAAGGCATGTAGGACTGGCTTTGAAACCTTATCACCAGCGTGGACTATATTAAGGACCATGTTCAGGCACAAGCCTTAACCCACTGAGCTACCACAGAAGTGCCTTTTTTTTGGTGGGGTTATCTTTCATTAAAGACCAGGAAATTAATAAATTAATCCAACACAGAAAGGACAGAATTGAAAAGGTCCAGAAGTTTTATTTACCAACACAGCAATCAGCTCAACCAGGAATCAAACTCTCAAACTCATCCTCATAGAGATACTGACATTAACCCACTAGGCTATCACATCCATCCATCCATCCATCTATCCATCTATCTATCTATCTATCTATCTATCTATCTATCTATCTATCTATCTATCTATCTATCTATCTATCTATCATGATGTGCGGTGATAAGGTTTCAAAGCCAGTCCTACATGCCTTCTTACTTACTGCGCTGGCATGAAACAAAGTATGAACCCTTCAAAAAGCACACATGCTTTTCAGCAGTGGTCGCTCAGTGGTTTAAGGCTTGTGCCTCATCTAAACATGCTTCCCAGTCTGATCTCTTCCATGGTTCAGTGGGTTAAGGCTGGTGCCTCGCTGATGGTGAGGATCAGGGTTTGATTCCTGCTTTCTGCCTGCTAGTTGCAATGTAGTTTATGTTCCTGCTTCCTAAATCTTTCTTCAGCTTTATATTCTTGTGTTGATGGTTTAAAGTACACGTGTCAAACTCAAGGCCCGCGGGCCAGATGTGGCCCGTTATGTCATTTTATGTGGCCCGCGAGAGCTTAAAAGTTTTGAGTGTCTAAAAATAAATAGCAAAAAATAAATTAAGAGCGTGCTTTGACCAAAAACTACATTTCCCACAATGCCTTTCGACTACGCTAGCCGCGGCAGTGTCCATGCCAACGAGTGGAATTGAGATATAAATAATGATCCCAAAATGTCCAGAAAGAGAAAAGTTGATGCAGACGGAAGACTGTTTCAAGAAAGATGGGAAGGCGAATACTTGTTTGTGCTTCAAGGAGAAAGACCGGTATGTCTTTTGTGTTACGAGGCGGTGTCGGTTGTCAAAGAGTACAATCTGCGTCGACATTTTGACACCAAACACGGAGCTAAGTACACTAAAGCTAGCCTTCAAGAAAAGCAACAAATTGCCCAAGAATTAAAAGGCAAACTGCGGTCGCAGCAGAGTTTGTTCATGAAATCCACAGCCAAAAACGAGGCCGCGGTGAAAGCTAGCTTCATTGTGGCTGAAGAAATCGCTCACGCTTCCAAGTCTTTTTCAGAGGGAGCGTTTTTGAAGCAGTGCATGCTGAAGGTCTGTGAGCAGGTGTGTCTCGACCAGTTACAGACTTTTAAAAATGTCAGTTTATCAAGAAACAATATAGTTGTGAACTGAGTCAACCTTTATTTTGGTATTTTCAGTTGATTACATATTATTTATGTGTAGCTGCTGTTGTAATTATTTAATGTTTGCAGGTCTTATGTGTGTATGCAGACAAATTGTTGTCATCAAACCATCAGTTGGATGCAAGGCTGTGTGCAGCCTTTTTTTGTAAAATGCATGTGTCATACATGTTCTTTGCAGCTCAGGTTTATGTTATTTTTCTTTATTCACTTGGACAGTTTGATCCTTCATTAATGGAGTTATGTGGGTTTTCATAAGCTGACAAAATTTAAAAGGATTTATGTTAGAGCAACAAGCAAACATGTTTTCTATGCAACTGTAATTGTCACTTGAATAAGTTATAATAAATAATGAGTTATTTAACATCAAGGAGTAGTTACATTTATTTTACATTACATTTAGTTACATTTATAAGTTACATCTGGCCCTTTGAGGACAGCCATTATACTGATGTGGCCCTCGGTGAAAATGAGTTTGACACCCCTGGTTTAAAGGTAGATAGACCTGCTCTAAACAACCATCCTGGCCTGTCTTCCCTGATGGTTCAGTGGGTTAAATCAGGTTTCTTGCTTTTGGTGGGGTTCAGGGTTCGAATCCTGCTTTTTGCCTGCCAGTCACGATCAGGATTCACTTCCTACATCTTTCTTTAGCAATATTTTTTTGTTTTTAATGGGTTGAAAAGAAAGATAGACTTGCTCTAAATAAGCTTCCTAGCTTGTCCTCACCAATGGGTTAAGGTTGGTATCTCGCTGGTGGTGGGGATCATGGTTTAAATCCTGCTTTCTTCCTGTTATTTACAATGTGGGTTCAACTTGTGCTACTTACATCTGTATTCGCTTCCTACATCTTTCTTTACCGTTAAATTCTTGTGTTGATGGTTTGAAAAAGATAGACCTGCTCTAATCAAGCTTCACATCATGTTTTTTTCTGATGGCTTAGTGGGTTAAGGCTGGTACTTTGCTAATGTTGGTGGTCAGGGTTCAAATCTGGCTATTGTCTGCTAGTCATGAGGTAGGTTAAATGCCTGATTCCTACATCTTCATATTCTTGTTTTGATAGGTTAAAAAGAAAGATAGACCTGCTTTAAACAAGCTTCCCAGCTTGTCCTTCCTGATGGTTCAGTGTGTTAATGCTGGTGCCTTGCTAATAGTGTGAATCAGGGTTCGAATCCTGCTTTGTACCTGCTAGTCACATTATGGGTTTGCTTCCTATGTCTGTCTTTAGCATTATATTCTTGTGTTGATGGTTTAAACCAGGGGTGTCAAACTCATTTTCACCGAGGGCCACATCAGTATAATGGCTGTCCTCAAAGGGCCAGATGTAACTTATAAATGTAACTAAATGTAATGTAAAATAAATGTAACTACTCCTTGATGTAAATAACTCATTATTTATTATAACTTATTCAAGTGACAATTACAGTTACATAGAAAACATGTTTGCTTGTTGCTCTAACATAAATCCTTTTAAATTTTGTCAGCTTATGAAAACCCACATAACTCCATTAATGAAGGATCAAACTGTCCAAGTGAATAAAGAAAAATAACATAAAACTGAGCTGCAAAGAACATGTATGACACATGCATTTTACAAAAAAAGGCTGCACACAGCCTTGCATCCAACTGATGGTTTGATGACAACAATTTGTCTGCATACACACATAAGACCTGCAAACATTAAATAATTACAACAGCAGCTACACATAAATAATATGTAATCAACTGAAAATACCAAAATAAAGGTTGACTCAGTTCACAACTATATTGTTTCTTGATAAACTGACATTTTTAAAAGTCTGTAACTGGTAGGGACACACCTGCTCACAGACCTTCAGCATGCACTGCTTCAAAAACGCTCCCTCTGAAAAAGACTTGGAAGCGTGAGCGATTACTTCAGCCACAATGAAGCTAGCTTTCACCGCGGCCTCGTTTTTGGCTGTGGATTTCATGAACAAACTCTGCTGCGACCGCAGTTTGCCTTTTAATTCTTGGGCAATTTGTTGCTTTTCTTGAAGGCTAGCTTTAGTGTACTTAGCTCCGTGTTTGGTGTCAAAATGTCGACGCAGATTGTACTCTTTGACAACCGACACCGCCTCGTAACACAAAAGACATACCGGTCTTTCTCCTTGAAGCACAAACAAGTATTCGCCTTCCCATCTTTCTTGAAACAGTCTTCCGTCTGCATCAACTTTTCTCTTTCTGGACATTTTGGGATCATTATTTATATCTCAATTCCACTCGTTGGCATGGACACTGCCGCGGCTAGCGTAGTCGAAAGGCATTGTGGGAAATGTAGTTTTTGGTCAAAGCACGCTCTTAATTTATTTTTTGCTATTTATTTTTAGACACTCAAAACTTTTAAGCTCTCGCGGGCCACATAAAATGACATGGCGGGCCACATCTGGCCCGCAGGCCTTGAGTTTGACACGTGGTTTAAAAGAAAAGATAGACCTTCTCTAAAAAATTCGTCGCAGCCGGTCCTTCCCGATGGTTCAGTGGGTTAAGACTGGTATTTCGCTGTTGGTGGGGTTCAGGATTCGAATCCTGCTTTTGTGTTTCTGTCTGGTCAGAATTTCTTGCTTTGAAGCATGAAACAAAGGATAAACCCCCCCAAAAAAGAAGGTGCCTTGGGGGGACTTGATGGCTTTGTTATAAAAGCCTTGTCACTGAGCTCAGAGGTTGCTGGTTTGAATCTGGCTTGTCCCCACACTGGGTAAGCTGTGTGGAAAGTAGTTTCTGGTGAGCAATGAGGTAGTTGACTGTAAACAAAGGCTGTACTAACTGCTTCACAGCCTCAGAAAAAGTGAGCAGAATTTCTCTTCCAATTGAGCCACAGGACTTCCTGCAAGAACCTGATTTTTAGGACCTTTTTTGGTTGTTTTTAAAAACTTTTTAAACAATTTAAAGGAAAGCTAAGGAGTAGGAATTGAACCAGGTGGGTCAGATAGCAGAGACCACTTCACTGACCATTACACCAACACAGGAGAGGCAAACAAGCCTTTGCTTATTGGACTCTTGGCTTTTCTATAGTTAGGAGACCAGTGTTTTCTCTTAGATCATGATGGTAGAGGGTCAAAACTTCTCCTTCCTGTACATTCTCTCAGTAACTCGAAGTCTATGAGAAGTGACTCAGGTACAAGAACCACATCTCCAACACCTGCACCACTGATATACCATGGTTTACCAGCAACCAATTTTAATGATCTTTCATTGTTCTGTTTTTAAAAACTTCTTATAATGTTCAATATGAATTTAGAGGTAAGAATCGAACCAGGGAAGTCTTTTATCATAGATCACTAATGGCATTACTTCAAAACTCAAAACTTTGTTAGACATGTAAATAAGCAGGAAAGACAGAGACAAAGACAAAGAGACACAGACACAGCTTTAGAAAGAGTGAGAAACAAATAGAGAGACAGCAAGAGAGAGACATATACAGTGAGACAGAGACTTTTACTAAAAGAGACACAGAGATAATTAGATAGAGAAAATAGAGAGACAATGATAGCGAGATATAGCCACTTCCTGTTGGAAGTGTTTATCCCAAGTGACTCCTAATGATCTCATTTACTAAATGAGCAGTAGTGAGTTAAGGGCTTGCTCAGGTGCCCAAAACTGGCAGCTTGGAGGTGTTAAACATGTATCATATTTACAGCATGTGATATATATATATAAGCATATGTACAGTGATTAAATATAAAGGCTATATCAGTGCAGAGACGTGTGGACGTCATTAAGAGCCTTTGCTATCTTTCCAAACGGACAGTTATTGAGGTGATACCGGAGAAAATGCATCTCTTCAAGTGAAGTCAGGAAGCTTTTATATATATACAATTATAGACATTTTACAGATTTAAATGATGTATTGTGTTTATCTGTACGATCAAAAGGAAAAAATTTTGTGCCGTTTAAAATAATTGTAATTTTGATAGCCAAACTCATCAATATATATATATATATATATATATATATATATATATATATATATATATATATATATATATATATATATATATATATATATAAATACAAAACTAATTAAAAATGTTGTTATCTAATGAATGTATCCAGGCTGAAGATCCACATATAGAACACAAGCAGAGAAAAAATGATGATGATCAGGAATGTGTCTGTTCTCAGTCATGTTTACATCACTGACTCCCTCTGTCTCATCCACGTTAACCTCAAACTTCTTACTGCCTTCTGTGGTGAGTGAGAGTCCGTACTTTATACACCAGTGGATTGAACGCGCAATGACAGGAAATCGGTTGTTCGGCTGAAATCGCCCCGCAGGGAAAATAAAAAAATTATATTTCACCAAAGCAATGGATTAAAACTAAAGTAACAAACCGGTTTTGAAAATGTAAGAAGTAAAAAGTACAGATATTTGTGTAAAAATTTTATGAGTAAAAGTAAAAAGTTGTCTGAAAAATAAATAGTGGCGTAAAGTACCGATACCAGAAAAATCTACTTAAGTACAGTAACGAAGTATTTGTACTCCGTTACTTCCCACCTCTGGGTAAAAGTAATAACTACTTCTTACTTAAGTAATAATCTATCTAATCTATCTAATTTATCTAATAAAAAATATCCAGAAATCACAATATATGATTTTTAAACTATTTATTTGTATGATACAGCTGCAAATAAGTATTTGAACACCTGAGAAAGTCAATGTTAATATTTGGTGCAGTAGCCTTTGTTTGCAATTACATAGGTCAAACGTTTCCTGTAGTTTTTCACCAGGTTTGCACACACTGCAGGAGGGATTTTGGCCCACTCCTTCACACAGATCTTTGAGTTTGAGCTATATATATATATATATACCAGAATTGTGGGGTGTGTATAAAAAAAATATAACACACACTTTAGAATTCATTGTAGATTGCATGCTATGTTTATGCGCACACACACATACATATACACACACACATGAAGACAGATGATCCGCTGTGGTGACCCCTAACAGGAGCATGCACTTGTGCTGATGGTGCTTGTAATTGTGCGTGTATGTGCATTTCAAATTATTCAAATATAATATGTATTTCAAATACTTCGTACTCATTCAAGCACATGATGTATGCTGACTTTTCTTTTCAAGCTTGCCTTTATATTCTTACTTGCTTCTCTGTGACCTGTAGAATAGCAGAGTAAATTTGAAACTTGAACTTATATTTTACAAATTGGAACTTATGTATTAAATGTATATTTTCACATTATAATATTTTTATTGACACGTATGTAATGATGTTAGTTTAGAAATAGTAAAGCTTAAAAAAGAAACAAAGAAAATTTCAAAACAGATGTGTAATAAATGTGCCATAATGAAAGATCATTACGTTTAGATCTGTTGTGTTGTTCTCTACTAACCTAGCCTTTAAACCATTCATGTGTCAGAATCTGCTTCAGAGTTGGCTGTTTTTTGGGATCTCCTTTAAAACACCAACTAATTAGACTGTAGCAGGCTGTTGGTAGTAATGCAAATAGTTCATATCAAAAACTGGTACATTTATAGACATATTTTCTGTAAGTGATTTTGCCTCCAAAATGACAAACCTTTAGACATATGCTTCTCGAAACCGAACAGGTCTTCTTCAAATACAATAATTGCTCCCCCAAAAAAAATACCAAGTAAGAGTAGGCCCAGTTCCCGAACGGTGGCAGATACCAGCCTTTTCTCATCTTCAGTGATCCATTCTGATGGGAAAGTAACTGGAGTGTCTAAATGAATGACAGAGACACAATATTGTTAGCAATACTCCCACCCAAAAAAAGATCTACTACTAAATTTTGATTAAATCGACTCATCCATAATGTGCACGTACCACCATATTCTGTGTAGTTGGTGTTTTGTCGAATGTAACCAAAGCCGAAATCAATCAGCTTTAATTGCATGGTTCGAGTGTTCAAGATAATGTTGTCTAACTTTATGTCCCTGTGGAAGACACCACGGGTGTGGCAATGGTGTAGAGCCTTAACTAATTGTCTCATTATAGATTTGGCCTGAACTTCGGGCATTATGAATGGTAGATCTGAGCAGTACTTGAGAAGCGTAACGCAGGATTCAGGCTGCTCCATGATTATGATAAAGGCCATATCTGTCTCAAACCATTCCAACAGCTCTATCACAAAAGGACAACGAGGCGGCTTGCACACGATCTTCATCAGTACCACTTCCAGAGGAAGACTTTGACTGTCCCAGGGCTAAAAACAGAGTGGACATGGTTAGTGTTGGATTGGATAGAAATGCATGTGATGACGTAAAATCCATGATGGTCAGTGTGCATTAATACAGAAATCGGGCATTTATATCTGATGTATTACATAAAAAGTGTAGATTAGATAGGAAAAAGACATTTTGTTTTATCCTTTCAGGGGAAGAATGAGTAAAATACAAGTGCATCTCAATAAATGTAAATATTCATTAAAAATTTAATTATTTTAGTAATTCAATACAAAAAGTGAAACTTGTATATAATATATATATAATCACACACAGACTGATATATTTAAAGTGTTTATTCCTTTTAATTGTGATGATTTTGGCTCACATTTAACAATAACCCACCAATTCACTATAAGAAAATTAGAATACTTCATAAGACCAATCAAAAAAACATTTGTAGTGATTTGTTGGCCTTCTGGGAAGTATGTTTATTTACTGTATATGTACTCAATACTTGGTGGGGCTCCTTTTGCTTTAATTACTGCCTCAATTCAGCATGGCATGGAGGTGATCAGTCTGTGGCACTGCTGAGGTGGTATGGAAGCCCAGATTTCTTTGACAGTGGCATTCAGGTCATTTGCATTTATTGGTCTCTTGTTTCTTATTTTCCTCTTGACAATACTCCATAGATTCTCTATGGGGTTCAGGTCTGGTAAATTTGCTGGCCACTCATGCACACCAACACTCATTTAACCAACTTTTGGTGCTTTTGGCAGTGTGGGCAGGTGCCAAATCCTGCTGGAAATGAAATCAGCATCTCCATAAAGCTGGTCAGCAGAGGGAAGCATGAAGTGCTCTAAAATGTCTGGTAGACGGCTGTGCTGACCTTGGACTTGCTAAAACACAGTGGACCAACACCAGCAGATGACATGACTCCCCAAACCACCACTGACTGTGCAAACTTTACACTGAACATCAAGCAACTTGGATTCTTGGAGTCTTCTTCCAGACTCCAGGACCTTGATTTCCTAATTCTTCTTCTTCTCCTTTCAGCTGCTCCCATTCCGGGTCGCCACAGCGGATCATCTGTCTCCATACCCCCCGGTCCTCTACAGCTGCCTCTTTCAACCCAACTACCTGCATGTCTTCTTTCACCACATCCATTAACCTCCTTTTTGGTCTTCCTCTTTTCCTCCTTCCTGGTGGCTCCATCCTCAGCTTTCTCCTACCGATATACCCTCCTCTGCACATGTCCAAACCATCTCAATCTCGCCTCCCTCTCCTTGTCTCCAAAACGTCCCACATGTGCTGTCCCTCTAATAAACTCATTTCTAATCCGGTCCATCCTCGTCACTCCCAACGAAAACCTCAACATCTGCCGCTTTGCTACCTCCAGCTCCACTTCCTGTCTTTTACTCAATGTTCTCAAAAGACATTATAATCCCAACATTTGGATCTATGATGATCTCAAATGTTGAGCTATTTTACGAGTTCCTTAGTAGCTCCTGGTTCCATAACCTTAAATGTCTGTATAAGACTGTAGAATGGACATTACTCATAATCTTACATTCTGGTGCTCATATTAGTTCTCACTCTCCAGTGTTCTGTATTGTTTTAAAGAATATAATCACACACTTGATGTCACCCAAATGAGGATGGGTTCCCCTTTTGAGTCTGGTTCCTGTCAAGGTTTCTTCCTCATAACATCTAAGGGAGTTTTTCCTTGCCACAGTCGCCATGGCTGCTCATCAGGGATAAATACACACAATTCACCTTAACTCTTAAAATACTGTGAAGCTGCTTTGAGACAATGTCTGTTGTGAAAAGCGCTATAGAAATAAACTTGTCTCTAAACCATACAACATCACAGGTCTTACCACAGTCCGATACACCTTCCCTTTTACTCTTGCAGATACCCTTCTATCACAATTTACTCCTGCTTTCACTCTTCTCCACCCACTCCACCCTGCCTGCACTCTTTTTTTCACTACTCTAACACACTCTCCATTACTTTGCACTGTTGACCCCAGGTACCTGAACTCCTCCACCTTCACCACCTCTTCTCCCTGCAACCGCACCCCTCCACTGCCCTCCCTCTCATTCACACACATGTACTCTGTCTTACTCCTACTGAATTGAAATGCTAAATTTTCTTTAATTTGAAAAAAGACGACTTGGACCACTGAGCAACAGTCCTTTTTGTCCTTTGCCAAAGTAAGACACCTCTGACGTTGTCTCTGGTTCAGGAATGGCTCGACATGAGGTATACGTCAGTTGTAGCTCATGGATACATCAGTGTGTTGTGGCTCTTGAAGCACTGACTCCAGCTGCAGTCCACTCTTTGTGAATCTCCCCAAATTCTTGAATGGGCTTCGTTTCACCTTTTTCTACCACATTTTTTTCCTTTTATTCAACTTTCCATTAATGTGCTTGGATACAGCACTCTGTGAACAGCAGCTTCTTAAGCGATGACCTTTGGTGCCTTACCCTCTATGTGCAGGGTGTCAATGATCGGCCAGTTGATTTAAAAGCTCAGGAAACCTTTGCAGGTGAACATTTTCACAATATTCTAATTTTCTGAGATACTGAATTTTGGGTTTTCATTAGCTGTAAGCCATAATCTTTAAAATTAAAAGAAACAAACACTTGAAATGTATCAGTCTGTGTTTGATGAATCTATATAATATACAAGTTTCACTTTTGTATTAAATTACTAAAATAAAAAATTTTTTGAATTATATTCTAATTTATAGAGATGCACCTGTATCTTCTTTTTCCCTTTGAAGAATCCTGAAAATCACTAATTGAGATCACTTACAAAAGTGACATGTTCCGAAAATTCCTTTAATGTACGTTTGATGGCCACCTGCAAAAAAAAAGGAAAAAAAAGAAGTATAGATTATTAGCTACATTATCAAAACTAGCAAAAGTTTAGTCCTAGTTATCATGTGTAACCAACTACCTATACATGTAATCTCATATAGAATGAGACTTGGAATAAAACCATGAATATACACATAAATATACTAAACCAATGTTTTGCAACCAGTCATTAATAACAGGCATAAGATAATTAACAGCGCCATTTAATTGATTTTTAAACACTGCAGTAGTGTACATTACTAATAATAATAATAATAACAATATTTTCATTTATTTAAACAACATCAAATCTTGATTAATAAAAGTCTAGATGGTGAATGTAGCTTGAATGGTTTTAGGAGTTCTAACAGTCTGAATCATTTTTAAATCAATGGTAATTTTTACTCCTGTATCCATAATTCAGTCAGAAAAGTCACGTCAGAACAGGCTGAAGGTCTGTGGTAATGTTCATTTAATGGAAATTATGAAAGTATTCCAACAATAACATAATTCCTTTTAAAATACTTCCATAATTTCCTTTAAATGTTGATTGTTATTATATTAAGTGCTGTTATTTTGAACGCATTTCTTTTAATAACTATTTTGATATTAGCTTTATTGATTAACTATGGTACAGTCATTTTCTGGCTATATTTGTTGCAGCTTGTAGCTTATAAGACAGACAGGGTAATGACCTTCTTGATTATGTCATTAGTATTCCAGTATTTACAACTATATGTACTTGAGTGCCTATGTTTTGATACTCACCTTTTTGCCATCCATTTTTCTAACTCCGGCGTAAACGGTGCCGAAGGCTCCTTTTCCCAGCATCTTTCCCACGGTGTAACGTGCAAAAAACCTTCCTGTTTAAAAAAAAATACAAATACAAAAAACAATACAATATGAAAAAAACGATTTAAAAAAACTGATGCATGGCTATAAATAAAAAAATGGACCCTCTTTCCTTGAAGCTCTTGTCACTCCTCATGCACCACGTTCCATCTTATCTTTCAGCACTACTGAATTTTTTCTGTTCTGGCACCAAGGTGGTGGAATGAACTTAGATGTCCGAACAGCTGAGTCACTGCCTATCTTCAAATGACGGGTGAAGACTTAACTGAAACACTTGAGCTAGCACTCAATTTCCCTGTTTGTTTTATGCATTAAAAAAAAGGAAAGAAAAAACTGCAAAAATTCCTATTAACAGAGTTCAGGGCGATGGTATCCTAAGTTTGCAACCTAGTGAACCAGTGTTGATTTATTCATTGATAGAGACTTCGAAGCACTTTTGTACATCGCTCTGGATAAGGGTGTCTGCTAAATGCCAATCACCATCCCATGGTAATCTACATACATTTTTTATTGTTTATAAAAAAAAAGAATTCTCTTTGAACCGTATGGTTCCCTAAAAGCTATATGGAGAAGAATTGCCGATTATTCTTGACCCTATTTTACGATTAAAAAAATTGCCAACAGTGCTATCAACAGCTATAATGCAGTAATGTCCTCAGCTGCAGTACTTTCAATACTATAGTATCTAAAAGACCAAACCCAGCCATTAGGGGGGCACAAGCCAGTGTACTCTTAGTGCCGGTCCCAAGCCCGGGTAAATGGGGAGGGTTGCGTTAGGAAGGGCATCCAGCGTAAAACATGTGCCAAATCAAATATGCGGATCACAAATGAGAATTTCATACCGGATCGGTCGAGGCCCGGGTTAACAACGACCGCCACAGGTATCGTTAGCCGACAGGGTACCGGTGGAAATTGGGCTACTGTTGGCCGAAGGAGGAGAAGGAAAGGAGGAAGACGTCTACAGAGACGGCAGGAAAAGGAGCAGTGTAGGAGAGTAGAGGTTCGGGTTGGTACTTTAAATGTTGGTACTATGACGGGTAAAGGGAGAGAGATAGCTGATATGATGGAGAGGAGAAAGGTAGATGTGTTGTGTGTTCAGGAGACCAAGTGGAACGGGAGTAAGGCCAGGAACATTGGAGGTGGGTTTAAACTGTTTTATCATGGTGTGGATGGGAAGAGAAATGGTGTAGGGGTGATTCTGAAGGAAGCGTACAGTAAGAGTGTAGTGGAGGTGAAGAGAGTTTCTGATAGGGTGATGATCGTGAAGGTGGAAGTTGAAGGGATGATGATAAATGTCATCAGTGCCTATGCTCCACAAGTTGGCTGTGAGATGGAGGAGAAAGAAAGATTCTGGAGTGAATTAGATGAAGTGGTAGATGGTGTACCTAGGAAAGAACGATTGGTGATTGGGGCAGACTTTAATGGGCATGTAGGTGAAGGGAACAGAGGTGATGAGGAGGTGATGGGTAGGTATGGTTTTAAGGAGAGGAATGTGGAAGGGCAGATGGTGGTAGATTTTGCTTAAAGGATGGAAATGGCAGTGGTGAACACGTATTTTAAGAAGAAGGAGGATCATAGGGTGACGTATAAGAGTGGAGGAAGGTGCACACAGGTGGATTATCTTCTGTGTAGGAGATGCAACCTGAAGGAGATTGGAGACTGTAAGGTGTTGGCGGGGGACAGTGTAGCTAGACAGCATCGGATGGTGGTCTGTAGGATGGTTTTGGAGGCGAAGAAGAAGAGGAGGAAAGTAAGGTTTGAAAGAAGAATAAGATGGTGGAAACTGAAGGAGGAAGAGTGTAGTGTGAGGTTCAGGGAAGAGGTCAGACAGGGGCTCGGTGGTGGTGAAGAGGTGCCGGAGGATTGGGCAACTACTGCAGGAGTGATGAGGGAGGCAGCTAGAAAAGTACTTGGTGTAACATCTGGAAATAGAAAGCAAGACAAGGAGACGTGGTGGTGGAATGAGGAAGTGCAGGAGAGCATTAGGGGAAAGAGGTTGGCAAAACAGAAGTGGGATCGACAGAGTGATGAGAAAAGTAGGCAGGAGTACAAGGAGATGCGGCAGCAGGTTAAAAGGGATGTGGCGAAAGCCAAGGAAAAGGCATATGAGGAACTGTATAAGAGGTTGGACACTAAGGAAGGAGAAAAGGATTTATACCGATTGGCCAAGCAGAGGGACCGAGCTGGGAAGGATGTACTGCAAGTTAGAGCAATAAAGGATGGAGAGGGAAATGTGTTGACTAGTGAGGAGAGTGTGTTGAGAAGATGGAGGGAGTATTTTGAGCAGCTGATGAATAAGGAAAATCAGAGAGAGAGAAGGTTGGAGGATGTGGAGTTGGTGAAGCAGGATGTAGATAGGATTAGTAAGGAGGAAGTGAGAGCAGCGATTAAGAGGATGAAGAATGGAAAGTCGGTTGGACCAGATGACATACCGGTAGAAGCGTTGAGATGTTTAGGAGAGATGGCAGTGGAGTTTTTAACCAGATTGTTTAACAGGATTCTGGAAGGGGAGAGGATGCCTGAGGAATGGAGAAGGAGTGTGCTGGTACCGATCTTTAAGCATAAGGGAGATGTGCAGACCTGCAGTAACTACAGGGGAATTAAGTTGATCAGTCACACCATGAAGTTATGGGAAAGAGTAGTGGAAGCCAGGTTGAGAGAAGAGGTGACCATCTGTGAGCAACAGTATGGTTTCATGCCGAGGAAGAGCACCACAGATGCCTTATTTGCTTTAAGGATGTTGATGGAGAAGTATAGAGAAGGACAGAAGGAGCTGCATTGTGTATTTGTGTATTTAGAGAAAGCGTACGACAGGGTGCCGAGAGAGGAGTTGTGGTATTGTATGAGGAAGTCAGGTGTGTCAGAGAAGTATGTGAGGGTGGTGCAGGACATGTATGAGGACAGTGTGACGGCAGTAAAGTGTGCAGTAGGTACGACAGACTGGTTCAGGGTGAAGGTTGGACTGCATCAAGGATCGGCCCTGAGCCCTTTCCTGTTTGCAGTGGTGATGGACAGGTTGACGGATGAGGTCAGACAGGAGTCTCCCTGGACTATGATGTTTGCAGATGATATTGTGATTTGTGGTGAGAGTAGAGAGCAGGTTGAGAAGAGCCTGGAGAGGTGGAGATATGCGCTGGAGAGAAGGGGAATGAAAGTCAGTAGGAGTAAGACAGAGTACATGTGTGTGAATGAGAGGGAGGGCAGTGGAGTGATGCGGTTGCAGGGAGAAGAGGTGGAGAAGGTGGAGGAGTTCAGGTACCTGGGGTCAACAGTGCAAAGTAATGGAGAGTGTGTTAGGGAAGTAAAGAAAAGAGTGCAGGCAGGGTGGAGTGGGTGGAGAAGAGTGACAGGAGTGATTTGTGATAGAAGAGTATCTGCAAGAATGAAAGGGAAAGTTTATAGGACTGTGGTGAGACCTGCGATGTTGTATGGATTAGAGACAGTGGCATTGAGTAAAAGACAGGAGGTGGAGCTGGAGGTAGCAGAGCTGAAGATGTTAAGGTTTTCATTGGGAGTGACGAGGATGGACAAGATTAGAAATGAGTTTATTAGAGGGACAGCACATGTAGGATGTTTTGGTGACAAGGTGAGGGAGGCGAGATTGAGATGGTTTGGACATGTGCAGAGAAGGGACATGAATTATATTGGTAGAAAAATGCTGAAGATGGAGCCACCAGGTAGGAGGAAAAGAGGAAGGCCAAGGAGGAGGTTCATGGATGTGGTGAGGGAAGACATGCAGGTAGTTGGTGTAAAAGAGGCAGATATAGAGGACAGGGTGGTATGGAGACGGATGATCCGCTGTGGCGACCCCTAATGGGAGCAGCCGAAAGAAGAAGAAGAAGAAGTATCTAAAAGACCAATACACTAATCAGGTATAACATTATGACCACTGCAAGGTAAATTGAATAACACTCATCATAGCACCTGTTAGTGGGTGGGATATGTTAAGCAGTAAGTGAACATTTTGTCCTCAAAGTTAATTTGTTAAAAGCAGGAAAAATGGTCAAGCGTAAGGATTTGAGTCTGACCAGGT